>NW_027206168.1:1587500-1985000 GCF_024711535.1 Dipodomys merriami
CATAAACTCTTTGTCTGGATTTCACCTATTTCCTCCTTTCCATTCTCCACATCACAATCACAATAGTCCTTTAGAAATTAAAATTTGTGTTACTCCTGGCCTTAGAACATTCCAATAGCTGTGTGTGTAAAGCTAGAGGAGCAACTATTTTGGAGGGTCCCCGTGAACAAGAGAAGTTCAGGAGTCTGTGCTCAAGCACATTACAAGTATCAAGATAGTGACAAAAGAAACCATTGCTGGTGGCTTACACCTGTAATCCTAGCCACTCAAGAAGCTAATATTTGAGGA
The DNA here is from genome assembly GCF_024711535.1 of Dipodomys merriami. NCBI lineage: Eukaryota > Metazoa > Chordata > Mammalia > Rodentia > Heteromyidae > Dipodomys > Dipodomys merriami. The sequence continues at coordinate 1,587,789 of NW_027206168.1, forward strand.
TCCCAGTTTGAATCAGCCCAGGAAGACAAATCCAAGAGACTCTCTTATCTCCAAATTAACCAGAAAAAAAATGCAGGAAGTAGAGTGCCAGGCTTTGAGCCAAGAGAGAACACAAGATCCTGAGTTCAAGCACTAGTAGCAGCACACACACACACACACACACACACACACACACACACACACACACACACAAAAAAAAAAAAAAAAAAAAAAAAAAAAAAAAAAACCAGGTTAAACCAGGTATGTCTCTCAGTGCAAGGCCTGTCCACTTGCCCAGGCCATGACCAAGCCCCACCAAGCAGCTACTTACCATATCTAGCAGTAGATTGTGTGCAGCCGCTCAAATAGCCTATCTTTTAAAATGTGTTTCTCACTACCTAGCACATAACATGGCATATTGGCTTGTCGCTTTTCAATAACATTGTTTAAATGACAACTTCAAGGCAGCTTTAAAAGGCCCACTGTATTCTCATAATTAGCATTATTCTAATTCCCTGAGCGCATGCTCCATGAAGACCAAGTCTATTTAAATATTAGGCAAATGATCTCCAAGGTGGAATACAGAACTAGCTCCTAGAATGCCCTTAACAAAAACGAATTGATTACTGGGCATTGCTGGCTCATGCTTATATAATCCTAGCTATTCAGGAGACAAAGATCTGAAGAATCAAGGTTCAGAACCAGTCTCAGGAGAAAAATTTGTAAGACTCTCGTTTTATACATCGTCATTTCCCCTTAGTGATCCAATTCCCCATTTTCTACTGGGCTGTTTTACTGGTGCAGTTACATTAAGACAACGACATCATATTATTTTCCCCAACTGATGCCTTCTTATATTTCAGGTCCAAGGAGGCCACCAATGCTACAGTTTGAGATATGAATATAATAAACCTAAGCTCTAAGAACTAAATTGGGGTTCTTTGATCCCTCCATTATATTTAAGCTGTGTTGTAAATTTAGCCTCTGAACATAGTATAGTAGTGTTTCTTTCTCATCTTCTCTTATTTCCCCAAGCCAGAGTCTCTTGGCTCTTACTTGGGTTTAGATAAACTCAATAGCAGGGCACAGCTGTTGCAGCCACACAGAAGCGCCATGTTTCTGCATGGCAGTAACTGGCTAGAGCAACATAGCAGCTCCCTCTTTTGATGTGGGTATGCATTCTTCAGTTTATTCTTGCTCCCCACTTCCTCAACCCTCCCTCCACTGTGAATTCCAGCCACCAGTTACACTTTTGATTGCACAGTTGTTTATTAGTTGAGCTATGCCAAGAAAGCTTGACATAGCCTTTACTCTATCTCCAGGCTGGTGTTATAGGCATTTGAGTTTGCTGTTCTAGCTCTTCATCCTTTGAGAGGTTTGCTTCTTGTGCAGTGTCTTGGGTTGCTTTGGCTCTCAGAGGTGGAAATGCCCATACCTCTGGCCTGTTTTGTGCTCAGAATTCTTGATTTATTCTAGTTCCCACATAAGTGGTCTTAGCCTACCTGCTCTGGTGGAAATGAGTATGAGCTCCATTCCTTAGCCAACGCTGTAGTCTGTTTTGTGAGGGGAAAAAAAGAACTTGGATTCCACAATGGAAAAAAATCGCCATTCACCCTCTGCACTCCACAATCTCTGTGGCTTGTGTATCAGTCAGTGTAGGCTAAATCAGGGTTGAGTAACAAATAGTCCCAAAGTGTCAGTGGCTTTAAGTTTCACAGATAAAGAGTTCTGATCTTGTTCTATGGCCACAGTGGTCATCGGGAAAAGCCTAATTACTGTAGTCACCCAAGAAATATTTTAAAAAGTTTCTGGTTGTCACATAAACAAACAAACAAAAAGAATAAATTTTGGAGAGTCTCGTATTGGCAATTAAATATGTCAGCCTGAAGTGACTCAGCCCTTTTGCTCAGTCACATGGATCTGTGTGTCCCCGGGGGATGAGGAGGTACAGTGCTGGAAATAACTGGATGCACCATGCTGATGACACCAGGGTTGATTCCCAATGTTAGTTTAATACGTCCTCAAGTCCTTTCCTGGTCATAGCTTCTGCTCTGCCTGCAGAACAAACCCTCGTTGAGCTACTTCATTCTGGATTATTCCCAGAGGATTGTTCTTATAAAATTGTTTTTATACTTTACAGATACAATCCTCTGCATCTGTGAGTCCCACATCTTTCGAGGCCACAAACTATGGATTCAGATATTTTAAAAATTGCATCTGGGGCTGGGAAGGTGATTCAGTGGTAGAGCGCTTGCCTTGCATGCCTGAGGCCCTACGTTCCATTCCTCAGCACCACATAAGCAGAAAAAGCTGGAAGTAGTGCTGTGGTTCAGGTAGTAGAGTGCCAGCTTTGAACAAAAGAAGCTCAAGGACAGTGCCCAGGCTCAGAGTTCAAGGCCCAGGACTGGCAAAAATAAATTGCATCTGCACTAAAGATGTAAAGACATTTTACTTTTTTATTTCTTTTTGCCAGTTGTGGTGTGTGAACTCTGGGCCTGGGCGCTGTCCCTGAGCTCTTCAGCTCAAGGCAAGTGCTCTACCACTTCAGCAACAACACCACTTCCAGTTTTCAGGTAGTTAATTGGAGATAAGGGTCTCACAGACTTTCCTACCTAGGCTGACTTTGAACCATGATCCTCAGATTTCAGTCTACTGAGTATCTAGGATTACAGGCATGAGCCACCGGCACCTGACTGACATTTTACTTCTTGGATCAATACAGTGCAATTTACATAGATAGCATTATTTTCATGCTATTTACATATCATTTACACTGCATTTGGTATTATAAGTCATCTGAAGTCCATTGAATGAACGTCTTATTTGTTCTGTAATTAATGTTTTTTTTGTCCCAGTCCTGGGGCTTGAATTCAGGGCCTGGGCACTGTCTCTGAGCTTGTTTTTGCTCAAGGCTAGCACTCTACCACTTGGGCCACAGCACCACTTCCAGCTTTCTCTGAGTAGTTTATTGGAGTTGAGTCTCACAGATGTTTCCTGATTGGGCTGGCTTCAAACCTTGATCCTCAGATCTTAGGCTCTTGAGTCGCTAGGATTACAGGCCTGAGTCACTGGCGCCCATCTGGACTATTTTACATATGGGACTTGAGCATCTATTGACTTTGGTACTGGAAGAGACCATGGACCTAGGCCACCACAAATACTGAGAGACCTGTCTTAACCAAATTCATGCAAAAATTCTTTCTTACAAGAACAAATCATTTCTTTCCTCAAAATTCTTCTCTCTTAAGAGAACTATAAAAGTAATCAAATAGCCATCTGGCTTGTAACTCATTGGCATGTCCTTGGTGGGTGACTTTTTCTTGTTTTCTCATCTGGAAATTAAGGACATTTCTACCCATAATTCATTTGGAATATAGAGACTCCCATGAGTATGTGTGACAGGGGAGAATTAAGTGAAAACAAATGTTATGTCTTATATGTTAGCATTTGTCTTCAGCTAGTGGCTTACTTTCTAAGGAAGACCAGTAATCAAACCAGCACTCTCTTCTTTCTTACCAACTACATTAATCTATTCTAAGTGTTCATGAACCCTCTCCAAAGCAAGTTCACACCCCTAACTGGGGTCAGCTGGTTTGACTAATATCTTACCAGATGGTATACCCTGGTTATCTCAGTATCTCCTCAAACCTCTGAAAGTATGCTCTGCTATATAATAGGCTTTTTGTTGTTGTTGGTGGTGGTTGTGGGGCTTGAACTCGGGCTTGGATATAGTTCCTATGCTCTTTTCACTCAAGGCTAGTGCTCTACCACTTTGAGCTATAGCACCACTTCCATTTTTCTGTTGGTTAATTGGAGATAAGACTCTCATGGACCTTCCTGCCCACTCTGTCTTTGAATTGCAATCCTCAGATTTTTACTCCTGTGTAGCTAGGATTACAGGCATGAGCCACTGGTACTCAGCTCAAAGACTTAAAAAAACTCCATATTTCAACCAGGTCCTGGTGGCACATGCCTATAATCCTAGATAGTCATGAGGCTGAGATTTGAGGATCACAGTCAGAAGCCAACCTGGGCAAAAAGTTCATGAGATTCTTATCTTGAATCAGCAAAAAGCTGGAAATAGAAGTACATGACTTGGGGCTGGGAAGGTGGCTCAGTGGTAGAGTGCTTGCCTTGCATGCCTGAGGCCCTGGGTTCGATTCCTCAGCACTACATAAGCAAAAAAAAGAAGTACATGACTCAAGTGGTAGAGTACCAGCCTTGAGTGAAAAAGCCAAGTGAGAACACAAGGTTCTGAGTTCAAGACCCAGTACTGGCACAATAAGTAAATAAGCAAATAGATAAACAAATAGCCATATTTTCTTGACTGTTCCGAAACTCAGATTCTGGATACAACGTAGTTTCACTGATTAGATTCTACTGACGTGGGGCTTAACTTTGGACTGAGCTCTTTTGGAAGAGAGGATGGTGTGAGATTTATGTTGCTGCTATGATGACGAGCTTAGACTCAGCTCTTTTCTCTCACATGGTCTCAGCTGGGGCACTGAAGTAGCAGGAAGATCCCAATAGGTTCCACTCCCCTGCTAACCATTGGTGACAGCCTAACCTAAGAGCTCCTTAGGAGCACTAGTTGGAGACTCCGTTTTCCTCCCCGTGAGCCTCTCCAAGTGGCCAATTTAGCTTCCTCACTCCATGGTGGTCTCCAGCCACATGACACCTAGTTTCCAAAAGCATAAAAGCAGAAGTTGAAAGCTACCAGCACGACTATGTTTATTGCAGTACTATTTACTATAGCTAAGATATGGAACTAACCCAGATGCCCCTCAGTAGATGAATGGATCAAGAAAATGTGGTATATATATATATATATATACAATGGAATTCTATGCCTCCATCAGAAAGAATGGCATTGCCCCATTTGTTAGGAAATGGGAAGGCTTGGAAAAAATTATATTAAGTGAAGTAAGCCAGGCCCAAAGAAACATAGGTCCCCTGGTTTCCCTTATTTGCAATATCTAGTATATGTATGAGTCAAGCAGAAAAGGTCAGATAAGGTGATGTTAGGGAAATGAACCCTAAGTTATGTATTCAAATTTTTTTTCTTTCATGTAATTGTTTCTAACATATTTATAAGATTATTTCTTTGTTGTTTTGTATGTCCCTCCCCCATGGTATAACCCCTGCTTTCACTGTATTTGATGTCGGTATAATTTGTGGAGGGGAAGGGGAAAAACAAATTGTTTAAGTAGGGATACGGGTGGACCCATTGCAACAATGAGATGTACAAGTCGTTATGTCGAAAACGAAATTTACAACGTTGGTGTGGGGGTGGGGGGGCAGGGGGAGGATGGGAAGGGATGGGAAGGGGAAACAAAGGAGGAGCCTACAATGCTAGAAAAGAAATGTACTCATTATCTTGCCCATGTAATTGTAACCCCTCTGTACAGTATTTTCACAAAAAAAAGATGAAGAAAAAAATTATAAATTATAATTATACATTTAAAAAAAGCAGAAGTTGCCAAGCCTTCTCAGCACAGCATTGCTGTCCCTGAATGCTGCTGATTCACATGATCAAAGCCAACCCACATTCAAGAAAGAAGAGAGTTTGCAAGGGCATACACATTGGGCTACATGGTTATTTTTCCTTCAAGAAAATTATTTGACTAACATCTATCATATTTATCTTAAGGAACTGAGACCTTTGTACAACCCACCCAGCACTAATGTGAAGTTATCATATCAGTGCTTTGGTCTTTCACACTGAGGTGTATTTGGTGTCCTGAGGTCTTGTGTAGAAGATCTGGCATTTTCTTTCTGAAGGAACCTCTATCTGGACTCCACATGTGAAGTCAGCTAGAGTCAGGAGACAAAGGCCACCAGCTACTTGTAAATCAATGGATGTCCCTCAATACAAAAGAGAATTTTTATGCATTTTTTGTTATGGTAAAGGTAATATACAGAGGGGTGACAGTTACATAAATCAGGTAAAGAGTACATTTCTTTTTGGACAGTGTCACCCCTTCCTTTGCTCTCTCCCCATTTTCCCCTCCCATCCTACCCACAAATTGTATAGTTCGTTTTCCACAATGTCTAGAGAGTACTACTGCTGCATTTGTTCGCCCATTGTGCCTCCATTTCTGTGTACCCTCTTACCTTCCCCAAGACACATAAACAAATAAAAGGAGAAGAAACAAAAACAGCAACAAAGCAGCAGTTTGTTTTGATAAATATTATTTTATATAATCACATGCACATAGGTACTGTGCCTTTGTGTTCCTTTCCTAATATCCCCCTTTGGTCGTACTGCGTGTGAATGTCTAAAGACCTGCATAATTTATCATATTTTTGTTTTTTGTTTTTGTTTTTGTTTACTCATTTGTTTACTTGTAGATTTATAGCACATTCTAGATATCACAAATGAGGGAAACCAAGCAACCTATGTTTCTCTGGATCTGACTTACCTCCCTTAACATAATTCTAAGTCTTTCAATTTCCTTACTAATAGTACAACTCTAATGGAAGAGTAGAATTCTATTGTGTTTACATACCACATTTTCTTGATTCATTTGTCCACCTAGGGGCATTTGAGTTGATTCTATATCTTGGCTATGATAATGCTTCAATGAACATGATTGTGCTAGTGGCTTTAGTGTGGCCTGTGATCTATTGGATAAATAGGGAAGCTCTATGTTCAGTCTTATAAAAGAGAATTTTTGTTATCAGAAAATACATAGTTTTCCCTTAGGAGCAAGTTCTCAAGCCAAAAGATGCATGTCTGTGGAAGTGGGGAAGGTTACCTATGTCTGAATGACTGGGAAGAGGGAAGGACAAAATGTAAAAACTTTGAAATTAGTCCAGAGATGTCACCATCAAGTTAACTTTACTTCCAGAGGGAAACATAATTAAGAAACGGGGGGGGGGGGTGGTGAGGGGAGGCTGGGAAGGGATGGGAAGGGTAAACAAAAGAGGAGGCTATAATGCTTGGTAAGAAATGTACTCACTATCTTGCCCATGTAATTGTAACTCCTCTGTACAGTATTTTCACAATTAAAAAAAGAAAAAAAAGAAAGATTTTGTGTTATTGGGTTTTGTTTGTTTTCCTGGTCCCCACATCTGATCCACACACAGGCAATGTCATTGAGAATAGCAATGAGGGGGGTCCTGGTGCCCATCAGACTGTTTCTCTAACCCACCAGGATTCCATCTGAGTGGGGTTGATGATGCTGTCTTGAAAATAGCTGCAATATTTTACCTGCAAGAGTCGTGTGTTAGCTATAAGCAAAACTAACCAACAATAATGTCCCAGGAAAGTGTGTTATACATCAGACAACCGATTCTTCTGGACAATGAAAGCTAAGGACCCCAGCTGAAGATGAATTGGGAGCCATTTAGAGAGCCAGCAAGCAGGATGGCAGTGTGTTTGCTGACACTCTCCTATCCTAGAAGGCAGAAGGCATTATCAACCGATCCTGGAGATTCTGAAAGGTCTGAGCTCCCATGTGTCCTCAGGGTCTCTCCCCACATTCCCAATAGACCAGATCTGATCCCCAAGGACCTCACTTCTGGTAAAGAGACTGAAGTATTGTCTTTCTTCCCCATGGATGGAAAAGGAAATGCCAGACCAGGTATTATCATATGTAGGGTTAGAAAATAGCATCACGGCACTGGTCCTGGAAGACTGGTCCTGGGGATGTGAGTCAATGGAAGGGCCAGGGCTAGATGATGGGAGGCTTGAAGGGAAGATATGGTGTACACTGGGATGAGCAGCAGTGCTATTTTCTCCCTGTGCTCCTGGTCAGTGTGTAGAAAAAGGAGAAGGGATCCACTCATTCTCAGCTTAAAACAAAAATTACAACTTAAAACCAGACCCCACAGTTCAGCTATTTATAGATGAACTCAGGAAGAAAAAAAAAAAAGGCTGTGCAAGAGGTGTTTATGACAACACTCTCAAGAGCCATAAGTAGAAATTACTAAAATTACAGGTGGCTTAGCTATTTTAGGGACAATTGCCCACATTTCTAAATCTGAAGGATGCTTGAGTCAGTGGATGCCTTGGACGTTCCAATGACCTATCCAAAGCCGCATTATATTAAAGATAGTTCGGGTCCAAATTGGTAGAGCCAGATCACGTGCTGGTATTTGTCGACCTGAGGTTCTTAAACATGATCATGTGTTCTCTCTGTCCTTCAGCCATGTGTTATTTGCTCTGATGCGAAGTTTCAATATTTTAGACTAGAAACCAAATGTTTATCTGCAGAATTTAGCCTTGACCACAGTTTACCAAAATAACAAGAAAACCTGACTTTTCTATGTCTGAATTACATTTTTTTCCCATCAGAGTCTTGCAATGCCAGGAATATAGGCTTAAGTAAAAAGACTACGTAAGTATGTATTTTTTGACGTATTTTTAATGGAAAAGGTCAGGATGATTTCCCCACAAACACCAAATTTGTGCTTTCAAAAATTGATACAATTGGGGCTGGGAAGGTGGCTCAGTGGTAGAGTGCTTGCCTTGCATGCATGAGGCCCTGGGTTCGATTCCTCAGCACCACATAAGCAAAAAGAAAAAAGCCACAAGTGGTGCTGTGGCTCAAGTGGTAGAGTGCTAGCCTTGAGCTGAAGAGCTGAGGGACAGCGCCCAAGCCAGAGTTCAGGCCCCACGACCGGAACCCCCCCCCCAAAAAACCCAAAAAAACCCTGATACAATTATGACTGTTATAAATGCTAAATGTTTTAAGGGCATTCCTATATCTCTGTTTCCTTTAGAAACAAAGGGAGAACAACACAACCTACAATTTGATTTCTAAAATGATGTACAGAACCCACAAAAATACCCCAGGACAAGTTTATCGTGCAGATGTCAGTTCCTCTGGCATTTGAATATGTTTTGTGAAATTGACTAAGGTCTTAAAACACTTTACGAAACAGTGAAGGATGGAAAACAAAGTGGGAGAAACAGCAACAAAGAAAAGGACAGAAACAGATAGATATAGAGAGAGACAGAGAGGGTAAAGGGGAGAGAGTGGGAGGAGGAGAAAAGGAGGAGGAGTAAGAGGAATAAGAGGAGGAGGAAGTATAATTTGTTATTAAACAGTAGTTAAGCCAGAGTAAAAAGAACACAGGGCTACATAGACATACTAAAAGCAGAGAAAGCAAGAGACAGAGACACAGATGTGGAGATAGACATAGGAGAGAAAATCTTTCTGTCTTCTACTTCCCTCTTTTCAGAGCTAAAAGATTCAAAGCTTTCATGAACTCCAGAAGACTAAGTATAATCTCAGATATCATAAAATAATTAGAAGTGCTTTTGGACCCTATCTGCCAGAGTATAAATCATAGAAAACATAGTTTGGGATAGTTTTGCTTCTGTATTTTCAGAGATTTTCTCAAGTAACAGTTAGTAGAATGATTCCAAATATTGTTACTCCTGTATTTATCTTTTTTTTTTTTTGGGTCCGGTCGTGGGGCTTGAACTCGGGGCCTGGGCGCTGTCCCTCAGCTATTCAGCTCAAGGCTAGTGCTCTACCACTTGAGCCACAGCGCCACTTCTAGCTTTTTTTTCTTTTTGTTTATGTGGTGCTGAGGAATCGAACCCAGGGCCTCTTGCATGCAAGGCAAGCACTCTACCACTGGTTACTCCTGTATTTAAATACAAATGCAGTAGATTATTTATTTTTGGAAATAGATAGAAACATTATATATTAGTTACCTAATCAGGAAATAAATATTATGTAGACATTCAAAAGGACAGAAAGAATAAACAACAAGATTGACAAACATCAGTAGTCATTTCTGGGTGTTCTGATTTTCAGAAACTTTTCTCCCCCAAGAAATTTGTATATTTATGTATTGTGGATTTTTCTCTAATTTCTAAAATATGCACTGCTTCTCATCTGTAATATGAAAAAGAAACCCCAAAAGAGTTGCCTTGGTGTTTCGACTGCTATAGCTGAATATCACCAAATACCACAGATTAGGTAATTTGTAAAGAATAGAGGTTTGTTTAGTTCATGGTTCCAGAGGCTGGAAACCCAAGAGCTTATAGCTGATGTGGGCTCAGCACCCAATGAGGGTCTCTTGTGGGATTATGGCAGGGAGGAGGAAGGTCTGACCTGGGAAGAAGAGCAAGGGAGCCAGAGAGCGCTCACTTACAATAAGAAAGCCTCTCCCAGGAATACCTATCAATCCTGATCCAACCCCCTTGCTAAGGTTTCCTCGCCTGAAACCATTCACATAGGACCTTGGCAGGAAAGGTTTCTCAATATGACACACTTAACCAGAGTATGATTATAAAACAACAAAGATTAACCTCTGAGATACTACCAGCCCTCCAGGAATTTAAGGACTGTCATTTTCAAGCCTTCCTGGCACAGGTGGTACTCCTTCATTACTCTGGGACCTTTGTTCCCCTATTTGCGAAGAGTTCTCAAGTCCTGTTGATTTGCTCTGTGCAACTCCTCTGCTCCCATAGCCACCTCTCCAATTCAGATTCGCATTGCTCAGGCTTCCATAAAGGCCTTTCCCTGCTCTGACAACCACCAGCTCCCAGGCCCCTAAACCTGAGGTGGAACCCACTCCCCTCTCTTCCAGTAGCAAACATCTTCATATATATATATATATTCATATATATATATATATATATGAAGATGTGTGTAATATATTAATTATAAATATATGATTTATATACACCATATAATATAATATATTGCTATATTAATAATGCTTTATATCATTAATATATATTAATTATATTATATTTAATATAAATATATTATAATATAAATTAAATAAATGATAAATAAAATAAATAATAAATTAAAGTAAATATAAATTATGTCTCTAAATGATTACTATATCATATATGTTATATACTGATACAATATTAATTTATATGTTATATATCACATATTATATGTGGGTGTGCATATATATTACACGTGAGTCACAACCAAATTGGTCTACTAACAGTAGTAAGCAGAATTTGGAGCTCTATTCCAAAGCTACCCTTTGCTTTGTCTTAAGGGTCTCCAACCACTTCTGCTCCGAAACCTTTCTGTGTCTTGCTGTAGAGCAAGAGCAGAGCTCTAGAGACACCCTATTGTTGTGTGCGACTCAGTTTCCCATCAGCATAACAAAATTCCTGAAATAATTCACTTACAAAGAGAAAAGGTTTATTTGGGCTTGTGGTTTGGAGGTTCTAGCCTGGGAACAGCAGCCTCTTGCTTTGGGTCTATGACAGAGGTGGTCAGGGAACAGTGGTGGGGAATCCACACACTTCTCACCTCATAGCAAGAGAGCAGAAGAGAGAGAGGAGGAGGAGCTGGAGGGTTCAAGTGCAAAGACCTCCCACTGGGCTCCCTCTGCATTGGGTGAGGTGAGAGAGGATGATCAAGATGCATCATACTCATAAATTGGCATACTCATGAACTGAAACCCCTTTGTTCAACTTAAGACAATTTAAAATAAGTAAATAATAAATAAATGTCCCACTACCTTTCAATAACACCACTCTGAACCTCAGGCCTTTAGCACCTGGTCCTGTGGGGAAATATTCAAGGGTCCTGGGGCACCCTTTCCAGCCTCTTCATGTTAGAATAATAATAGAATAATAAAGCCAGGTACCAGGGGCACCAGGAGCTAATAGTCTGTAATCCTAGCTACTCAGGAGGCTGAGATCAGAGAATTGCAGTTCAAAGCCAGCCTGGGCAGAAAAGTCCATGAGACTCTTATCTCCAATGAACCAACAGAAAACCAGAAGGGAGCTGTGGCTCAAAGTGGTAGAGGGCTAGCCTTGAGCAAAAGAGCTCAGATACAGGGCTCAAGCCTTGAATTAAAGCCCCACAACTGACAAAAAAGGAAGGAGGAGGAGGAAAGAGGAGGGAAGAAGAGGAGAGAGGAGGAGGAGGAGTGGGGGGGGGAGGAGAAGAAACACAAATCAGCCTGCTGACCCTTTCTATTGGACTGGTTATATTTCTTCACATTCTCTCATAAGCTTAGTAGAGAGCAGAAAATTAACACTTAGACACAAACCAAAGATAACCAGCGATGGTTATCTTTTCTATCCTAATACAATCCTTTAATGTGTGAAAATATTAGCGCTCCGTTAAATGCTTGGACACAGTCCTGTTTCTAGAAGTATCAAAATCTCTGTTGATGGGGGTCCCTAGCAGAAGCCGACCAGCCGAAGAGTGCTGGGGAAACTCCTGCGCATGCTCATGCATTTTTCCTGGTCGATGTACAGTGTGTTGGCTTTGACGGCCAGGTCGTGCTCCAGGGTGGCTTTGGTGTGGACCAGTAACTGTAGGCTGTCTTCGGCCTCCCGCAGGCGCTGCTGCAAGGTTTGGATGGTGTCGTGCACCTCGTAGACCTCATTAACAAGGCTGCACAACAAGGGAAACAAGCAGGTTAGGTTATGTTGCTTGAGCCAGGCACTGGTGGCTGACACCTGTAAATCCTAGCTACTTCAGGAGGCTGAGATCTGAGGATCATGGTTTAAAGCCAGCCTAGGTGGGAAAGTCCATGAGAGACTTATTTCTAATTAACCAGACGTGAAGCTGTGTCTGCTAGTGATAGAACACTAGCCACCTTGAGCAAAAGAGCTCAGGGACAGTGCCCAGGTACTGAGTTCAAGACCCACAACCACCACCAACAACAAATTTAACTTTAGCCAGGTACTAAAATGGCTCATGCCTGAAGATCAGAATTTGAAGCCAGCCTGAGCAAACGCTTATCTTCAATTAATCAGCAAAAAGCTGGACATGGAAGCATAGCTCAAATAGTAGAGTGAGGTATGAGTAAACAAAGCCAAGGACTGGGAAGGTGGCTCAGTGGTAGAGCACTTGCCTTGCATGCTTGAGGCCCTGGGTTCGATTCCTCAGCACCACATAAGAAAAAAGCCGGAAGTAGCACTGTGGCTCAAGTGGTAGAGCGTTAGCCTTGAGCTGAAGAGCTGAGGGACAGCACCCAGGCCCAGAGTTCAGGCCCCACGACCGGACCCAAAAAAACAAAGCCAAGTGAGATTGTGAGACTCTATGTTCAGGGCCCAGTACTGGCACACAAAATTTATTTTCACTTTGGAAATTATTTCAATTTTGAGAAAGTCATCCAGCAATTTTCAGTGACTAGAATTCTGCCAGACCTATTAACAAATCCCACCAGAGGGGCAAGTTAGGAAGGTGGTAATTAAAATGTCACCACTCCCAGCCTGGGTGAGAAACTTCAGAATTCCAAAGTAAACATATTTGTACTTTTCCCGTTTTGCTGCTCCTGGGGCTTGAACTTGGTCAGAGTGTTGTCTCTCAGCTTTTGCACTGGAGCTGGTGCTCTATCACTTGAGCCACAGCTCCACTTTGGGCCTTTTGTGGTTAAATGGTGATAAGAGCCTCATTGGACTTTTCTGCCCAGGCTGGCTTTGCACCGTGATCCTCAGATCTCAGCCTCCTGAGTAGCTAGGATTACAGTGCGTGAGCCACCGGTGCCCAGCTTCATATTTGTACTTAATAAATTTTTAATACAATATAAACTGATAATATAGGAAATCAGTACATCAACCTCTAACCATTGCAACAAATTTAATTATGGCAAGACAATTTTTTAAATCATATACTTTTCATTAAGATAGCCAAAAAAGATATTTCATGACAAAATCTATCAAACCTTTATATTATGTTACTCAACATGGCTTTAATTTTCATAATGTTTTTCTTTTTGGTGGTATTAGTAAACCTTGGCTAAATATTTGTGTTCCTGTATAAGTTCCTATATAAGTCTTCTGTCTTGTATCTGTTACTCCTTCTTCCATGGGTAGTTTTCTTAGTCATTGTGTAATGCATTGTAAACACTAGACATGCTCAGTTTCTTTCTTACTAGTATGCTTGTGAAAAGCAATGTGGGCTTCTTAATTTTTTTTTTTCTGTTTTGTGAAACAGACGATTTCAATTTTTAGTTAAGCCAAATATTCCTTTTCCTTTGGGATTTCTTCCATAAGTGTTTTACATCTAGAAAGTCTTTGTCTTCCCAAAGAGTAATTAAGTGAGGGCTCTTTTATCAGTAATGTCCCAAGGATGGCCTCCCCACCCCTCAAGGCACTCAAGGGAAGACCAGAAACCAATTATTAAAAACTAATAATAATAACGAGAGCAAAGGAAGATATTCTGAGGAGAGAACCATAAGGGCTCAATAGTTATATGCATAAGATCAAATAAAATGGTGCTTATGGAAATGAACACCAAGAAATTGAAGTAAGGTTTTTTATTATACTGTTTTCAGTTCTTTTTTTGCTTTCCTGTTTTCTTTGGTTTATTCCCTTCTGTCACTGTTTTTGATTCCTGTACTCTTTGTCCTGTACATAAGTTCATCTGATTTGAGGAGGGGAAGGGGAAGCACAGAAACGGTGGGACAAAGAGTAAACCAACTCAGTAGTGAAACTCACTAGACATGATGTTGAAAATGAACTATGCAACTTTGGGGGTAGGGAAGTTGGGAGGGAAAAACCTGGGAGAGAGGGGCTGGGAAGGTGGCTCAGTGGTAGAGTATTTGCCTTGCATGCCTGAGGCCCTGGGTTCGATTCCTCAGCACCACATAAGCAAAAAGAAAAAAGCTGGAAGTGGCACTGTGGCTCAAGTGGTAGAGCACTAGCCTTGAGCTGAAGAGCTGAGGGACAGTGCCCAGGTCCAGAGTTCAGGCCCCACGACCAACCAAAAAAAAAAAAAAATCAGAGAGAGTGAGGGAGGGGGTGACACTGTTCAAAAGGAAATATACTCATTATCTGTCTCATGTAACTATAAGCCCTCTGTACATCACCTTTACGATGTTGTTTTTAAAAAGGGCAACAATGATAACAAAAGTTTATTTGCTCTCTGCTTTACATCATCAGACAAACTTTATCTTCATAACAACACTAAGCAGGTAGAAATTCCATTTCACTAATGAGGAAACTGAGGCACCTTGTAGTGTCTATGGGCTCAGTGGCCAGCTAGCTTTCATTACTGCACCCTCTGACCTCATGGTCAGACTCTAAGCACTGACCTTTGCCTCTGTAGGTTTGGTTTCCATTGGAGTCAGCCAACCACAGATTTCAAATATTCAGGGGAAAACACTGCGTCCATTCTGAACGCATAACAAATTGTTTTCTTGTCATTATTCTCAAAAGTTACCATAAAACAACCATTGACATTGTAGACATGTTGAAAGTTGTATACTTTCATTTATCTAGAGATGAATGGACGTATACAGTAGGATATACTTAGATTCTATACACATACTACCTTGCTTTTTTATATTAGGGACCTGCACCTCCGTGCTTCTCGGAATCTCAGGAGAATCCTGGAAGCCACCCTTGGGGAGGAGGGGAAATATTATAAAATAAGGATGGCTATACTATAAAATGTTAACTAGTGATGGGAAGTTAAAACTGTCTTCATTCGGGGAATTGAATTATTAGCAGATTGCATGGAATTTGTTACCATAGACAGAAATAAAAAGAGAAACAGTGATGTTAAGCAAATAGGGAGAGAAATAGACATCCTTAAAGATAGAAAAAGATTTCGCAGTGGTGGTGGTGGGGAACAACCAGACCCTGTTAAAGTCACTGTATAGAGTCACAAGTATAGAGTTTCATTGAACTTTGTAGCTTCAAAAAGAAGATGCTCTTAGGAGAGGAAAATGAAGGTATAATATCTGCATGTCTCTTTATATTTATATAAAATAATATATATGATATATATACCCACATACACACAAACTCCAAGGTATATAGGAAAAAAAGAAATATCTCTCTTAGGAGATACCTCTTTATATAAAATAATATATAATACATGATATATAAACAAACTCCAAGATATGAGGAGAGGGAGAAATATCAGAGGTTCTGAAGCTCAGCTTCCTTGTTTTTTTTGTTTTTTTTTTGTTTTTGTCAGTCATGGGGCTTGAACTCTGGGCCTGGGCGCTGTCCCTCAGCTCTTCAGCTCAAGGCGATCGCTCTACCACTTGAGCTACAGCGCCACTTCTGGTTTTCTGGTAGTTAATTGGAGATAGGAGTCTCACGGTCTCTCCTGCCCGGGCTGGCTTTGAACCGCAATCCTCAGATCTCAGCCTCCTGAGTAGCTAGAATTACAGGCATGAACCACCAGCGCCCGGCAGCTTCCTTGTTTTTTGCAGAAAAGGAAACTGAGCGTGGAGGACTGATGAACTGTGTTTTTAAGCCATGTTGAGTTCTCCAGGAACCTGACAAGAAAACAGAGCCTTCCTGGCCACCCTAAGGCACAGGGTCCCATTTCCTGCCCCACATTCTCAGCTCCTTGTGATAAAGGGTTTAGTTGTAGGAGCCTGTAATCCTACCTCCTTTAGAGGCAGAAATCAGAGGATGATGGTTTGAGGCCAACTTGGCAGTAAAAATTCTCAAGACTTCACCCCAAGCAATAACTGGGAGAGGCGATACATGCCTGACGTCCCAGCTACTGGTTGGGCACCGCTGCATGGGCCTTGGGGCCATCTTCTCAGAATCAGTTTGTGGCTGCCCTCGTCTCCAAGGTGGGAAGAGATGAGACATGAAGTGGATCCAGCCCTAGCAGCCACATCACCCATGTGTGTCATCCTCGTGGATGCTTGGACCAGAAAAAGTCTTATCACCCTGCCCCTCAGCTCCCCTCTCTTGTTCCCTCATTCCCTCATTCATAAAGTCTGGCCTTGCCTTCCACCCCTCCAGCCCCTCCAACCCCTCCCCTCACTCCTCTGGCGGCCTAGCCCTGATCATGTCCTCTGACCTCAAGGCCATCTTGTCTTCTCAGCCAAGATCACTCTTGGATGCTTGTGGCTCACACTTGTAATCCTAGCTACTCAAGAGGCTGAGATTGGAGGATCTCAATTCAAAGCCAGCCTGGGCAGGAAAGTCCATAAGACTTCTATCTCCAATTAACTGGGGAGGTGGGGGATGGGAGGAGGAGGAGGGAAAAGGAAAGGGAAGAGGAAGAGGAGGAAGGGGAGGGGTAGGGGAGGGGAAAGAAGAAGAAGCAGAGCTGTGGCTTAAGTTATGTAGTAGAGCACCAGCCTTGAACAGAAAAAGCTAAAGGACAGTACCCAGGCCCTGAGTTCTAGTACCAGCACACATGCACACGTGTGCGCACGTGCGCGAGCGTGCGCACACACACACACACACACACACACACACACACACACAAGAAAGGGTAGGCAGGAAGAAACATGTAGGAATCACTTTCAAGCCCCCCTGAATCCAGCCTGAGAGGGAGAGAGAGCATTCATAAGGGCCCCACACTGACTGGGCATGATCCAGCATGCAGAAGGTGGAGGCAAGAAAAACACCAGTTCAACGTTTTTCTAGGCTATGTAGCAAGACTGGGATTGTAGCTCAGTGGTAGCGATCCCGCTGAGCCCGCACAAGGCCTTGGATTTAGTTCTCTGTGCCAAGAAATGCTATAAACAAATAGGCCCCACGTCAGCTGTTAAAATGTTTAAAAATGAAAAATACAAGCCATGGAAACATCTCCAGGCCACGCATCTTTTTCCATCTGAAAAGCTACTGCTTTCTCCCTTGTAATGGGGAAGGGAAGGAATGAAAATTTTTGTGCCCAAGTTCCCTTGGCTTGAGGAGAATAAACACGAAATCTAAGAACTCATCTGAAAACATATTTTGTTGTTGTTGTTGTTGTTTAAAGCAAATCAGATTTAAAAGACAACCCTGAAAAGATCTCAGGGTATGAAATGTCACTATAGCAGAACCATAGCTTTGAGGAGGAGGCTGTGTTAGACAGCCGGCCTGGGATTTATGATGGTGAGCTGTTTAGTGTCTGGGCCCCTGGCCTGCCGATCCTCTCCCACCCTCTCTGGCTTCCAAAGGAACCTGGAAACCAAAAGCAGGAAAAGAGCAAAGTGATATATGCGTTTCTACTCCTCAAAGCCAAATACTAGTCTAGTGGAAAAAATGTACCTATGAGGGTTTAAAAGTATATACATTCTAAGAATGATGTTTAAAAAAGGAACAATAAAAGCCTTAAGGCCTCATTCTACTTCAGTTGTCTTTTCTGAGCTGACTATAGACAACTGATTTGCTGGGTTTTCTTTTGTTTGTTGGTTTGTTGCTTTTATTTTTGTTTTGTTTTGTTTGTGCCAGTACTGGGACTTGAACTCTGACTCTAGATGCTGTCCCATAGGTTTTTTTTGTGTTTGTTTTTTTTTAACTCATGGCTGTCACTCTTCTACAGCTCCACTTCTGGCTTTTTTGGTGGTTAACTGGAGATAAGAGTCTCATGGACTTTTCTGCACAGGCTGACTTAGAACCATAAACCATGAAACAAGAATGCAGCCTCCAGAGTAGCTAGGATTACAAACATAAACCACGGGTGTCTGGCCTCATTTTTGTTTTTTGCTTTTTTTTCCTTAATTACATTTAATTTGCATTTAAGTACAAATAAAGCTACTGTAGGTTTTTTAAAGATTTTTTTAAGTATCAAGATTTAAGTGAAGCAGAGCCTGGCTTGGCTTCCCACCAAATATGCTGGGGAGATTTGGAATCACGTTCAGAAAGAGTCCGTTGAGAGCCTTTTAAATGAAAATAGAAGTCTTGAAAAAAGCAATTTTCCCCATCCCCCTGATTTTATGAACTTGGTTCTTTCTTCATCTAAACAGCCAACACAATGCTTTCAGAATGACAGATTGAAAAAAGCAAAGAATTCTCTTCCCAGATAACAATCCTAAATCATTTTGGCAAGGAGAGTTTAATAAGAAATCTTGACACACAAAAGTGAGCTCTGTCCTAAAGTCCTTAAAGGAACAGAGGAAATAGATATACTAGGGTTCCGACAGGAGGTAAATGGTTTCAGTTAGGCAACTTGACCTTTGGCCTCTCACAGCCCCTCCCCAACTTCTCTTTCTGAACATGCTTTCATGTGCAGTGAGACCCAAAAGGATTCAGACTCTGGCTCTCTCTTGTCACCAGGTGTGACCCAGGAAAGCCGCTCAATTTGCTTCTGCCTCCATTTCCCTTATTTGTAAAATGGAAGTGTTGAAGGAGATACAGTAATAAAGGGCAAAGGACAGTGCCCTACATGGAGCAAGATAGAGAAACGGGAACCATTCTATTATAACTATCATTGCCTTTATCATCAACCTAATCATCATTATCATCATCATCATAAGCATCATTATCATCATAATTATCATCATCATCATCCTCATCATCATCATCATCATCATCATCATCATCATCATCATCATCATCATCATCATCAATTGTTGACCTTACAACAAGAAAATCCACCATCTCAAGACATCACTAGCTCCCTTGATAGATCTCAAAATAGTTTCACCTTCAAGCTAAAACACTCATGGTGCTAAGGACCAAGAAAAGGCTAGGCTCCTGGCCCCTCCATAAGCACCTTGTTTTCTCTGCCTGCTCTTGATTTGATTCATTCCCATCAAGGAGCATCATCTCATCACTTAAGAGTCAATATGATGGAATACAGCAGCAGCAGCAGAATGGCAGGTACCAAGGAAAGAAAGCCAGGGTGTGGCTGGGATGGAAGGGAAAAATCCTGACCCAGAGGAGTCCCTCCTCATAGGAACCTTATAGATAATAATAATAACAAAAGGTGTACAGTATTTCATAATTAAAAACTGTGGAATCAGAATCTTCCCACTAAGTGTGGAAGAACTGAGCAGCTACTTTACTTTCTAAGAATAAAATGTATTGAAACAAATGTAAAGGAGACCTACAGGGGTAGTGAATATGGCAGGCTACAAGAGACCACAGGCTGCAAGTGTGGGCAGGGAGGCCGGTGGCATTGATACCGCAAGTTCTTTTTCTGGTAAGTCCCACATGGAGATACACAGAACCCCAACTAACTCTGCTGCTTATGAGGGAGGTGTTTCAGAAGCCCTCAACTCCAGTGTCTGCCAGGAAGTGCATGGAAACCCACAAGCCACCTTGAACATCTCTGAATGAGCTCAATGTTTACTGATCCCTGGTGAAATACACTTCACATCATGTGACATTAACTATTGTTAAGTGTGCAGTTAGTACAGGGGGTTAAACACTTGCTCACTGTCAGGCGGCCATCACTATCTCCTGTCTCCACAGTGGCTCCATCATCTCAACCTGAAACTTTAACCCACTCCACAGCAACCCACTCTCCTCCATCAGCACTTCTAAAGGAGGACAGGAATACAAAGCAGGTCATATCTGGGGTGGGGGGGAAATGCTCATGAGGAAGGGAAGGGAGAGTGGAGAGGGTGAAAGAGAATGAATATTCTCTGTGTGCATGTGAAAATACAACAATGAAGCTTTCTGAGATTGCTTTGGGGAAGGAGCGAGATCTGGAGGGGGGAGTTTGATCAAGGTACATTATATGAACATAATCAAATGAAGCAACTAATTGTACAACTAATTGATGCTAATAATAAAAAGTAAAGGTGCAATGCTTTCATGCCTCTCATCAGACAAAATAATATGTATTGGAATGAACTCCAGGAAATGGAAACCGAGGCTTTTTCATTGTTGCTATCTTCATGTTCTTTTCTTTTTGTCTTGTTTGCTTGTATATCTGTCTTTGGGAGTGTAAGGGAGGGGGCAAATGGAGGGACAGAGGGTGAACAAATGCAGCAGGGATACTCACTAGACATTAAGTTAAAAATGAACTATACAACTTGTTGGTGTGGACAGGAGGGAAAAAACTTGGAGAGAACAAGAGTGACATTGTCCAAAAAGAAATGCACTCATTACCTGACTTCTACAACTGTAATCTCTCTGTACATCATCTTTATAATAACAATAAAAATGTTTAAACGAAGGTTCCTACATGAGGTGTAGGAGCAGCCAGTCTGATGCCAGCCCCAGCTGAGTGCCTTACCGTAACTGAGCCATGTCTCGGCACAGCTCTATGTTGGGCCTCCTGGTACGCTCATCTAGCCTGGTGTGAGCCACCTTCAGGAAAGCCGACTTCTCCTTGATGGCCTTCTTAATGGACTCGATGGCCATTTCCGTCTGGAAGATCTCCTGCAGGATCTGTGGGGAGGAGAAACAACTTCCTGGGGTTTGGTTCTTGTCCCCCTCCCCTGCCCTTTGGGAGCTGAAGATCAGATTCCCTGAGAACTTTATATAGGGCTGCCAGCTGGCTCTAGAGAGCTCCTCATGGGCTTCTCTTCCCAAGCCTCAGGCAAAGCTGGTATATGAATAGCTTGAAATCAGCCCAAGTGGAAGTGTTTACACCACAGGCATTGGCAACTGCTACAAATCAGGGCTTCTCACCCACACTGCCCCAACCATGACTGAAGAAGCAGAATGAGAGAATGAGGTCCTAGATTCATGCCCCAGTACTGGCACACACAAAAGAAAGAAAGAAGAGAAGGAAAGGGGAAAGGGAAGGAAAGGGAAAGACAGGGAAAGGCAAAGCAGAGAAAAGCAAAGCAAGGCAAGACAAGGAAAGGCAAAGAAAAGTAATGACATGAAGTATGATCTACACAAATAGGAGCACTAAGATTGATTGTAAAGAAGAGCTCCTGGTTTATCACAAAATATGCAACTTCTGCACAAGCCCATTTTATTGCCATTGTAAAACCATTGGCCTCAGAGCATTTAAAAATTGACATGATCAAGCTGGGAAGGTGGCTCAGTGGTAGAGTGCTTTGCCTTGCATGCATGAGGCCCTGGTTTCGATTCCTCAGCACCACATAAGCAGAAAAAGCCAGAAGTGGCACTGTGGCTCAAGTGGTAGAGTGCTAGCCTTGAGCTGGAGAGCTGAGGGACAGTGCCCAGGCCCAGAGGTCAGGCCCCAAGACTGACAAAAAAAAATGACATTATCAAGGTCACTGGGAAGTAGGTAACAGTGTCCTGCCTTTGGTTCTGCATTCCAGAAGATGGGTCTGAAACGATTGAACAGAAAATATCTCTACCAGATGGTCTCATAATAGACTCATTTCCTAGTTCTATACCGTGATTCATTAAATTTAAATCATAATATTTTTGTTTCCATTAGATACTGAAACACCTTCCCCTACACAGTGCATTCATTGTGCCCTATACATCAACGGACGCCAATTTAATTTTGACACCTGGCTGCCTGGCTGAAAGACATAGCATAGTTTGAAGCAGTCTTAATTTTTCTTACTCTGCCTGTCCAGGAGGCCCTGTGCCTCCTGGCGCCATTCTGGGGGTGGTGAGAGTTTCTGCGGTCCCAGAGGGACCCCAGCCCCTTTATTTCTGTCAGCCCAGAGCAGCAGTGACTGCTTTTACCTTTGCTAAGTGAACCTGAATCTTGCTCTTAGCTTCTCCGATCTCGGCGATGCGCTTGGTGAGGTACCAGTTCACTTTACTGAACTGATTCCACATCTCATTGGTGGTCACTGTCAGCAAGGTTTCTATCTCATCTCTCGTCTTGGCAGAGGTCGCCCGTTCATTCTGGGAGCGGAGAATGTTGTCGTCGGTAAATTTGGCCCATGACTCAGGCACGGAGATCCTGAAAGCAGGGAAGGAGAACCAGGCCGTGGAGAGGATTCAGCCTAGAGGATGGTAGGGCAGTGGGCCATCTTCCATCCTGGGAAGGAGCTCCCCACCTCCCCCTGCCCCAAGTACCTCTCTGATCCTAGTCTCACTGCATAAAACGCAAACATCATAGCAAAGCCTTTCAAATGAAAGGTCCCTCAATGGCTGTTTATGATGTTGTGAACCGATTCAAAGCGTATGCTATAATTGTTCAGCCACTTTCCTGAGGGGGAGGGGAGGAATTACCAAAGCATATGAGTACAAAGGATCATTACAAAAGTATCAGAGCAGCCCAAACAGAGTTAAGAAAAAATATCCAACCTCAGGAGCCATCAAAGACAGAAAGCAGCAACACACTATGAACCCTCATCAGAAGAGCCAAGAGTAAGCCGGGTGCTGGTGGCTCATGCCTGTAATCCTAGCCACTCGGGAGGCTGAGCTCTGAGGATCACAGTTCAAAGCCAGCAGGGGCAGGAAAGTCCATGAGACTCTTCTCTCCAATTAACCACCAGAAAAAAACTCGAAGTGGCGCTGTGGCTCAAAGTGGTAGAGCACTAGCCTTGAGCTGAAGAACTCAGAGGTAGGGCCCAAGCCCAGAGTTCAAGCCCCATGAATGACAAAACAAAACAAAGAGCAAAGAGTAAAGAGAAAGAAATGGTCCATGATAGGAGAGACAGGCTTAAGGAATTTCTTCCATCCCACCGGTAGAGATATTAAAGTGGTCCAACCTAGCTGGAGGGCGAAGAGGGAACCCAAACTGAGGGCTTGTAGAAAATTTTCCTAAGGAAAAGTATACCTTAAAGGTAGGCATGGGAGGATGAAAAATTGAGTAGGACATCTGTGTGCAAAATCATCATTGTAAACCATGAAGCCATGTCTATATATAATGTGTCCTCTTGGAAGCCAGCAGTTCACATCTGTAATCCTAGGCTACCCAGGAGACTGAGATCTGCAGGATTAAAACTTGAAACTAGCTAGGGAAGCAAAGTCCAGGAAATTCTAGCTGCAACCTGCCAGCCAAAAGCCAGGCTGGAGCCAGCACGTGTGTGGTAGCGTGCCAACTGTGAGCCATACAAAAGCACAAGGCCTTGAGTTCAAACTCCAGGTCCAGAAAGGAGAAAACCTTTAAAATAGATGAATGCCTTAATTTCAGAAGATAATGGGGATGAGTCACGGTGGTTTTACAGGCATTCTAGGTAACCACCCTGCTGAGCCACAGCCTCAGCCCTCTGCAGAGTGTGACTTCATTTTCACAGTAGTGAGTTAGCTTTCCCCAAAGCACTTGTTATAAAAGCAAGCCTTCCTCACTTTTCTCTTCAGCAGACTTCACCCTTTTGGTAGGCTTTACCCCCTACTCTTTTCTAGAAGACCCCTCTCCAGGAGTTAACCACTTTGGACTTCTCAGCCTCCAGAACTACAGGCCAAAAAAACCCTGTGTTCTTTATACATCACCCCATGTCACAGCCACAGAAACTGAACTCGGACCACTGAGATGCTGCCTCATTGGTGCCCAGCTTACGTCGCATCGACATTCTCCACCCCTCGGAAGAAGCTGATGCCTTCCGATGTGTTGCGCAGGTGGTGGCATTTGTCATCAATCCTGAGGGCCATCTGTTTGTCATTCAGGTCCTTCTCCAGCTCATGCTGGGCCCCTCTGTTAGAGCTGCAGCAGAATGGGATAAAGAGATTTCACACGGGGGCAGTGGGTGGGGGGTGAGTGATCTTCTAAGGGGAAAACCCTCTTACTCTTCTCATCTCTTCCTTCCCAGTGTTCAACTTGCTACTCAATGGGGATGGCTATGCTTGGACTTCATGAGACCATAACCCTGCTCTGAACATACTTCCCCTTCCTTCTCTAGGCAGATGGTGTACTTAAACACCCTAACCCACCCCAGCTATCCAGACAGAGGGCTGCTTTATGATAACCTGGCTGTGTTTCTGCCTTCCTCGCCTCCATCCCTTTCCTCTTGTTAATCCTCACTCTCTTCTACTCTATTCTTTGGGAATAGGTCCCCAAGAGGTATTCCCTCTCACCACAATGACCTTGCAGTAAACCAAGGATCAGAATGAACCTCCAAGGCAGTAATTAAGAGTAACTGGTGGCCATCCCAGCGCTGTGCCCCACAGCTCCCTTACTGGGAAGGAAGAGACCCTAAATGGGTTCTGAGATACCTGCCAGGCAGGGAGGGGACCCACAATTCACTCCCAAAGTCGTGGGTCCAGGAGGAGGGACACGCATGGGACAAGGGGGGAACAGATGAGCCACAGATTTGCTCATGGCATAATTTACCCAGCAGATATGTTGAGGGCCTGCATTCTGCCAGGCCCAGCACTGCAGGCCCCAAAGACCTCAACAGACAAGACAGAAAGGTCTCTCTCTATGAGGAATTTATGTTCTCCTGGGCAGAAGCAGACAGTACACAGCATGAACAGGAAGTTCTTGTGGTTCAAAGAACACTAAAATAAAATTTAAAAAGCAGGAGCCAGAGGTCCCAGAGCAGGAGTTGTGATCTGAAATGGAGAAACCTCCCTAGGTAACAGTGAGAAAAGACGTAGGAAAACGAGAGTCCAGTCACGCAGAGCACTGTTGGACATTGAAGGGGGCGGAGGGAGT
Source organism: Dipodomys merriami (assembly GCF_024711535.1). Lineage (NCBI taxonomy): Eukaryota > Metazoa > Chordata > Mammalia > Rodentia > Heteromyidae > Dipodomys > Dipodomys merriami. The sequence continues at coordinate 1,612,835 of NW_027206168.1, forward strand.
CTGATTTCTCTAAGCATCATTGGCAGTCACTGACTTAGAATTTGAAAGGATGGTTCTGGTGCTAGACTTGGAACAGATGGCAAAAGGCCCAGGAGACCCACTGGGAGGCCGCCACAGTGACAGGTAAAGAGATGGAGGAGGGAGCAAAGCCAAGAGAACCTCCTATGAGATTGGACCTCATCAAAGAAGAGAGAGCTTCATTTGAGTCCTTGGAATAATGGAATGCCATCACCTGTGGTGGCAGAGACAGGGGCTGGGGAAGACCCACTGAGCTTGACTGTGCATCCCACGTTCCCATGAAGATACTAAGTAGATAGTTGAGATCTGGAAACAAGATGTTGAGAGTCATCAGTATAGAGTCTTGGGAAAGCAGGCAGCTATAATTATCTTAATCTCTTCTGTGGTTCCAGGACCTACAACAGACCTAAGAGTCCAGGAGCATTCAGTAAAGATGTCACCAAGTTGGAAGAGCCCATGCTGAACCAGGAACCCCTCCCACATGGCTTGTGCCTTTGATGAATCATTTGGCCTGTCAGAACTAGGGTGGAATGGGGGCAAACAATGTGCCTTGGTGAATTCTGAAGTGGTATGCACAAGCATGAAAGCCTTCCTTGGCTACTTCGGGCCACAGGCTCAGCCAACATCTTTTTCTAGTCTGATAGAAACCTAGACTCATTTAACACCTTCAATTTATTGTTATTCTTTCCCCCTGCCACACAGACATACATTACATGCCACAAAATACCACAGGAGGTACTTAAGAGTACCTACTGCTGCCAGGCAAGAACCCAATGCCTTTGAGGAATTTGCATTGGAGTTAGGAAGTAGAGAATGAAACGAATATGGTGCAGGGAATGCTCAGATGTTATAGTCAGAGCAAGGTGGTTCTTTACTGAGGATGGAGGCTAAACATGACTCCTAACTGCTGCTATAATGGCTAATCATGTGCAAGTTGACCTCTTAGCAAACAATCAAAGTCCTTTGAGTTAAACAGAGCTCAAGTGAGAATAGCAGTTTGTTCTATAGCATCTCAGAAAAGTGTGTGTGTGTGTGTGTGTGTGTGTGTGTGTGTGTTGGGGCTTGAACTCAGGGCCTAGTGCTATCCCTTAGCTTCATTCAAGACTGGCACTCTACCACTGAAACCACATCTACACTTCTGAATTTGTGGTTGTTAATTGGAAAGAAGAGTCTCAGGGCAGTCTCCTGACCATGCTGGCTTTGAACTGCAAGCCTCAGATCTCAGCCTCCTGAGTAGATAGGATTATAGGGGTGAGCCACCAGCGCCCAGCTCAGAATTTTTTCCCCCAATTAGAAATTTGAAGCAAATCTTCCAATGACTCCTCTTAATCTTGGACTGGAAAAAGTATGTGTGTCCTGATGGGAAGCTAAGAGATATGTGCATGGCACACACGAGCAGGCAGTTCCGTGGTAGATTTTCAGTTATAGAGAGAGGTAAAGCTCTTACGCAAGTTGAGCAATAGCTTTATCCAAGTGCAACTTCATTCTCTCTTGGCAGCACAGAATAGTATCAAGTTCCTACTCAATTAAGACAAAGAAGAAAACATTAATATTTTCATTACTGAGGAAACCATCCAAAGTCAGCAATGGAGCAATTCTTCGATGAAGGAAAATTTGGTTTCTGGGAAAACCAAAGTTAAGCAAGAAAATAATTTTACAGTTTCTCTGTCAGCCTCATAATATAATAACACATGATATTATAATATTATGCTGAGATTCGTTTCTTATAGGACTATCGGTAAATTATCTTAACAGGTTGAGACATGGTTACAGTTTTAGGGACTTATTTTTCTTTAACCTATGACCTTAAACAACACTCCTGTGAACATTATTGTTTATTTATTATTGATTAAACATCTCTGAAGTAGGCCTTTATCTAGGCTTTGTCAAATACAGTCAAATCATCCTTCAGAGCCTTTCTTTGTCGTACTCATCAGGCAGCCTCTACTGATGTTGTAAACCTTTCCCAACATGATAGAACCTCCCAGAACAAAACACAGCCTGCCTTTGAAGACTGGCAGGGATGAATCCAGCCCGTGTGTGTGTGTGTGTGTGTGTGTGTGTGTGTGTGTGTGTGTGTGTGTGTTTTAACTGACTCTCTGAATTTATGTGAACTGTCTCTTTACACTATTTTTTTCTGTTATTTGTTTCTTAATAAATTTATGACTTCTTAATATATTTACAAGTCAGTCCTATCCCATTAGATAGCTAAAAATAAATTTAACCACTTTGACCCTTGCCTTGGTATTTTATGCATGGTATTTGTCTTTGTTTTTTGTTTATTTTTATAAGTTTTTTTTGCTTGTTTATACCAGGATTGGAAATCAGGGCTTCATGCTTGCTTGGCTTACTTGCTCATAGCTGTCATTTAACCACTTCAAATATGCCTCCAGCCTGACTTTTTAACTGGTAAATTGGAGCTAAGAGTCTAGCAGATTTTCATGTCCAGGCTGGTTTGAAACCTCAGTCCTCTAGAGCTAAGCCTCCTGAGTAGTTAGGATTACAGCACTAGGATTTTATGGTATGTTTGTTGTTTTGTTTGTTTTGATAGAAACAATTATGATTTCTATAATGTCAAAAGCTATCAAATCTAACTTTTTGATCTCCACCTTTCTTTTTTTTGTTGTTGGGTTTTTTTTGGGGGGGGGTTCCAGTCGTGGGGCCTGAACTCTGGGCCTGGGCACTGTCCCTCAGCTCTTCAGTCAAGGCTAGTGTTCTACCACTTGAGCCACAGCACCACTTCCAGCTTTTTTCTTTTTGCTGATGTGGTACTGAGGAATTGAATCCAGGGCCTCACGCATGCAAGGCAAGCGCTCTACCACTGAGCCACCTTCCCAGCCCTGATCTCCACCTTTCTTATCTTTGTTATGAAGTCTTTCTTATAACATGCCTAGGTAGTTGTTGCCTTTTATTGAGTAACTTAACATAAAAATATTGAGTGTGCCTATCATAATGGCCCGGCTCTATTTTTAAATACTCTCAATTAATGATAAAAGTGAGTCAAATCCCCCAAACTGTGGCTACTGAGATTTCTCACAGAGTCTCACTGCGGATTGGACATCAGTATTAGTTTTTTGTTTTTGTTTTTGTTTTTGTTGTTTTTTGCATTGTTCAGTTTTCTCTGTCTCAAATACTTAGGGGGTAGTACACACTGGTACATGCATGTGTATGAATGTGTGTGCATTTTTGTGTGTGTCTTAGTGTCTTTGTGACATATTGGCACAGGATGCATGGAGAAATGTGTAGAAAGTACCATATAAAAAATTTCAGGGTCTCTTATATAATGGGCCATGTGTTTTTAATATACAAGATACATAGTGAAAATTCCTGGGGATGTTTTATTGGGAAAATGCACTTAATGAGGAGTGTGTGTGTGTGTGTGTGTGTGTGTGTGTGTGTGTGCGCGCGCGCGGGTGTGTGTGTGTGCGCATGCGTGCGCGTGCTCATGTTTGCTGGTCTAAGGGTTTGAACTTAGGGCTTGGGTACTGTCCCTGAGTACTTTTCCTCAAGGCTAGCTCTCTTAACACTTGAGTCACAGTTCTACTTCCGTCTTTTCTGGTAGTCAGATGGAGACAAGTCTCACAGACTCCTTCCCCGCCCCCCCCTTGCCGGCTAGCTTCAAACCTGGATCCTCAGATCTTATCCTCCTGAGTAGCTAGGATTACAGGTATGAGCCACCAGTGCCCAGCTAGTGAGATTATTATTTAAATTCTTGAGTGATAATTTTTAAATGTAAATTTATGGCAAGTGACAGATGGTTGGAGGCAGAAGAGTTTATGAGAACAGGAAAAGCCTAAAACCAAGAGCTTTCAAAGGGGTCTGCATAACTACATTGACATGGCTTTGAAATCCTACAGTAGAAGGAATTACAGGGCCAAGCTGCCCTTACCTGACAGAAAAGCAAAGTTTGCAGAAGACAAGGGTGTTGGAGGTCCTGGATTTATACATACATATATATATATATATATATATATATACACATATATTCATATATATGAATGTATTATTACTGTATTTTAAATATAAATATTCATGAGTGACAGGGTACATCCAGTACTTAATATTTTCAGCAGTGACCAAGGCATCCTCCTTAATTAATTATAGGTTCAATTTTTGTGGTATTTTTATTTTTGGCAGTATGGGAGCTTGAACTCTGGGCCTTGCACTTTCTAAGTAGATATAGCTATAGCCTCAACTGTTTCACTTTAGTTATTTTAGGATAAGGTTTCAAAATTATGTCTGATCCTTCTGTTTACACTTCCTATGTAGATGGTATGACCATTATACCAGGCTTGCTGGTTGAGTCCTTCTGCCTGGACTAGCCTTGAATCTCAGTCCTCCATATCTCTGCCTCCTGAGTAACTGGGGTGACAGATGTGAGCTCCAATGCCCACTCTGGTTCAACTTTGTGAGAGATAAAGCAATCTCTGCTACTGAGCTGGAAAATATGAACTTCTAAAGCAATGTTTCTTGCTTTGAAACAATAGCTTCTTTGAGATAGAGTTTGCATGACATATACTTCTGTTTAAAGTACACAGTTCAATAGTGTTTAGTAACCCATCACCAGAACAAAACATAGAACACTTTTGTGACCTTCCCACAAAAAGCAGTTCCTGTTCACTCCTGCTGCAAGCCTCCTCCTCCTCAGCAACCACTGTTGTACTTTGTGTTTCTAGAGAATTCCCTATTGTGACAACTTCACAGAAATTAAACCATGCTACTTGTGGTTCTAGGAAACTAGCTTTTGTCACTTGTGGTCCCGGGAGACAGTGTGTGTGTGTGTGCGTAGTAGTAGTAGTAGTAGTAGCACATACATGCACCAGTGCTAGAGCTTTTGTAATTTTTTTGGGGGGGGAGGGTGGTCCTGAGGCCTGAACTCTGGGCCTGGGCGCTGTCCCTCAGCTCTTCAGCTCAAGGCTAGCACTCTACCACTTGAGCCACAGCGCCACTTCCGGCTTTTTTCTGCTTATGTGGTGCTGAGGAATCAAACCCAGGGCCTCATGCATGCAATGCAAGCACTCTACCACTGAGCCACCTTCCCAGCCCAAGAGCTTGAACTCAACAGCTTAATGCTCTTACTTGGCTTTGTCACTCAAGGCTAGCACTCTATCACTTGAGCCACAATTCCCAGCGCAGCTTTCTTTTCATTGTTAATTGAAGATAAGAGTCTCACTAACTTTCCTGCTAGGACTGGCTTCAACCCACAAGCCTTAGAGCTCGTTCTCTTAAATGGCTAGGATTACAGGTGTGACCAATCAGTCTCCAACAAGGCCAGCTTCTTCCGCTTACAGGTTTTCAAGCGTAGCCTGAAGGCCAGCTCATGCCTTCCCTCTTTTTATTTTTTTGTCTGTCATGGGGCTTGAACTCTGGGCCTGGGTGCTGTGAGCTTTTCCTCAAGGCTAGTGCTCTACCACTTTGAGCCACAGCTCCACTTCCAGTTTTCTGGTGGTTAATTGGAGGTAAGGGTTTCATAGACTTTCCTGCCCAGACTGGCTTCAAACCGCGATTCTCAGATTACAGGCGTGAGCCACTAGTGCTTGCCATGGCTTCCGTCTTGACTTCTTGTGCTGCTCTATTTACTCCTCATCAGCTGATAGACAAAGGTGCCATTTGCAATTATTGCCTGCTCTGGAGGACATTGCTATAAACATTCCTATAGTGTTTGTGTTAGCAGATGTTTTCTTCTCTGTGTCGCTAGACACCTGGAAGTAGAATTACTGGATCAGATGATAACTGTGGATTTAATAATTTTCCAGAGCAGCTGCCCCTTTTCCATTCCCACCGAAGTGTGTGAGGCCAGGACTCTTCCAAATCCCCACTTGTTATGTTCTGTTTTTCCATTCCACCAGCCATAGCGTCCTATTTCATTGTACTTCATTGGGATATCCATTTACTAATGATCAGTTGAGGTGAGTATTATATATACATGGGTCTATTGCATATCGTCCTTGAAGAACTGTTGATTTAGATCATTTGTTCATTTTTTAAAAGTGGGTTATTTGTCTTTTTAAAAAGACACTAAAGTAGGGAGCTGGGTGCCAGGGATTCATACCTGTAATCCTTGCTACTCAGGAGGCTGAGATCTAAGGATCACAGTTTGAAGCCAGCCAGGGCTGGAAATCCTGTCAGATTTTTTACTCCAATTAATCACCCAAAGGCCAGAAGTGGTGCTGTGGCTCAAGTGGTTGTACACTAGGCTTGAGCATAAAAGCTCATAGACAGTGCTCAGGCCCTGAGTTCAAGTCTAAAGGATCAGCATAGGAAATTAAAAATTACTAAAGAAGATTTTGCTTTCACTTTGCTGATGATGTTGAAATTTTTGATTGTGATCATGTCCAGGTCATCCACATTTACTTTGGTTATTTGTGCCTTTTGTGTCATAGCTAAGAAACTCTCACCAACTCCAATGTAATAGATCTTTTTTGTGTACATTTTTCCTTTAAGAGGTTTTCCATTTGATCTCTTAAATTACAATCTCTGATCCATTTGCTTTGTGTGTGCTGGTACTGAGGTTTGAACTCAGGGCCTCACACTCTGACTTGGCTGTTTCCGTTCAAGGCTGGCATTCTACAACTTGAGCCAAAACTCCACTTCCAGCTTTTTTGCTGGTAAATTGGAGATAAGAGTCTCACAGACTTTTCTGCCCAGGCTATGCAAAGGTCTAAACACATCTGTTGAAGAAATCATCCATTTGCCATTGAATAAGTCTTGGCTAGCATGTCAAAGACATGGTGTTTGATTACAGTGTTTGGATACAGTGAGGGTTTTTTTCCCCCTCAATCCTCCCATCTGGTCCATCCATTTGTCTGCACAACTTTTTGCAGGAGCTGCATGGCCCTGTCTTATGTACTTAGGTTCACGCTGAGTGTTTTAGTTGGGAAGTGTGAGCCCTCCAACTTCATTCTTTTTCAATATTATTATTTTGGTTCTTCTGCATCCCTTAGATTACAATGTGAATTTTAGGATGCAGTAACCCATTTCTACTAGGAAGTCAGCTGAGATTTCATGAAAAGTTGTGTCAAGTCTCTCGATCAACTTAGTAGTACCATCTTAGCACAATTAATTCTTCCAAAATGTAAACATGGTGTGTCCATTTATTTCAATCATATTTCTTTTTTTTTTTTTGCCAGTCCTAGGGCTTGAACTCAGGGCCTGGGTTCTGTTCCTGAGCTTTTTTGCTCAAGACTAGCACTCTACCACTTGAGCTACAGTGCCACTTCTGGCACTGTATGTGGTATGGAGGAATCAGACCCAGGGCTTCATGCATGCTAGGCAAGCACTCTATCACTAAGCCACATTCCCAGCCCCATATTTTTTTTCATGACTTAGATCTTTGAGGCACTGCCAGTTCATTAAGATTACCAGGGGATCCAGAATCCTGTAATTATAGCTATTCAGGGAGGCAGAGATCAGGAGGATCACAGATGAAGAAAAGCCCAGGCAAAATAATTGGCAAAACTCTATTTCAACAAACAAGCCATGTATGATGGCAAGTGTCTGTCAATCTAGCTATTTCAGAAAGTATAAATAGGAGGAGCGTAGTCCAGATTGACCAGGCATAAATGTAAAAAAAAAAAAATCCTAAAGCAAAAACTGGAAGGGGAATGCCTTCTGTGGCAGAGTTCCTATTTAGCAAGCTGAAGGCCTGAGTTCAAACCCCCATATAAATAAAAAAATAAGGAAATAAATATAACTATCTTATCAGAATTTAATAACAGCACATTTACAATGTAGAAGATGGTGTCATCATTGTAAAAATCATCTTAAGGGAATATCTAGTGACAAGGTAAAATTGACCAAATAAAAGTTTAAAGACAGCACTGCTCAAATCCATGAATACAGTATGATTCTAATCTTGAAGACATGTCTCTGCGTTTTGTTTGGTTTTGTTGTTTTGTCAGTCATGGGGCTTCAACTCGGGGCCAGGGCACTGTCCCTGAGCTCTTCGCTCAATGCTAGCACTCTATCAATTTGAGCCATAGCTCCACTTCCAGCTTTTCTGGTGGTTAATTGGTGATAAGCGTCTCACAGACTTTCCTGCCTAGGCTGCCTTTGAACCATGATCCTTGGATCTCAGTTTCCTGAGTAGCTAGGATTACAGGTGTGAGCCACCAGCATCTGGGGTCTCTGTGTATTATTGTGTGGGATGGCTGTTGACAGAGGAAATGTAATGACTGAAATACTCAAAAGTCGACACCAATTTCTGCCTAATGGAGCTAAAAGCTCCATTGTTCCTCTGTTTTCTGTATTTTGCTATTTCTCAATATCTGTATAACTTATACTGAAAATGCTAGATGGCCTAAGCCTTTATTTATAAGTGACTTTATGATACTTCATTTATATTTCTGTACCTTAAGCATGTTTACAACAGTGCTGCTGCTGTTACCAACTTGTTTTCTCCATACTTACCATCAACAATTCTCTTTCGACATCATCATGAACTAGATCAACTCCCATTCTCTTCTCCCGATGAAATAGACATTCTCGGGTAACCTAAGTAACACATCCAAAATAACAGAATATATTAATATCAATGATCTCGATCAATGACTAGCAGTTCTTGTTTCAAAAGTAGCCAAAAAGCACTTATGCCTATAATCCTCTCTACTCAGGAGGCTGAGATCTGGAGTATCATGGTTTTAGGTCAGCCTGGACAGAGATGTCTGCAAGATTCCATTTCCAATTAGCCAGTGAAATGCAGGACTGGAGGCATGACTCAAATGGTAGAGTACCAGCTGAGTGAAAAAGCCACACTAAGGTGAGTACCGGAGCAATAAGGTGAGCTCTAATACAAAAAAAGCAACAAATACTCCCAATGTCATCTCTTAAAGCCATCCTGTGGAAATCAAGCATGAAAAGACTGTAAGAACTAAATAATTCTTTCTGCTGGTTAAAAAGAGAAAGAACATTTCAAAATAATTTGGGACAAAATGTTGATTTGGGGTATTGATTTAAAGATGAAAAGAAAACAAGTATCTGACTATTACTCCCACCAATTGGAAAATTATTTGGCAATGATTTAAGAGAAATAATTTGATAGCATGAAACATAGACTTCAGAATATTTCCAAATACTCCTGAAGAAGACATGATTATTTTTGGTATCAAAATATTGTGGAGCCAAAAACCCATGTGACCATTGTTTAAAAAAATCATTTTTGAGGCCTAACCTCTGGGCCTAGGCGCTGTCCCTCAGCTCTTCAGCTCAAGGCTAGTGCTCTACCACTTGAGCCACAGCACCACTTCTGGCTTTTTTCTTTTTGCTTATGTGGTGCTGAGGAATCGAACCCAGGGCCTAAGGCACGCAAGGCAAGCGCTCTACCACTGAACCACCTTCCCAGCCCTAAAAAACCATTTCTAAGTTACCTGATTATAAAATAATAATATGCTTCGATCCACTAAGGATAAAAATATAGAGAATATGATTCAATCATAATCCTACCAGTGTTTCATTCATGCATTTTAATTTTTTATTATCCTTATAATTTTGTATTATACTTTTTGAAGATTTATATTAAATAGCAGAGCCAGACTATAAAACATTTTTTGAGACAGAGTACGTAAATGACTCCAGTGAAAAGCATCATAAATTGCTAACGATAAATTATGCATGCACAGACATTATGTTGCTACTCAAAGGCTTTCTAAAAACTATTTCATGACATGGAATTACCACATAATGTTAAATTTTCTAGAAGCTTTTTTTTTTATAAGAGCATGTAACTAATTTTGATGGAATATCATTGAACCATATCTTTGAGGAAATCTCTAATCTTTTATGAAGATTCTTCTAGGGCTTGAACTCAGGGCCTTACACTCTCACTTGGCTTTTTTCACTCAGGACTCTTTCCCGCAAGACACAACTCTACTTCTGGCTTTTTGCTGGTTCATTGGAGATAAGAGTCTCCAGGAGGGGCTGGGAAGGTGGCTCAGTGGTAGAGTGCTTGCCTTGCATGCCTGAGGCCCTGGGTTAGATTCCTCAGCACCACATAAGCAAAAAGAAAAAAGCCGGAAGTGGCACTGTGGATCTAGTAGTAGAGCGCTAGCCTTGAGCTGAAGAGCTGAGGGACAGCACCCAGGCCCAGAGTTCAGACCCCACAACCAGACCCAAAAAAAAAAAAAAAGACAAAAAGAAGCTGTGTGGGAAAAAAAAAAGAACCATTGCTTTAATAATCCCAAATTTGGCCAAAGATGGCTACTTACTGATTAAATTTATGTTGTATTGTTAAGCTTTAACCATCTTCCTTACACTCGATTATCTGTATTTTGCCATTTTGAGATGTACTGTTTAGGTGACTAACTCTAATTTTAACCAGGCCCTAGCAATGATGACAGTGAAGTGTGCCAACACACAAAACATCTGGACACCCACCAACAACAGAGACAAGTCACGTTAGCACCCTCTCACTGACAGATGTCACCACAGAAAGGCCAGTGAAGAGAAGTCAGAAAAATCTCATGTGGAATTGAAGTTAGAGAGTGGTGCCTGTGATTTTGAGGAGACTTTCAGTCCTTGAAGGCTGGGATGGGGGTGGGGGAGGCATAGAAGGGTTTCAGATTTGTCAGCAATTTGGGGCTAATCACTTTAAAAAGACAGCACATGTGCATGAGCAGCCTTGTGGAGGATCTTGGAGCTGTGTGTATTTGTGGGTATTTGCAGTTAGTGGCGAGGAAATAAAAAATGATAGCACTCAAAGATGCTCAACACTCCTCATTCTTCCAGATTTCCAACACTTAGGTCTTCTAAACATTTCTCAGGGCCTGCTCCCTGTCCCTGAGCTCTTTTTGCTGAAGGCTAATGGCTCTACCACTTTGAGCCACAGCTCCAATTTTTGAATGGTCAATTGGACCGAAGAGTCTTGCAGAGACTTTTATTTTCCCTAGGCAGGCTTTGAACTGCAATCCTCAGATCTCAGCCTCCTGAGTAGCTAGGCACCCGGCCTTTTCTGAACTCTTATAAGGCAGATGCGATGATACAAGTCTATCATCAATGCTTTTCATGAAGGAATAAGTCACATAAACTAAGCCCTGATAGATCATACTTGTCATCTTAGATACTCAGGAGACTGAGATCTGGAAGATCAAAGTTCAAAGCCAACCTGGTCAGAAAGTCCAAAAGACATCCTCTCCAGTTAACCAGCAAAAAGCCAGGCTGCAGGCATGGCTCAAGTGGTATAGCACCAGCCATGAGCAAGAAAAAAAAATGAGCAAGAACATAGGGCTTGAATGGAAACCTCCAGTACCAACACACACACACACACACACACACACACACACACACACACACACACACACACACACACACACAGAGTTATCTTCTTTGCACATCCTCAAATATGGAATGTGTTCTTTCAATAGTGGAAGGCAGAATGGATTTGGAGGGCCCATTGGTCAGGTGACAGGAACCCAAGTCAATTCAGTTACCATGGCAACCAACCTGCCCTCTGTTCCATTTTTCTACCCAATAAAAATCCCTCCATCTCCCAAAATGGTCTCATTTGATAACAACATCATAATATACACAGCCAGAGGCTGTGTATATAACGAAGAGAGTAATTTTTGTTGAAAAATTGTTGTTCTTAAATTTTACTTCCTAACCTAGTGAACAAAGCCACCCATTTAAGAGATGAGAAGATGGCATTCCACCTGAAAACCCTGTGTGTCCCATTGAGTTGCCAGCAAGTAAATCCTAGGCTGAGATCCAGAGGTCTGCGATTCAAGGCCAACCCCAGGCATAAAAGTCTGTGAGACTCCCATCTTCCAAACAACCAGCAAAAAGCCAGGCTGATGGCATGGTGGCATGGATCAAGTGATAGCGTGCCAGCCTAACAAGCTCCAAGCTCTGAGTTCAACACGCCCCTCAGATGCAGCCAGAATTCCTTCTTACAATGGTGGTTCTAGACAGTGGATAAAAATAGCAATGTTTTTGCTACTAGTAAACCCACTTAAAGGTGTATGGACAAGCGGTTGCTGCTGGTGGTGCAATATAGCAGGATTTGATATATAAAGCAGTTCCAAAATTCATTCACCAAGCTATCACCCGGGTAGGACATGGCCTTTGTGGTCAGCCCTCCTACTTACCTGTAGAGGGGCTTCTGTCTCTGTCAGTGTCCTCTCCAATCGTCTCCTCATATCCGTCAGGGCATTTGTCTCTGCGATCATCTCATCCAACTCATTAATGATTTCAGACTTCCAAAACGCTATGTCATTGACGCGTTCTCCCAGGTTTTGAGTCGTGTCCACCTGGGTTTTTCTGATTTGCTGATATTTCTCTTGAATGAGGCGGGATGTATCCACTCTGAGTTTCTCTGAATTGTGTCGTGATGTGTTGGACTCCTGGAAACTGTCGTAGTTGGACTTGTACCAGTCCTCATGAGTGTACTTGGTGAAGAGCGTTGTTCTGTTGGAAACAAAGGGCACCATGGTGCTCTCGCCCACCCTCTGCGCTCGAGTGCAGTAGGAGCCCAAGTTAGGGAAGTCGGAGGACACTCTGTAGTACGTGTTTGGCCTCCATGGCAGGCTCAATGTATGGGTCAGGTTGCGGTGGGGAAAGCGGTCCTTGTAGCTTGATTCCAGGGACGTGATGGCCGGGAGGAAGTTGACGGGCCCTGGTTTTGCTTGGGTATAATTAATCATCAAGGAAGTATTGAAATGATTCATGATGCCCAAATAGGATCTGTATGTGTCTCCTGTTTTATTTTTTTTAATAAGAAAAGGGAAAAGCAAAATAGACAGTCACATATATGAAACTTGGGAACCATCTAAATGTGGTCAAAGACCACATGAACTCACATTCATGCAATGCGATAGAACTCATAATACACAGATTCATTTCAGGGATGCAAAGCTGGTTCAATATATGCAAATCAATTAATATAATTCATCATTCAACAAGAACAAGTTAGTGGATAAGAACCACATGATTATCTCAATAGATGCAGAAAATGCATTTGACAAGATCCAATACCCCTTTATGACGAAGGTTCTGGAAAAATTAGAAATCCATAGAACATTCCTCAATACAATAAAGGCTGTATATGACAAACCTACAGCCAGCATTGTACTCAATGGTGAAAAACTAAAGCCATTTCCACTAAACTCAGGAATGAGACAAGGATGTCCACTCTCCACTGCTCTTCAATCTAGTATTAGAATGCCTAGCTACAGCAATATGCATTCTAACTTGTGGTATACACTTTGCCTGATAATATGTTAGAATGGTTTCTTGTTCATTGCTATGTCTCTAGAATGAATTGACACCACCTTCTTCAACCTGGTTGTTTAATTGTTAATTTTTTTTTGTGGCACTAAAGATTGAGTCCAGGGCCTTAAGCATAATAGGCAAATGCTCTATCTCTTGAACTTGTGTTTGTATTTTTGGTTTTGATACACTTATCATCTTTTTGTGTCTGCCTCTCAAGTAGTTGGGATTACAAATATGCACCAATGTATTTGACTTGAAATTGTGTGTCCGGGTGGGGGGACGGGGGCTGGTACCAGCACTCTTGGCTTGATTTTTTTTTCACTCAAAGTTGGAGCTTTACCACTTGAGCTACACCTCCATTTCTAGTCTTTTGCTGGTGAATTAGAAATAAGAGTCACTTAGAGCTGGGTGCTGGTGGCTCACGCTGTAATCCTAGCTACACAAGGAGGCTGAGATCTGAGGATCATGGTTCAAAGCTAGCCCAGGTAGGAAGGTCCATGAGACTCTTATCTCCAATAAACCACCAGAAAACTAGAAGTGGCGCTGTGGCACAAATGATAGGGCACTTGCCTTGAGCTGAAGAGCTGAGGGACAGTGCCCAGGCCGAGTTCAAGACCCACAGCTGACAAAAATAAAAAGAGTCGCTTAGATTTGTCTGACCAATCTGGCTTTGAATCTCTATCCTCAGATATCAGCCTCTATTCTTGAGCTACCATCCCAACCCTAAACAACTATTCTCATGACTGGAAGAAAGTATAAACCTATAATTCTATGTCCAGTAAAATAAAAAACAAACCACAAATCCTTCAAAAAAGGAAAATGAGCCTGGCACTGGTGGCTGACACCTGTAATCCTAGCTACGCAGAAAGCTGAGATCTGAGGATCACGATTCAAAACCAGCCTGGACAGAAAAGTCTGTGAGACTCTCATCTCCAATGAAGCACCAGAAAAACAGAAGTAAGTAGAGCTGTGGCTCAAATGGGTAGAGTACTAGCCTTAAGCAAAAATTGCTCAGGGACAGTGCCCAGGCCCTGAGTACAAGCCCCACAGCCAACCAAAAAGGAAAAGGAAATAAAAATGTTTTGAAATCAAAGTCAAAGGAATTCAACAGCAGCAGCAGCAGATGTGCAAGGAAAGAGCTGTTAAAGGGAGTGAACAAGATGGAAACTTGGCCTAAGCACAAAGAAACAAAGAATGTCAAAAATGATAAATACATGTGCTCATATTTAAAAAAAAACAAAACTCTTCTAACTCAACTCTTACCAAAATAATGGCTTGAGGCAAAACTTTAAAAAATTATCATAGAATTTATCAAATAGAAGTTGTTAAGTTGTGGCAGTAATACAGCACAACTGATGGATGATTTAGATGGACAGCCACCTTTATAATGATCACTTATGTGGAATGGAGCAATATTTAAATTATCCTGTGAGAAGTGAAAACGACATAATACACTCTTGAGAATACTAGTCATCGGCTAATAAGCATATCTAAGACCTTCCTAGGAGTGAAAGAGTTTGAATTATTTGATCAATACTCAGATTCCATTTGTCTTCTTTTTTAAATTTTATTTATTTTTTTATTTTTATTTTTTGGATCCAGTCATGGGGCCTGAACTCTGGGCCTGGGTGCTGTCCCTCAGCTCTTCAGCTCAAGGCTAGTGCTCTACCACTTGAGCCACAGCGCCACTTCCGGCTTTTTTCTTTTTGTTTATGTGGTGCTGAGGAATCGAACCCAGGGCCTCATGCATGCAAGGCAAGCACTCTACCACAGAGCCACTTCCCAGCCCTCTTCTTCTTTTTTTCCTAAACATTCATTGTCTCAAAAATGTTCAACAGAGTTAATTGTCCAGAGCTAGCATGACATATGTTAGCACCGCTTACCCTATGGAGAAAATGCAGACATGGGTGCTGAGCTACTCAGCTAGACAGCAAAGCACTTTCCCCAAGATCCAAACCATAACACTCTTCTCAGTAAATTATTTTGGTTTTAGAAAATCTTTTTTTTAAGTAATATGCTATTAGTACATAATGAGCTATGGTGATTATTTTTGAAGAATTTACATGTTTTGTTTCCAAATTTTAACCTCTACTGTAGTGATTAGCAATTTAGATAATTCATATACATGAAAGCTTTTTGAAAAGCACCTTAATATTTTGTGAAAGTCTCCTGGCCCAAACACCAACAAGTTTTCAAATAACCTGGAATAACTTCTAAGAAATTAAAAAAGAAAAAAAAGAGTTCTAGTTAAAAAACTGAGACTGGAGAAAAATCATAAACTAAAAAGGAGATATAATTAGAAGCAAAAGAGAAGAGGTATGAAAATAAGATGAAGAAAAAGACAATAGCCAGATGCGAAAAGCTTACATCGATTATCCTAGTGACTGAAGAGGCTGAGATCTGAGAATCAACTTTCAAAGCCAGCCCAGGCAGAAAAGTTCATGAGATTCTTATCTCATATTAACCAATAAAAAGCCAGAGCTTGCTGGGTGCTGGTGGCTCACGTCTGTAATCCCAGCTACTCAAGAAGATCATGGTTTAAAGCCAGCCCAGACAGGAAAGTCTGTGTGACTCTTATCTCCAATTAACCACCAGAAAACCAGAAGTGGCACTGTGGCTCAAATAGGGAGAGCACTAGCCTTGAGCAAAAGAGCTCAGGAACAGTTCCTAGGCCCTGATTTCAAGCATCATGACCAACACAAACAAAAGCCAGAGCTGGAGTCATGGTTCAAGTAGCAGAGCATCAGCCTTGAGTGAAATGGCAAGACTTTGAATACAAGCCCCAGTCTTAGTATACACATACATATACAAACACACACCCACACACAAACAGCTAGAAGATTAATACAAGTCCAACTATTTTGCAAGTCACATTTATAATACATGGTCTAAATATGAGTAAAAGGCATAGGCTGTCAGGATGAATCTTAAACAGGAATATTAAATTATGTGCTAGCTAGAAACAAATCTCATTAAATGTAAAAGTGTGTTATAAATACAAATGAAAACAGATACCATGTAAACACTAATCAAAAGAAAGCTGAAGTAATTATTTTGCATAATCATTAATATAAACAGATATCACAAAGACTGACAAAAGCAAATTTGAGGCAAAGCCACAATTGTGTTACAACCCATACAGTCACACATCTATAGTAAATCAGAGAAAAAGTATATTGGTGTATACTTATATATATTTATTTATAAAAATACAAGTGTATTATATAAAATAAACATATATTTATTGTATGATATAAATATATATTTTTTGTGGAATATTTGAACATAAAGCCACCAGGATCTAATGTACATCTATGAAAACACTCCACCCCAGGGATACACTGCATTCTACTTCCAAAGGCACAATGTAGACCTTATAAAGGGACACAAAACAAGGCTCAATAATCATGAGATAGTAAAATCATACAAAGTACAAACATTTCCTGAACATATCACAATTAAATTACAAATCCATGATGAAAGATATTTGGAAAATCCCCAAATAGAGGGAATCTAAACAACACAGTTCTAAATAACTCATAAAAGAATAAAGAAATCACATTAGGATATTAGAAAATACCTCTAACTACATGAGAATAAAAACAGCATAGCAAAATTTGTGTCATATAACTAAAACAATGTGAAAACATACACCATGTAAACACTAATCAAAAGAACACTGAAGTGATTGGGTTAATATTAAACCAACTAGATATCAGAACAAGAAGTATCGTGATGAGAGATAAAATATCAACTGTAGGAAAGGCTATGGCTTTGTGTGTTTATATTAGAAAATAAGAATAGGCAAAAATCAGTGACCAGTGTTTTCACCCAAACAATATAAAAGAAAGAAATCCCAGAGTGGAAGGAAGGAATAACAAAGACAACATTTTATGAAATAATACCTGGCCAAATAAGGGGGGAAAAACAATGATCCTTATCAATAAAATAAGCTTGGTAAATTTGTCAAAATAGAAAAGGAGAAGAAAATTACTATTGCTAGAAACCAGCAATAATGGAATAATAAAACAAACTTGCAACAGCTTTCGGCCAAGAAATTTGACAGCGTAGACGAAATGGATAAAAATCTTTGAAAACTGACTAGAGAGAGAAGAGATAGATAACCTACCTAGTCTTATTAGTAATTAAACAGATTGAACCTACCGCCTAAAATCCTTCCTCAAAAAAAACTTCAGTCACAGACAAGTTCACTGGCAGATTCTGCCAAACTTGTTACAGTTCTCTGTTTTTAAAAGCTATGACTTACTGGGCACCATGGCTGACACCTGCAATCCACAGGATCCCAATTCGAGGCCAGCCCAAGCAAAAAAACATATTTACTAGACACCAAACAAAGAGCAAAAAAACCAGGGCTGGAGGCATGGCTCAAGTGGTAGAATGCCAACTAGACAAGCAAGCAAGCAAGCAAATGCAAGACCCTGAGTTCAAATTCTAGCAGAGCATGTTTAGCTTCTAGTTAAGATTGAATTGAAGAAAGAAATTGGATACATTGTTTAGAGATAGAGAAGTCAGGGAACTTCATAGAGCAGCACTGTGGAGGAGCAATGCACTGGCAACAGTTGAAGAGGTGCAAGTTAGCAGACTTGGGGGGGGGGAGGGCTTTTCCTGGTATATGCAATCCCAAATAATCCCTGGAAAGCAGCAGAAAGGGCATAAGGGAAGGGCCTAGGCTTTTATTGGGGGAGAGGAGGCGAGAGACAGGGCAGGCAGGGAAGAACGCTGCAGGACTTCAGGTCTGCCCTGAATTCCGAATTCTGAATTCTGAGGTCAGATGTTGGAGCCCTGACACGTGAAGGGGGCCCCCCGCGGGGGTCTCCCTGGAGGCGGGGCAGACCTGTAGAGTCCACTCACCTGTCTGTGGATGGCTGTCGAAGGGAGAGGGAGGGGGTGATGAGGAGGAAGGGTCGCAGGCCCCTCATCTACCACCGGGTCGGACCCGGACCCCGCGGTGTCGACTTCATCGGTTATGTTAAACTCCATCTGTGATGTCAACCCCTATCTGTGATGTCAACCCCATCTGTGATGTCAGCGCCCGCCGACCACTCAATAGCCGACCAGGCCGGGAGCTGATTGGTGGATTCGTGGGGAGGCGGAGCTGAGCGGTTGCTAGGGACGTTCTGGTCCTTGGTAACCGAGAACCCCAGAGACCCACTGGGCCCAGGAAGTGAGGGGCAGGGGACAATCTAAATGGGGGACCAGGGCAAAGTGACTTGCTGCCTTTTTACCTGTTTGACAAGCACCACCCCCCGACCTGTCTGGCTGGCTTGTCTGGAGTAGGGGTCCCTCCTTAGGGATTCTCTATTGCTTGTCCCTGCTTTCTCGTTCTAAGGGGGGAACAATCGGAGCTCTCCTTTTTACTTATTTACTTTTTAATTTTGCTCTCTAGCATCTTTTTCCCCGGAGAACACGATATTGCATTCAGGCACTGGACCACCGTTTGCACATACATCACTGTTCCTCCATGTGATCCTGCTTCCCACGAGGTAAACTGAGTATGTGTTTTACATGGGAGAAAAACCAAAGCTCGGAGATGTGGATTGACTTAAAACACAATCCACACGGTGACAGACCCGTGGCCCCAGAGCTCAGATCCACCGAGAGCTTCCAGACCTTTCTTCTCCAGCATCAGTCCATCCAGGTGAGGGGCTGGAGAATTCAGTCACTTCGGTCACTATTAATACTCAAGGAAATAAAGTCCTTGGTTCATCTTTCAAGGTGTTTCTTGTGTTACACTCCACCAAAAATGAAGGATGGGGGACTGGCGGGGAATGGGGAGGGTGGGGATGAATGGTCTTCAGCTTGGCCCATTCAGACCCCGGGACTGTCCATGTCCAGGGTTGATCAGAGCTGAACCAACCGAACTCACAGACATCTAAAATAGAGTTTATTTTTGCCACTTTAAGGTTTGCGTTGTGCAGCCTGGTCCTTGTCACATTGGAGCATAAGCCTAGATCATATTCCTCCATGGAGGAAACTGCACAAACACCTGAAGCTCCACTGGCCTGGAAGCCAGATATGACATTTTTGCAGCAGGACACGACCTGTGCTGTCCTTTTGCCTTCTTGTATTCCTTACCAAGAACTCGACTACCGACTTAAGAAGCAATTCTCAAGGACGGTATGTGCATTTTGCATTCATCCTCTAGACTTAGGACGAGCCTTGCAGATACCTCCAAGGCTGCCGTGAACACAGTAGGTCCTACCCTGTGGTTCCTCTCCATCCACAGTTTGGCAAGCATTCTTAACACCCTAGAAGTTTCTTTAAAATGATAGGGTCTGGGCTTTGCATGCAAAATTCTCGATGTGGTTGCAAATTAGATATTAAGTGTGTCTGTCTGACTTGAAAGTAGATGATATTCTAGCATGATTTCTTTGCATGATTTATGAATGTTATAACCCTCCTAATTTAAATTTCAGATTAAAGTCTTCCACAAAAGAATTAAATGATGTGTGTGTGTGTGTGTGTGTGTGTGTGTGTGTGTGTGTGTGTGTGTGTGTGTGTGTGTGTGTACTGATACTGGGACTTAAACTAAGTGCTTGGGTGCTGTCCCATAGGTTTTTTGTTTTGTTTTGTTTTGTTTTGTTTTGTTGCATACAGCTGAGCCTGTACTTGAGTTATAGCTCCACTTCTGGCTTCTTGCTGGTTAATTGGAGATAAGAGCCTTGGACTTTTTCTGTCCTGGCTGACTTTAAACCATGCTCTTCAACTCTCAACTCCTGAGTAGCTAGGATTACAAATGTGAGCCTGTGCAGCCCAATTTCAATTATTTGTTTTAATATAGATACCTTCTAAAAAGATCTTTCTAGGATTATCAAAAGATCTTTGCTTGATTATCATGATTATCATCCTTCTGTTTTATAATGAAATTAAATTACTATTTTTTTTATTTTTACTTATTGGGTCCAGTCATGGGGCCTGAACTCTGAGCTTGGGCACTGTCCCTCAGCTCTTCAGCTCAAGGCTAGCGCTCTACCACTTGAGCCACAAGTGCCACTTCTGGCTTTTTTCTGTTTGCTTATGTGGTGCTGAGGAATCGAACCCAGGGCCTCATGCATGCAAGGCAGGCACTCTACCACTGAGCCACCTTCCCAGCCCCTGAAATTATTTATAATACATTCTTTATTAACAATATATTTATTTTATTTATACAGTGTATGTTTGCATTTATAAAGGGAATAAATCAGATTTTCTATTTCCAGCTATTCAACCTCACGTTTCTTCAGCAGCCCCAGAACTTTAGGGATGGGTCTATTTCTGTCCTCTGCAGTCCTTTTATGCAGCTCCTGGCATGCCACCAAAGAAGTGCTCAATCAGTGTTTGTGGAATGAAGCGGGATTCTTTGGCAATGCAGGAAGATGCTGTCAGAGGTATGGAAGTAGAGCATCAACAAAGCGGATTGAACCTATTTTTAAACTATGCTAATGAGTCATACTAGGTGAGGACATCTTTACAACTTCCTTCCTCTACCCTACAATTATCAGATTCTCTTTACTGTGGCCCTAGGCTTTCTTTCTTGCAGCCATTGCTCTTTTCCAAGTTGCTGTCAGCCCCTTCTTAACACTACTTCCTGCTAGGGAACCAGTGATGGCTCCACCCATGCTCACCTCCAACCCCACCCACCCTTGCCATCCTCCTGGCTGGTGCAGGCACACAACCTGCTTCCTCCTCCCAAGTTGAAGTTGTGTGAGACACTCTCGTTCAGTTGATGCCTGCATGCTGTTCTTCATAAACGGGGCCAAGTGCTGCCTTAAAGGTCAAGGGTTGTATCCACCTCTCCACTGGCGAAACAACAGGGTCCCCAAGGCTTAGCTTCAGTCTTGGGTCCTTGCTTTTTTTTAAGTTTAATAAATAGAGGAGACTCAGCTGACTCCTTGGATCAATACCAAAGCGATCTATTATCTGGTTCCAGGGTAACTTCCAGCCTCCCACTCCCTGGTCCCACAACAGGCAAGGTGAGCACACAGCTAACAACCCATCTCCCCACTGCAGTCTCCCCAGCAACACCCCCCCCACACACACACACATGCATGCTTCTGGAGCAGTGGGTGGCTTGTCCTGTTTTCCCTGCCCAAAGTGTTCTTCCTGCTCAGCTTTGCCCATATATCTGCTCAGTCTTTCACATTGAGGATACTTGTGCAGCCCAAAAAACATTGTTGGAATGCCAACAATGTGCTGTTATTCAGTTTTTAAAATTTACTTTATTGTTATTATGTAGGTAATATACCAAGGCGTTACATTTACGTGGGTCAGGTGATGAGCATATTTCCTTTCCTACAGTGTCTGTTCGATCATTCTCTCCCACTCCCTCCCTCCCAGCTCCACCCACAAGTTGTATAGTTCACGCACATCAATTTCCCTGCTGCACTTTATTTTTTACCATCCTCCACCCTGCATTCTGTGCCCTTCACCCATCCCCATTTTTAAAAATTTTATTATTAAGTAGCTCAAAGAGGTTTCAATTTCACAAGTCAGGGTATGAGTGCAAAGCCTCTTAATCAATGTCACCCTTCCCATCCCTATTAGACATTGTGCTAGGTTTTCCATACAGCATGTTACCTCTTGCTCCTACAGCACAATGGAATAGGTTATTGTTCTCGTTTACTAGATGCAGTGATAGAGGGCTTGACCAACATCCCTGGTACAAGAGAAAGATCCATGCTTTGAATCTGAGTTTTTCTGGCTTTCCTATCTGTTTTCTTTTCCTGTAAATCACAAACAAAGAAATAAATGGAAAGTTGCCAACACAGTACCAACCATGAAACAGTGGCTTTGACTGCTAATGCCATGCCAGGCACTGCCCTTTACACCAGGAATTCCTTGACAACCCCAAGGGGAAGGAATGCCTGCATCAGCACAAACCATAAATGCTGACCACCTGTGAATCACTGCTGTTAGGGCTGACACTGGGTCAAAGATCCAAAGCATTCTACAGAGCCACACCTTCTACAACAGGAGACAGAGGGTCCCACAGAGCTGGTGCTATTGTTTGGCTCTTGACTGTCTCCCCCATGGTCCATGTGGAGGTCATGGAAGCTTTAATAAGTGCAGCCAAATTGGGTCATTGGGAATAGGGTATTGACAGGTTGGATCTTGGCCTCTTCCTGTCTCTCTTTGTTTCCTAACCATCATGAGATGAGCAGCTACTCTCTGCTATAACCTCTGTCCATGATAATAACTTCATGTCCATGATGATAACTTCACCACAAGCCCCAAAGCAATGGACCAACCAACTCTGGACCCCTGTATAAGTTGATTGCTTTAGGTAATTTGTTACATCAATGAACATTTAACACAACAGGGCAGTACAATGGCCAGTCCAAGAAAGCTTAAAACAGAACTCCTCAAGGTTCTGGGACTGGAGTCCTTCAAGATCATGTTGGTTGGTAGCACAAAGCGTGATGGCAATGTGACAGTATGGACTTACATGGAAGCCACTTTGTGAGATCCTTAAATGGTATACAAGATTAGAACCAGATGGTAAACGAACTTCTGCCTGTCCTGGCTGGCAAAGAAATGCAGGGAATTCTGGATAGGGACTTGCATGCAGCAACTATTCCTGTTGTGACAGGGACACCCCTCCTGGAGGCTGGGA
Source organism: Dipodomys merriami (assembly GCF_024711535.1). NCBI lineage: Eukaryota > Metazoa > Chordata > Mammalia > Rodentia > Heteromyidae > Dipodomys > Dipodomys merriami. The sequence goes on from NW_027206168.1 coordinate 1,635,669, forward strand.
GAATCTTTTTCCTCTGCTCATTAGCACAGGGTAAATGTTCCCAAAAGGTGCTCCCTGGGTGTTCAATCAATCATAAGCGTAGTAGTTCTAGAATCCAATAAATTGATGGCTTCTGAGCACTAAGGGGAGTGAATATGGGAATTCTCAGAGATTTTAATATGCATTTGTATTTTCCCATAGGGTTCTTACTGCAGAATTTTAAAACCTCGTAACATTTAGTATATCTAAGAATACTAATAATGTCAACCTTATGGAAAATGAACACACTTTGGGAAAATGGTCCCAGCTTAATGAAGAATTTCTGAAGTTTTGAATTTTGGTGCATCCTAAATATATGTTTTAATCATTAAAAACACAAAATTATGTCCAGGTGCTGGTGGTTTATGCCTATATAACCCTAGCTAATCAGGAGACTGAGATCTGAGGATCACAGTTCAAAGCCAGCTGGGCAGGAAAGTCTGTGAGACTTTCACCTCCAATAAACTACCCAAAAAGAAGTGAACAGTGCAAGTGAACTGCAAAAGACACTCCGGGAGAGCAACAGACCCTGAGTTCAAGTCCCAGGACTGAAACACACACACACAAATGATGTCTATGTATACCTGATTACTAGATTTTCTCCAAAGCAATGTAGAAATAATTATCTGTATATTCAATAAAGAGATTTTTGACTGTGTCATAATCTGATGACAGACACCCTGTATCCTAACTTAATCATGAATGAGGTGTGTGTGTATGTATGTGTGTGTATGTATGTGTGTGTGTGTGTGTCTATCTGTCTGTCTATTTGACTGACTGATTGATGGAGGGGGTAAGTTAAGGGAAATTTCAAGGAACAATAAAGGAAGGATTAAAAAAGCAAGAGAGCAGAATGAGAACTAGGAGAATATGAGCATGTTGGAAAGGAATATACATGTTTAGGAAAAGGAAATGGCCTGGCTTTTGTAAGCCAATTTGGTCTGATCTGTTTATTCCTTCTAAATCCTCTTAATTCCATAATCATACCCTATAGCTATTTATGCAGCTATTTATACCGAAATATCCACAGTATGCAATAGGTAATCAGGCTACTTGCCACCTACATTCCAGGATAATGCAAGTTCTTGCAATGTAGGCCTTACCATTGTTCTTGGAAATTACTTAGAAAACAACTTTAAGTATCTTATTCTAACATGGACCATTACTATCCAGGTATTTATTTGCCTTGAGTTGTGCACTGGGAATCAGTTCTTGCAAACAAGAAATGCCAATCAGGAAACTGGATAGGGGATTCTAAATGAGCTCAACATACAGAATGTAACACTAATAATTAACAGCAGAAGGCTCCAAGAAGGAGCTTCAGGATCAGGAGACTGAACTGGGTGTGTACTGCATTCATTGAGAACAATCATTCACAGCACTGTCACGACTGTGTTTTGATTATGTTTCTAGGCTATTTATGAGGGTGTGTGAGGCAGTCAGCTTTCTGAGTTGGGAAAAACATTTTCATAGCATGAAATTACACATCATGCCTTGTTGGGAACAGTTCCAGAGAGTCCAGGGATGAAGACTCAATCAACCTTAGCAGAGGGAGGAGCTGTGGGTCAAAGGTTAAATGACATGAACATCCAGGGTCATAATTTTGTTTGTGGGTGCCTGACCTAGGTGAAAGTGGTCAGTTTCACGTGCTCTCTTCTTGTCTCCAGGAGAGCATATGTACTCACTGTTGCCTCTGCCATTAGACTGAGTTCTGTAATGTTATAAACAGTGGTTGTCCAACTTTAGTCATTGGAACCTTTTTTTTGAGGGGGGGTGCACAATACTGGGGCTTGAATTCAGGGTCTAGGAACATTCCTTAGTTTCTTTGCTCAAAGCTGGCTGGCACTCTACCATTTGAGTCACAGCTCCACTTTCCAGCTTTTTGGCAATTAATCGGAGATTAAGAGTCTCATAGACTTTCCTTTGTGGGCTGGCTTCACACTGTGATCCTCAGATTTCAGCCTCCCATGTAGCTAGGATCACAGGCAGAAGCCACCAACACCCCAACTGGAACCTCTTTTTACTGAGAGTACTAGGGTTTGAGCTCATGGCCTTGCACATGCTATACAGGTGTTTTCAATCACTTCTGTTTGGTTATTCTTTTTAACCGGATCTCAGTTATTATCCCGGGGCACTCTGAATTGATATCCATCTATTTTTACTTCCTATATAGCTAGGATGACAGGCACATACTGCTGTGACCAAAATTTTATTGGTTGAGAAGGGGCTTCATAAATCTTTGTGACCAGGCTGGTCTTGAACCATGATCCACCCAACCTTAGCTTTCTAAGTAGACTATATGTCATGTGTGTACTATTACTCCCAGTTATACAGGAATCATTTTAAAGATATCTGCACTCCTCTAGTTTCATATACATCATCCCATCCACTTCTCTTACATTATCCCAAAGGATTGGTTGTTTTATTCCCTTTACTTAAACTTAGAGGTTAAGTAACTGGACCAAGTTCATATTAACCAGGAGATATAGAGGTAGAATCCAATTTGAGGAATGATCTGACCCTAAAACCTGTATTCTCTTCTCCATCTCAAATGGTTGTATTCTCTTTACATCTTCTTCTTCACTCAGCCATCAAGTGTGGACTACAGTGTAGATCTAGAATATGTGTACTGAACAAATGGGCACTGTACTTGGAGGGAAAAAGGCCAGCTTCCATCTTTGCACTTACTGGTGTTATGATCAATACAGTAAAATCCCCTATTTCACTCTGCGAAGTGAGGATGAAGGTGCCTCCTTGGCCTGGGGGGAAGAGAATTAATCAGAAGCTCTACTGATGTTCTCTCCAGAAAACAGACTGAAGTTTGGATGCTCACAGGTAACAGTTCTGGGAGAACTCATCCGGAATGGCATCTACTTCTGTAAGGGCTAGCAGTGGGACTTGCTTTCCTTTCTTACAAGGAGTCATAGAACTCAGGGGAAAAAGAAATCCCAATTGGAGTTAGCAAGTGAGGTGTATGATAGATGATGGAGCCATCAAAAACCACCTGGGCAGCTTCACAGGCATAGCAATTAACGGTCTCCATGCCTAAAGGACTTCTTCATGTGACCTCAAATTATCTGAAAGCTTAATTCTAAAATTCCACTTTATGACCAAGCATGGTGGCTTATGTCTGTAATCCCAGCTACTAGGAGGGAAGAGATGGAGAGGATCATGGTTCAAGGTCAGTCCAAGCAACAATTTATTGAGACCCCCCATCTCAAAAACTAAGCTAGGCAGTGGTGGTATGCACCTGCCCATCCTGTCATCCCAGCTGCCAGGGAGGCTGGAAAATGGAGGATCATGGACTTCAGGTCCCTGGACAAAATCTTGACTGTGCCTGAAAAATAACTAAAGCTTAACAAAAAAAGGATTGTGGAAAGTAATGCAGCAGCTGACTAACAAGTGCGACTCCCTGAATTCAAACACCCATAACCCTCTTCCCCCAGAAAGTTTTATTTAGTAGGTCATGGCATTTATTGATAGTTCTGGATCATAAATTTGTCACCAGTACCAAGAGAAATGACTCACATGAAGCTCTGTACTGAGACTCTGAGACTCTGGGAAGCGATAAAGACACCACACTGAGGGCAGAGAGCCCATTTGTTTTCATGTTGCTAAGCATTGGTTATAGTGTTAAGTTAATAGATTAAATATTGCATTATAGATGGAAAAGAAACAGGAAATTATATCAAGACTAAGATCTAAGGTCATGTGCAATATACTCTAAGAACCTATAAAAACTCTAAAGGAACATGACTTCAGTAAGCAAAGAAACACTAATTCATCTGAGAAGGATGATTTTAATCAAAGATACATTATATATTTGTCAAGATAAACCAATCGGTGGGTTGGAAGCATGGCTTAGTTGGTAGAATGCTAGCCAATGAGCACAAGAGTCAGGTATCAAGTTAGAGTACTGGTCTCAGACCTAAAAAAGAAGGAAGGAAGGAAAGAAGGAAGGAAAGGAGGGAGGGAGGAAGGGAGGGAGGGAGGGAGGAAGGAAGGAAGGAAGGAAGGAAGGAAGGAAGGAAGGAAGGAAGGAAGGAAGGAAGGAAGGAAGGGAGGGAGGGAGGGAGGGAGGGAGGAAGGGAGGGAGGGAGGGAAGGAAGAGGGAAGGAAGGGATGGAGGGAAGAAGGAAGGAAGGGAGGAAGGAAGAAAGAAAGAAAGAAAGGAAGGAAGGAAGGAAGGAAGGAAGGAAGGGAGGGAGGGAGGGAGGGAGGGAGGGAAAGAAGGCAGGCCAATAAAATCATTATTAGTTGGGAATCAACTTCTGAGCCCAGCTACCACTGGGAGGATGTTAGAATTTTGAGAAGACAGAAAGTATGTCAAAAAGAATCCATCAATATCTCTAATTCATCCTTGCTCTTCAAATTGCTAGATACATTTTTAGCCTTTGGTGGTATGCAAAGCTTTGAGTTCTGAAAGGTGACTGGGAAGGTTGTGTTGGGAGTGGCCCATACTGGCTTCTGAGAGGATGTTGTTAAATAATCACAAATTTTGCAAGTTGTTAAGTGCAGACCTGATTGAAAACTAAGTTACAAAGCCAGGCACTGGTGGCTCATGCCTACATTCCTAGCTATGTGAGAGGTTGAGATTAGGAGCATTAAGGTACCAGTCAAGACATACAGAAAATCCAGGAAACCTCATCTCCACAAAAGGGAAGCTAGATACTATGGCATGTGACTGGAATCCCAGCCATGATGGGGAGCCTAAAAGTAGGTGGACCTCTGCAAAAGGGAAGCTAGATACTATGGCATGTGACTGGAATCCCAGCCATGATGGGGAGCCTAAAAGTAGGTGGACCTCTGCTCAGGTGCACACTGGGAGAGGGAAACAAGACTCTCCTAAAAATACTCAATGAAAAACAGAGCTGGACGGGTGGCTCAGAGATACCTGGCATCCTAGCAAATGTAAAAACCCTCAGTCCCAACCCCAATAATGCCCCTCCAAAAGCAAGTTATATCAAATTATTGTTTAATCAATTGTATTAGTAAGTGCTAAGTTGACAGATTATATTAATAAATACTAATGTCAATGCAAATATATTGATTATATTAGTGCTAATACCTATTGTGTTGATAAGTACTAAATATATTAATAAATACTCAAAACATCATTCAAAGCTATAAATCAAGACTTCAGTTATTCTCGTGCTGATTGTAATGTTTGTGTTAAGTTTCTGAGTTAAGAATGATTGATATGCTATAATAACATCAAATTAAAACTCCATCTTATGCTACAGCCATTACAGTATGACAAATACCCAAGTATCAAAACTATATTTGTCCCACACCTGAAAATAATTATCTGACTCACCCAAAGATGTAGCTCAGGCTATGTTGACATCCAGCTCAATATCCATCTCGACATTCACCCCAACACTCTCCATTCCAAAATAATCCATGCTAACAACATCCAACTCAACATACATCTACTGCATTCCAGTATTTAATGATTCATCTTCCATTTTGTCCTACTGGTTAACATAAATGAAATTATCAACTGCTTGATGATTCGTTTCAACTATAGGTTGGTTAGTGATCCAAGCAAAAAATCAATAAAAGCATTCTGTAAAAATCAATTGGTTTCATGAAAGTAACAGTATTGGTATTTTTTATTTGAATTACAGTTACATGGTAAACAACCTTTAATAAAATTCATATGTACATATTTCCCCAACAGCCTAACTTCTGAATGCTAGATCCTTATGCCTGTCCTTTTGGAAACACGGCCTGGTGGTACAAAGGACAAAATGCACCCAGGGTTCATGCCTGTAGTCCTAGCTACTCAGGAGGCTGAGATCTGAAGATTGGGGTCCAAAGCCAGGGCAGGCAGTAAAGTTCACAAGACTCTTACCTAAAATTAACCATCAAAATCCAGAAGTGGTGCTGTGGCTCAAAGAGGTAGATCACTAGCCTTGAACACAAAAGCTGACAGTGCCCAGGTCCTGAGTTCAAGTTCCAGGACTGTAGCCAAAAAAAAAAAGAACAAAAGAAAATCATATGACACAATCACCAGAGTGGACATCGCCATTAGAAAGAAGCACAGTCAAGAATTCAGATGAGGAAAAGCAGAGAAGGCCAGAGAATTCTAAAATGTTAGTTTAACTGTTATGTAAAAAAAAAATTCACAGATCTAGGACTGGCTATGTTAGTACACACCTGTAATCCCAACTACATAGGAAGTGGCAGTAGGAAGATCATGAACAGAATCCCACCCAGGCAAAAGTTAACAGACCTTATCTTAATTCTGCCAATACTGGATGCATACATAGGAAGGAACCCCATTTGAGGCCAGCCAGGACAAAAGCACAGACTCTATCTAAAGAAATAACAAAGTAAAGAGGGATGGGTTAAAATGCCTAACAGAATGGGGTTGTGGCTCAAGTGTTAGAATGCTTGCCTCACAGGTAGACAGCCCTGAGTTCAAATCTAGGTACCACAAAAAAAAAAAAAGAAGAAGAAAAAACATCTTGCACATCTTTAAACTGACAGAGTTCTTAGAAGGGAGTAGATTATAATAAAACATTTGAAGTGATGTTTCTCGATGATCTAATAGGAAATGTTATTTTTGTTGGCATTGTTGAAAAGACTTTATCTCTTGTTTATAAACTGGAAGCCGTTGGAGTACGGTTCATTTGGGTGTGATTTGCAATGGATTTGTCTGATGTACGGTTGCTTTAGTCAGACACTTCTGAGGTTATTACCCTGGGCAGATGACACAGTGGATGACCTTAGGCCTGGCAAGCCCAATTGGATCTGTGATGGTCACAGTCAGACTATGTAGAGGGTCAATTCAGCTCAGGGGTCAATTACCACCACCACCTCTGGTGAAGAAAATCTAGCTTATTATGGCTCTACCTTATGTTGCACACATTCCAGCCCCAGTCTCCTCACCTTCCTAGGTCCATCTCTTAAGCATGACTTCCTCAGGGCTGTCCTTTGCCCATTTACCGACTCCCGGGTCTCCTTGAAGCAGGATGGCCACAGATCATCAGAGTTCACTTTGCTCAAAACACAAAAACTCTGACGGTGCCTGGGAATTTGTGCTGCAGGCTAAGCTTTAACTAAAGACTGACCCAGTTGGCTTGCTCTGGGTTGGCACCACTCAGAGGCATGATTTACTCCATCTCTAGAGCTCCCCCTATAGGTCTGGATGCAAGTTACCCTCCTGCTTCCCATCACGTTTAGGGTTCCATTTTTTCCCATACTCTACTCATTCTTTCCTGTAAAACATTCCCGATGAGTAGCTTTCACACAAATTCCCAGGATCTGCTTTTAGGAACGCCAACCATGTTTCATGTATGATATGTTCTCATCCCAGTGTAGGACTTAGCCACAACAGACTGGACCCCACAGCGGGGATTCACTCCAAAAGCAGCTTGTCATAAAGAATTACTGAATCACCCTGTTTAAGGTTGATGGGCTCTAGTTGGGTCTCACAGACTCAATCTGACAAAGAGTTACACAATAACCAGCCAGGTGCTGGTGGCTCATGCCGGTATTCCTAGGTACTCAGGAGGCTGAGATCTGAGGATCACCATTCAAAGCCAGTCCAGGTAGGAAACTCCATGATAATCTGATCTCCAATTAATCACCACAAAGCCAGACTGGAGCTGTGGTTTAAATGGTAGAATGCTAGGCTTGAGAGGAAAAAAAAGCTCAGAGATAGTGCCCCAGTCCCTGAGTTCAAGCCTCAGGATCAACACACACAAACACACACAAAAATAACACTCTCAGTGGCATCTACTGCATCCCAAATGAATTTCCAGTATCCAAGTATCTTCCTGTTGGCCCAGGATTGACTAACTGCATGCATCTCCTTCCTACAATTCTCAGCCTTCAAGACCTTCATCTTGCTCATTGGATGCTCTGGCTTTCAAACATCCTGCAAACTAGCTGCGATTACCTCTTGACTGGTCCTGACTTTCTGGCCATCCACTCATGGCCAAATCTTTCAGAGCAAGATCCCTGAAAATGATCCAAGAGTGGGATGATTATGGATGAAGTAGAAGCAAAGTGGGGCCAAGCAAGTGTACAGACAAGGTAGGTAATGGAGATGGAAGGAAGTGTGATTGAGACAGGACAGATCTGGAAGGAAGCAAACTCGTGGATTTTTGTTTCAAGTAAAAACAAAGTACCTGAACTCCTTTTGGTCCTCCTTATCCCCTCAGAGCAGCAGAAAAGATCTGCCAAACTGGACAAGAGCCAAGACATCAGTGGCAGAGTATGGCAGAAATGATAGAAACTCCTGTTTTTAGAGGTTTAGAGCTTCCATTTGGGCTTTTTGATACCCTTTGCACAAGAACACGGCCTTCTCCCAGATTAAAAGCAGTTTCTGACCCAGCCAGCTCACTAGGACACAAGCACACATGAATAATTCAGGACTGACATCTTTGTCCAGAAACACAGGTTGAACCAGTGTTGGAAAATCATGCCAGATAGGGTATGGAGAATGGCACCAAAACTACACCCTTCCATGCTGAAAATGGAAGGTCAACACTGTTATTGACACAAAGCTAAACAGATGCAATTCAGGTTTTCTTGGAGTCTTCATTATACCCCATACACAGCCTCTGGACTTTTCTCTAAAAGGCTTGGAAAAGCCTAAGTGCTCCTCCAAGGCCAATTAGCTCCTCAGAGTGACAAGATGCAGACCTTTCTGATCTGCTGGAGCATACCCAGGCACGGACATGACACATCAGAATTGCCTCAGACTGGGGTAAATGCAGGCTTGAGTGTCTTCCGCTGAGCGAACGTGATTGGCAAGCCAACAAGGGCTGGAACTGTACAGGAATTTTGTTGCAAAGGAAAATTTTACTTGGATGTGAGCAGCACTGCCCGCTGTTATATTCTATTCAGGTGGGCCTCGCTTAACAGTATTTTGTTTTGGTAAGGCTGAGGATCTTGGGCTTTACCAGGGAAGGCCTTGGACCAAGATCTTCTTGTCCCCACCTCCTGAGTAGATGTGATTCTTGGTCCCTGCCAACACCAGGCTCAGCACTGGTCTTGAGTTTTAAAGGTGAAGCCAACTTATACCCCAATTTCCTTACAGATATTTTCTGCATGTACAAGATTGACATTGAAAACTGTTGCCAACGTTTTGCATGTGGGTGAGGTTCTAAAACCATTTATGGGTCTCATTTCAGTTTGAAATCTCCTGGAGAAAACTCAAAATGTCTGTGTTTTCCACATTGGCCCCATAGAACAAAGTCGATCTTTAGGAGTAAGTTTCAGATAAATGAGTTTAGTGGAATCCCAGGAAATAAAACTAGAAGGATTGTAACAGGTCCCCAGAAAGCTACTTGGGAGGCTGAGATCAGGAGGATTATGGTTTGAGATTATCCCAGGCTTCTTTTATTATTTGAGGGAAAAAAGAGGCCAACAAATGTAATTGTTTTGCCCAAAGTCATCCATGTAACTTGGGACAACTCTCTCTAATATCCTACACTCAGCAAGCAATCAGCTGTGTGTTCTCATGAGAGCTTCACGTATGGTACAGTTCTGCCAGCAACAGTTCCAGCCATACTGAGCAGGGGTGGGCAGACTGCCTTTGAAATTATCCCACCAAGGCAGCTCCATCTCCCCCCTGCTGATTAGTCACTGGCTGCTAAGGTTCTGTCCAGTCCTGCCTGGAAGGTTTTCCTTTGGAAGAGAGAGAGAGAGAGAGAGAGAGAGAGAGAGAGAGAGAGAGAGAGAGAGAGAGAGAGAGAGAGAGAGAGAGAGAGAGAGAGAGAGAGAGAGTGTGTGTGCTGATCCTGGGCTTGAACTCTTGGTCCAGGCACTGTTCCTGAGCTCCTTTTGCTCAAGGCTAGTGCTCTACCACTTGAACCACTGTGCCACTCCCTTCCAGCTGTGATTTTTTGTGATTAATTAGAGGTAACAGTCTCATGGTCTTTCCTACCCAGGCTAGCTTAGAACCACAGTCCTCAGATTTCAGCCTCCTAAGTGTTAGGATTACAGGCGTGAGCCACTGTGCCCAGTTTAGGGTAATATCTCGCTTACCACTCAGGCATGTGAATGAGCCACAAACCACCTACTGTTGTCTCTAGAGCCACAGATGTGAGCCATCACCTCAGCTTCCCTTGTATGGAAAAGGAATCTCACAGACTTTTTTGTTTTGCCAGTTTCCCAGGCCCAGTGATAGTTCCAATTTTAGCCTCCTATGTAGTTTGGGGATGACAGGCACCTACTACTGTGCTCAATTACAGGTTGAGATGGGGGTCTCACAAACTTTTCTGCCCGGGCTAACTTTGAATCTCAATCCTCCTGATTTCAGCCTTCCAAATAGCTGGAATTATAGGCATGAGACAACCACTCCAGGCTTAGTTTAATTTTTTTTTAATTTTTATTACAATATTCATTATATTTTTCATCCTACAAAATTAGCAATGCATAATAGTGTAAAAGAAAATAATTCCCCAAATGCCTCCAGTCAAAGAAATTCCTCCTTTTAGTTTGGTTATCTCAAGTATTTTTGGTTTCAATAAGGAAAAGTTGAGTAATACAAGATACCTATATGTTTTCTGTGCATATATATGCAGATATGTACAGATATACTTATATATTCTTAACGTTCTTGAAAGTTCTTTGTTGGAGTTCAAAAGGAGAGCTAGAAACTCCACACTGTACTATTCTTTTTATCTTACTCAGCACAAACTTTAGATTATTATGCAGTTGAAACAGAGGCAGTGAATCTTCCTACAGGCAATCTTCGGCCTTCCCTCCACTCCCAGCAACAAGAGGTATTTCTCAGAACTGCCCACAAACAAAGCATCCTTGCTCCTACGCGGCCTTTCAACGTCACCCCATAGTGATTGGGGTAGAAACTGGTGGAAGGTCAACACATCCAAAAGGAACAGTCTATGGCTTATCCTCTATGGTGCTCCAGTCCAGAGGAGGCCTAACTCACAACATAGTTGTGGTATGTTACATGTATCAGGGTACACGGCACCAGATTTGAATGAGTTGTAAGTGATTTGTGGTCCCCTCAGTTGTTCAGCTGCAAGGTCATTATTGGGTTATTTCCCTATAGCTTCTTGACAGCTTCTTCAGCAGAACTCAGCCTGTCAAATAAACGTTTCCTTTGCTCTATGTGTCAGGACTGGGAAAGCTAGAGAAGATGCTCTGGACACACCTCCACTCAACATTTCTGAAGCCCAGAGTCGCTTCCCCAAGTCGCCCTGCGGAGCTCCCACCACAGCTGGGAACAGGCCCTGCACTTGGCCAGGAGGAGAGAGACTGCAGATGATTTTCCCTCTACAATGGCCCCTGTGGCCTATTGGAAATCTTACAAGCTCAGTGACAACACAGACCTGACTTGCTAGTCTTGGATCTGCTCCCTACTTGTACAAGACATTGAACAAGTCATTTGAACCTCTCCGTGACTCAATTTCCTTATCCCTAGACTAGGATGATAATTCCAACTCGCAGGTGGCTGTGAACTGGTAAAGGCTGTCTCCCTTTCCGTCACCTTGGCACTCCTATGGGGGATGTCTGTGAACCTCCACAGCCACATTGGTAGCCATTTCCTTCTGGCCTCCCCATCCCATGGCACATAGTAGGAGAAAAACACAGTTCTATCTTGTAGCAGAACCCTAGGGAGACAAACCTTCATTACACTAAAAGAGTTGCTAGAGAAACTTCAAAAGGCTTATTTTAAATAAGTAGTTTTCCATGCCTTTCTGTTATCCCCCAGAAAAGGGTCATGACTCCATACCTACACACATTGTCCTTTGCAGATAGTCTGAATTAAAGGGTTAAATCAATAGTATAAATCAACTTACAGTATAGATGTAAATACATAGTGTTATTCTAAACTTGTATCTCCAGGGAGTCTCCTAGTTTTGAGTATTTGACTGTTTTTCCAAAAACATGAGTGTGAAATAACTTCCGCACGGATGAATATATTTTGTACTAGCATTAAAATCAGAAAATTGACTTAAAAAAAAACAAAAACAAAAACAAAAATGTCATTACCTGGGACTACCAGGGAGCCCCAGTGTGGGATAATGCCATCCATTCTCACAGGAAACCATCAGGGCTTCTGAAAGATGACAGCCATCCTTTCAATAGCTGGTCTTTAGCTTTCTTTTTTCTTTTTTTTTCTTTTCTTTTCTTTTTTTTTTTTGGGTCCGGTCGTGGGGCCTGAACTCTGGGCCTGGGCGCTGTCCCTCAGCTCTTCAGCTCAAGGCTAGCACTCTACCACTTGAGCCACAGTGCCACTTCCGGCTTTTTTTTTTATGTGGTGCTGAGGAATCGAACCCAGGGCCTCGAGCATGCAAGGCAAGTGCTCTACCACTGAGCCACCTTCCCAGCCCCGAGCTTTCTTTTTTCTTTTAAGTGTCTTCCTCTCTCTCCTCTCAGCTTAAGGCACACTGGCTCATGGTGGTATAATTTCAGTTGGAGCCTGTGGTGGCTCTCATCGCTTCTCTTGTTTCCAAAAGCTCCTGCATACATCCACCCACACAGTTTAGGGACAATAATAGCAAATAGATGACTCGATCCCTCACAGACACACCTAGGAAGTTTAATTCAAGTTTTCCTGCTGTCAAGGATACATTCCTGCTGTGAGTGGGAATGTGTGTTAGGGTGGCCAACATGGAAACAGGAGTTCCTTCATAACTAGAAACAGAACTACCCTGAGATCCGGTGGATCCCTCCACTTCGGGAAGTCGGTAGAGCAGACACTTGGGATCCGTGGGTATGTGGTTCCAAGGAGCTCACTGCTGAAGGAAACCACGCATAGCGTTCAGCTGCTTTTTATCCTATCTTAAATAATCACTTTATCACCTCAACTGAGTACATTTACTCATTATTTGTCTGGTTGTTTAATTTGATTGATTGCTTGACTATGCCAGTACTAGGGCTTGAACTCAGAGAGCCATGAGCTCTCACTTGACTTTGTTTGAAGCTGGCACTCTACCACTTGAGCCATACCTCCACCTCCGGCTTTTTATAGGTTAATTGGAGATGACAGAAATGCCATGACATGGTATATAGGTATTGAAATGTTAACTCTAAAGCATAGATGAGAGAAAGTACATAACAAAAAACAGTTATCTGGGGAGTTTAAATTTATTATAAAATCTATTTACTTCTAACAAACAGGAAAAAATTTAAAGTGTTACATTTAGAAATTTATTTAAAAGCTTTTATTTAAAAGTCTTTATATAGGGCGAGGAACATTGGTATGCCTATAATCTCCAGCTACTCAGGAGCTGGAGATGGAAAGATCACAATTTGAGATCAACACAAGCAAAAGTTAGTGAACCCCATCCTAAAATTAAGCATGTGCCTGTAATTACAACTGCTCAGAAGGCAATGATAGCTGGGCACTGGTGACTCACACCTGTTACCCTAGCTACTCTGGAGGCTGAGATCTGAAGATCACAGTTCAAAGCCAGCCCATGCCAAATAAGCTGTGAGACTCTTACCTACAATAAACCACCAGAAAACCAGAAGTGGCACTGTGGCTCAAAGTGGTAAAGCACTAACCTGGAGTAAAAGAGCTCAGGGACAGGGCCCAGGACAAAGTTCAAACTCCACAACCTACAAAACAAACAAACAAACAAAAAAGGCAGTGGTGGGAAAATCAAGGTTCAACATCAACTCCAGTAGGGGAAGGGTGGGTGAGAATAATCAAGATACATTGTGTTCATAAACTGCTTTGTGAAATAACAACTCCTGTGTGCAGCTAGTTAAAGATACTTTTTAAGTGAAAACGAATACGATATTTTCCCAAGATTCTTTTATAGTTTGCAGGAGCCAGAGACTCTGAATACCATAAATGTGTGGATGGGTGCTCAGGAAACTGTGGCCTCTCCTCCTGTCCTTCTCCTTCTCCTTTGATTTCCCCTCCACTTCACAGTTTTCTCCCTCTGAACTGTTCTGCCTACCATCCTGCAGTACAAGGATATCTCAGGATCACTCTTTGCTAAGAAGATGCACTCAGATGTTAGACTTTGTGATCAATATCTGTCTACAAAAGCTAGAAATAACAGGGACATTGTGGGATTTCTCTTTCCAAGCATGGCCTCAAAGTAAGGGAAAGGTTCAAAGGGTTACCCAGACCCTAGACAAAAGAAGAACAGCTCTTGGAGAAAATAAGCCACCTCCGGAACAGAAGAGAAGATGGTTGAGACAGGGAGCAGGCCCATGCACTCACTAGGGTTGGTCAGAGAACAGTGGAGAGGCATCGGAAGAAGGAAGTAGAAGCCTAAGGGCAGAGTGATCATAGCTCACGCCCTTTTTCCCAAGGTCACCAGATGTCACCCTAAATGGGCCCAGGATGGAACTATGTACCTTACAATGGACAGGGCTATGCCACCAAGTCAGGGAAGGCTCCTTGAAAGCAGATGTCATAGCTAAGATGACTGGTTGCCCAATCTCGGTGAATCCAACTGAAGGCTGACAGAAGAAATAGGAAGCAAGAGGTCACCGGAAGCAGAAGCTGCAAGCTGGCAGCAGCTTTGCTCAGCTGAGCTGCTAAGCGTGCTCTGCTGTCAGCAGGACTGAAGCAAGGAGAAATTGTACAGTATCATGTCTTCCATCATAGGCAGTATCCCAAGCACAGTATTCGACAAAACACAGGCACATATACTCCCTGTGTGACCGCTGGAGTTTTGTCTTCACGTGACTGCTCTCATAAATAGAAAGCTTTGTTTTCAGGTAAGTCATAATCAAGGCACTAAAAAAATCATAAACAACAATGTTAGTACAAATAAAGTTACAGGCCTCCCCTAATCGTAGTAGATAACTCTTTGAAAACCTTCTCAGACCCTGATTTCAACAATTATCCTGATCTGTCTTCAAAAAATGGGCCAATGTCCAGGCCACATCCTAGCCCCTCAAAGCACAACCCATGGGCCAGCAGCACTGGAACACCTTGGAAACTTATAAGACACCCTGAGCCCAGGCCTGGCATTGCAGTTCATGCCTGTAATCCCAACTGTTTGGGAAGTGCAAAGAGGGGATCACAGCCTGAGTCCGACCAGGATAAAAGTATAAGAGCCTATCTAGAAAACAAGTTAAAAGCAAAAGGGGCTGGGAAGGAGTATGACTCAAGTGGTAAAGCACCTGTCTAGCACCAAGGAAGCCCCTGAGTTTAATCCCCAATACTTACAAAGGAAAGGAAAGGAAGGAAGAAAAGGAAGGAAGGAAGGAAGGAAGGAAGGAAGGAAGGAAGGAAGGAAGGAAGGAAGGAAGGAAGGAAGGAAGGAAGGAAGGGCAAGAAGGAAAGAGTCAGCCAGCGATTTTGCCTTCATGTCAGATCTCTGCACTCAGAAATTTAATAATGGCCCTAGGTGAGCTGGGTTCACACTAATTTCAGCACTTGAAGACATGACAAACCTTCTCTGGGTATAATTGAATGAGCAGTGAACACTTGATGAAAATTGTACCAACTGAAAACATGTTTGAGACTATTAACTGAGGGAAATGAGATGGCACTGGTGCCATGGTCCAGGCTAGAGGGAAAAGTACAGCTGTGTTCTAGTCTGCCATCTTTGGTAGAATATTTTATAATATTTATATTTATAGGTATGTATATAATAGATAATAACCTATTATATATATTGTATGTATAATATATTAGATACATTGTATTCTGTTATATATTATGTATAATATATAATAGTGTGTATTATGAATATATTAATGTATCATATTATATATGTAACATGTTAATGTATAATATATTAATATAATATATTAAAATATTTATACTATATTATATAATAATATGCTTTGTTATACAATATAATACATTATAATATAATAATATATAATATATAATGTTTTATAAATAATATATAGTATTATATATTGTTATGTTTTATATAACATATTATATATTATCTAATACATAATACATTCTATGATATAGAGTGCATAATAATACATAATGTAATATATAATACATAATAATATAATATAGTTAGCACATAATATTATAATACTTAATATATAATACTATAATTATATGTTGTATATAATATATTATATAACACATAATACTATATATATGATATATAGATATATCATATATACCTCCTTTCATATCCAAGGCTTCTACATCATGGATTCAGCCAATCATGACTGAAACTATTTGGAGAAAATAATTTCATTGGCACTGAACAGTTATAAACTTTTTCCTTATCATTATTCCCTAAGCAACTCAGTATCACAACTATTTACATAATTTATACTGCATTTATTACTACTATAATTCATATGGAAATCATTTATGAACATGGGAGGATGTATATAGTTACATCCATAGCCTACACCACTTTATACAAGTACTCGAGCATCTGGGAATTGGGGTGTTTGAGAGACTCCCATAGATGATGACCATATGTAGACAAACTCTGCATCAAGTGATCTGGAGCAGACTAGATTTTTTTACGAAGTCATACGTTTATATGAGTGCTCATATGCCTAAATGCACAGACTATATAAAATGTATTGTGCACACCACAAGAAAATATAAACCAATATACTTTATAAATGTACATACCAAAACACCCAACAAAATACTAGCAATCCAACTCCCATAGGTTTAATCCTTTACTCCTTTAAGGATCCAGAAGGATTTGTTGTACAAGAGTTCAATGGCAAGATACAGAGAAGCTACGTTTTGAGAGGTGGAATTGGGGAGTCTTTATTAGAAAGCTGGTGCCTGCAGATAGACTCCTGTCCCAAAGACCTGCAGCCCAGAAAGTAGCTTGCACAAAGCTTTTAAAGGTGAAAAACACATTTGGGGTGGTGGACCCAAGCCCAACAAAAGTGTTACAGCAAAGCAAACCATCTAAGGGAATAATCAGCGCCTAGCATTCTCTGTAGCAAAACTCTCCTGGGGCTAAGCAGCATGACACATCTGCAATTCAAAGTACGACCTATTTCACCCATGGAGATGTCAGAAAGGCAATGAGAACAAGGCCATGTTACTTAGACCCAGTATCCTCACTCCAAATCCATCCTAGGGATTCAAGGGAGTTCCAGTATTTAAAAACAATCAATGTAAAGCACTTCCTCAATAAAACATGCTCCTCTCATTGATAAAGGCAACCAGAAAACTGTAAATGGAAGGGAGACTCTTCCTCAGCGTAAAAGGCTTTATGAAAACAATCTAAGGCTAACATGCCAATGGTGAAAGATTTCCAAACTGTCCTCCTTACAATTAGAAATGAAACAGAGAGGTCGCCTTCACCACTGCTATTTGACATTATAATTTCAAGAGAGAAAGCAATTAGGTAAAAAATGAATTTTCTCTTTGCCCATCCTGGGGCTTGAACTCAGGGCCTGAGCACTGTCCCTGAGCTTCTTTTGCTCAAGGCTAGCACACTACCACTTGAGCCACAGCTCCACTTCCAGCTTTTTCTGTTTATGTGGTACTAAAGAATGGAATCCAGGGCTTTGTGCATGGTAGGCAAGCACTCTACCACTAAGCCACATTCTTAGCCCAAGAAATGAATTTTTTAAAAGTCTAAACAGGAAAAAGAGGAATTGAAACTGCCTTTATAAGCTTTGATCCTGAAATTTGAAAATTCCAAAGAAAACCTAATACAGCAAATAAAGTCATCAAAATCGCAGGTGCAATTGACAGAAAAATCAACTGTGCTTCTGTACCTCAGCAACAACCAGCCTGAAAAAAGAAATGAAGTAAAACACTCTTATTTACACTAGCGTACAGAGGAATAAAATACCCAGTAATAATTGCAATGGGGAGGTAAAAAATACTATACAGTGACAACTAGAAAATATTGCTGAAAAACATTCAAGAAGCACTCAACAAATGGAAAGACAATCATGTTCAAAAGGCTATGGTGGTGATGGCCATATTCCTCAAAGTTATCTACACGGGTATTCAGCATAATGCCTGTCAAGTGTTCCCGTATCATTTTGCAACAATGAAAAGGGCTGGTCCTATGAATTCGTATGGCATTGCAAAGAGGCCTCAATAGTCAAAGGACTCAAATTTCTCAGTTTCAAAGCTTACTACAAAATAATAGTCAAACCAGTACCAGTGTCGGTCACTGGTGGCTCATGTCTCTTAACTACTCAGAAGGCTGAGACCTGAGGATCACAGTTCAAAGCCAGCTCAGTAAGGAAAGTCTGTGAGACTCTTATCAGCCAGAAATGTATCTGTGGCTAAAGTGGTAGAGTAGCAGCCTTAAACAAAAGGAGCTCAGATTCTGTGCGCAGGCCCAGAGTTCAAGCCCCAGGACTAGCAAACAACAAAAACAGATAGCAGGTATATAAGGGTACACATATAGATCAATGGGTGATAATTCCAGAAATAAATCCATATGCTTGCAGTTGTTGATTTTTCAACAAGGGCCCATAGGGGATTCAGTGGGGAAATATTAAAGTTTACAATGACAACAAGCTGTCCGCAGCAAGAGAATGAAGTTGGACCACCCTCTCCCACCATCCACAAAAACCGGCCAAAATGAACCAGCATCCTAAAGAGGAGAGCTAAAGCCATAAAACTCAAAATAAGCATAGCAGTAAATTCTGATGGACTCAAGAAAGAAGACCTTATCTTTTTTTTTCCTCAACTCAGCTTCGTTTACAATCACCACACACATTTAGACCCTTCAGTATTTCCCTTCAGTGCTTAAGCATGCAAATGAAGGCAGACTATGCAGACTTTTAGAACCAGAAAGAATGTGATGTGGCTTTATTTTTATTTCTGTCTTATTCTGGTATGCACATTTTGTTCCCCAGGAAGTGAAAAAAAATGAATATATGCTTGCATTTTTTTTTCTCCTAGAAAAAAAAAATCAATCAGCTCTCTTCCTCTTATTTCGTAAAGAACATTAGAAATCAAAGGAAACTAAATATGGGGAAGTTTAATCTCATGCCTTTACAAACAAGGAAACCAAAATGAAGCCCAGAAAGGTTTGATGAGTTGCTCAAAGCCACAGCATTGGAAAAACCTGGTCTAGAACTCTGACCCCTAGGTCAAGTACTTCCCAACCCAGTTCAGTGTGGTTTTTGTAGAGGCCATGGGAGCTTCTCTGGATAGTTACAAAAGTAGGTAGACACTCCTGTGGGATTCATCTAGACTCTGCTCTCAATTTGAAGATTTATCAAGCATGGGCCAAAGCTTTATGCAGAAATCCTCTGCTAAAAGAGATTGACATGCAAGCACTACATCCAGCTATAAATAATGAGAGGGTGATGGATCTGACCACACTGAAATGAGTCCAGAGTAAAAAGTGGCCAGTTTTGAATCAAAGCAGGACAATGCGTGTGGTAAAAATCTGTTCAAAGGACACTTGCAAGATCCCTGTTCCTAATAACTTGGTAGTTATATTTTTTGGTTGATTTTTTTTTAATGGCACTGAGATTTAAATTCAGGACTTTAGGGCTGGAAAGGTGGCTCAGTGGTAGAGCGCTTGCCTTGCATGCCTGAGGCCCTGGGTTCGATTCCTCAGCACCACATAAGCAAAAAGAAAAAAGCCGGAAGTGGCGCTGTGACTCAAGTGGTAGAGCGCTAGCCTTGAACTGAAGAGCTGAGGGACAGTGCCCAGGCCCAGAGTTCAGGCCCCACGGCTGGACCCAAAAGAAGAAAAACATTCAGGACTTTACTCAAGCTCAGTTATACCATTAAACTACCCTTCCAGCCCTGTTTTGCACTGACTATTTTTGAGATAGGGTCTGATTATTGCCTAGGCATATTCTTAGACCTCAATCTACCAATTTGAGGCTTCCCATCTAAGCTGAGACTGTAGGGATGTGCCACTGTGCTCTGCTTCTTTGGTTCAGTTGGTGTGTCACAGATATCCCTGCTCAGACTGGCCCAGCCTTCCAAATAGCTAGTTTTACAGGCATCAGGACCAGCACTCAGCTGAATGTGCAACTTGTGAGGGGTTTTCTGTTGTAAATGAAACTCCAAGAACATGCCTATCTTCTTATAGGAAAATCAGGAAGTATGTGCATCTGTGGATGAAAGTTGGTCAGTTCCTCTTAAGATCCCTCCACACTCTCATCTCTACCATCCAAAACAAGCCGTGTTAACATTGCCTATGTGACTACAATGAACTTGAGAAATTATTTTAAATTTTTAGCATAGTACAAAATCTAGAATCTGTGTTTCCCTGTTACTAGCAGCCACTCTTTGTTTTTGGTTTTGTTGTTGTTTGTTTTGGGTTTGGGGGGGTTTTGTTTTGCCAGTCCTAGGACTTGAACTCAGGACCTGGGCTTTGTCCTGAGCCTCTCTGTGCTCAAGGGTAGTACTCTACTACTTGAGCCATGGTGCCAGTTCTGGCTTTTTTTGAGTAGTTTATTAGAGACAAGAGTCTCATGGACTTTCCTGCCTGGGCTGGCTTTGAACCATGATCCTCAGAGCTCAACCTCCTGAGTAGCTAGGATTATAGCGTGAGCCACCAGCACCCACATCAGTTCTTTTAAGTTCTTCCAGTGGCATCCAAAATGTTGACAAGCATTTATTTATTTACATGGTTTATACAGATGTTAGTGTGCTATTAATTTGTACTAAACCTGAAGATCTTTCATCAATCATACTTAGAACACAATCCCATTCCTTTGTCGATTAAATAACTCATTTAACTGTCCTGTTAGAAGATACTTAGATTTTTTTCAAACTTTGGAATTACTTTACAAATCCATATACATATCTGTACAGTACATTCTTAGAAGTGGAACTTCTAGGGCAAAAGAATATGAATTCATAATTTGATCTATACTTTAAATGTCCCTCTAAAGATACCTGTTTTCGTGTGAATTTCCTCTAGGAATTTTTGGTCCTTTCTTACCAAACTACTTCCCTAATCTGTTGAGAATATATCAAAACAAGACAAAATACATATTTGCTCACCTTTGGCTAACATGACTTGTTACCAAATTTGGGGGCTTAGGGAATGCAGTAGGTAGTTTTATATACCACTCTCTTATATTTGGTATGTTTGGGTATATTTTAAATATGTCCATTTTCATTTTATAAAATGTTCATATCTTTTACTGACTTTCCCACTGGGTTGTCATTCTTGTTACAGTTTGAAGTGATTCTTTTTTTTTTTTTTCTCCCAGACTTGGGGCTTGAACTCTGGGCCTGGGCGCTGTCCCTGAGCATTTGTGCTCAAGGCTAGCATGCAAGCATTTGAGCTACAGTGCCACTTCCGACCTTTTTTTTGTGGTTAACTGGAGATAAGCGTCTCACAGACTTTTTGGCCTGGGCTGGCTTCAGACCACCATCCTTAAATCTAAGCCACCCTAGTAGCTAGGATTATAGGCATGAGCCACCAGCACCTAGCTGAAGTGATTCTTTACAGCGGGGCTTTTCCACCAAAGTAGCAGGCATGTGGACCACAGGACTCCAAGAGTTACTGACCTGGTGGACCCCAGCTATTTACAGAAAACTGTCTGCCAGCTCATTCACTACACTGTCACCGGTTTGGGAAGAGGGTCTCAGAGCCTCTGTGCATTCTCCCTCTTGTGTGTAAGGTTGGCTTTTAGGTTCACCAGGAAGTTTCTCTGGTCTGGATTTACTGTTCTGTTTTTCCTTGTCTCCAAGAATTGTTTTCTCTCTGCATCCTGAATGGCCTGTGGGATGGTAGTCCATTGTTTAACGCTGTTATAGACTTAACTATGTGAGATTGCAGTCTGGGTATTCAGTCTGCTTCTTTGTCAGGTCCTGAGTTGGCTGTGCATAAAAGACTACCCTGGGTAAGATGCATTGCTTCTCGGATCGACAATCAAGCTTGTGGCCTGCGTGCTTTGGAATGGTGCTTTGACAGGGAGCCGTGGGATCACAGCCACACATCCCCCGACAGACAAAAGGGTCCCTTGGAACCACATGGAGATGCTCTTCTGCACTGACCACAGAGTAAATGAAGTGCCACTTTTTGCATGCCACAGCTTCTCAAGTCCTTCCCCCAGGAGTGTGGAGAGGCCAAGATGTTCCTTCGCTGTGAGAGGAATCATTGGCAGTTCGGGTACCGGCCATAAAGAATCAACGCACAGCCACGGGTAGAGAGGGACATAAAGCGACCTTTTGTTCAGGAGCAATTAGTGCATTCCGGTAGAGCCAGTTCTGGGTAGGGGGTAGAGGGAGTAGCCACAAAATGGCCTTTGTCCGAACTCCCATAAAAAAAAAATACCAGCCAGTGGGAGTGCCCCCAGACTGTATCCAGAGACTCACTTGATTGTAGATGTCCGATCTGGGCTTGCAGAGTGAAGCTATTCCAGGAATTCGTGGACCGTGGTCTATGGAAGGAGGAGGGAAACAAATAGTTTTCCAAGAAAAGGGTCCACTTATAAAGCTCATTTTCTGGCTGAGGATTTACTGTACTGCCTGCTAAACACTGCAATGTTTCTAAAGAGTTGAGTGAGTGATTTTTCTAAGAGCATATAGATACAGTCAGAGAAAGGCATTTTTCAGTCTGTACCTCGCCTCCATACACATAGAAATGTCAATTTGGCCCCTTTGATTAAATAATCTTAAAATTGGCATACAGACACACACACACACATGAAACTTGTTCACTAGGTAGATACGGTTCTCTCAGTTTTAGAACTGGGCAGAGTGGAGACCAAAGAGTTGGAGTAACAGTTGAAGTTCAGAGGGCTGCATTGCAATTCTCACCCAGATCTGTCTACCTGCATGACCTGAAATCTAACCAGGAGCTCTGCCTGCTAAGAAGAAACACACACACACACACACACACACACACACACACACACACACACACACACACACACACACACACAGTGCAATAGGCCTGGGTTCAAGTCTTGCACCAGCTGTAAGGTGAACATGTCTGTGTGGTTTTCTCTCCCCACCTTTACACGTGGCATGATAACAATGTCTCCTGGATGGAACTCGGCAGCATTGGGTGATTGAAGATCAGCCATTCTCAGAACACACAATGCCTGGCACTTGGTGGACCATAACTAGATCTACATTAGTCAGATCCAGGACCACAGAGGAAAAGTCCACCCAGAATCAGTAGCTCCCCCTGTGCTAAAGACTCTTCCTCTGGATGATAGAAAACAATAGAAGGGATGACATTGATCAAGACGTATTGTACTTATAACCTGACTTGTTGAATTAAACCCTTTGAGCTTAAAGAGGAGGAGGAGGAGGAGGAGGAGGAGGAGGAGGAGGAGGAGGAGGAGGAGGAGGAGGAGGAGGAGGAGGAGGAGGAGGCTGGCACCAATGGCTTATAACTGTAATCCTATGATTTGAGATCTGAGGGTCACAAGTTGAAGCCAGCCCAGGCAGGAAGTCCATGGGATTCTTGAGTAGCTAGGATAACAGCATGAGCCACCACCTCCTGGTTCATGCATGAGATTCTCCTCTCCAATTGACCACCCAAAAAAGCTGGAAGTGGAATTCAAGTGGTAGAATGCTAGTCTTGAGCAAATTAAAAGCTAAGGAATAGCTCCAGACCCTGAGTTCAGGCTCCAGTACTGGCACAAAAAAAATAAATAAAGAGATTTACAACATTCCAACATGAATGATTAGTGCATATAATTTTGACTCTTCCCTCAGTGGATCACTTACTTTGAGAAGAGGGCAGGTTTACTAAGCAGTATTACTTTGTAACAAGTTGGTCATTCATGAGTTCAAGTATCTGAGTAGAGAATATAGGCAAGGGACACTCTGGTCTTGCTTTCTCTTCTTCTAAAAATATAGAATTTGTTCTGCAGAGCGCTCTAGAAAAGAGTATGGTTACCCTTACCCTGACCAGAAGTTCCAGATCCTGGAGCTCTCAGG
This sequence comes from Dipodomys merriami, assembly GCF_024711535.1. Taxonomy (NCBI): domain Eukaryota; kingdom Metazoa; phylum Chordata; class Mammalia; order Rodentia; family Heteromyidae; genus Dipodomys; species Dipodomys merriami. The sequence goes on from NW_027206168.1 coordinate 1,659,436, forward strand.
TTGTCTCATTCACTAGTTGGATGCTTTCATTTCCTCATCTCTATAAAGTAAGGAGGCCAACCAAGTCCATGTCCACGTTTACTCACAACTCTAGAAATACAGAATTCTGCAGCTTTGTTTCTTTGTGCAAAGTAATCATCATTGTGTGTGTGTGTGTGTGTGTGTGTGTGTGTGTGTGTGTGTATGTGCACGCATACACTCACATGCACCAGTACTAGAGCTTGAACTCAGGGCCTTGGGTGCTGCCCCTTAGCTTTTTTAGTCAAGACTGGTGCTCTACCACTTGAGCCGCATCTCCACTTCTAGTTTTTTGGTGTTTGATTGGAAATAAGCGTTTCATGGTCTTTCCTTCCCAGGCTGGCCTTGAACCATGATCCTCAGATCTCAGCTTCCGGAGTAGCTATGATTATAGGGGTGAGCCACCTGATACTTGACTCAGAAAATTCAGCATCATTTATCTTAAAGCCAAGCACCATAAAAATGAGCAAATCCACACCTTTGAATGAACTGACAAAGCAGGCAGATGTCAGATCTCAAACACTGGGAACAGACCTTTGTGAAACAACATAATAAACCACCAGAAGACATATTTTTCTCCCTGAGTACAACTCCTACCTGGGTGGATTTCACTTTCTTGACTACTACTACACAGTTCCACCGCCAATGATTCATATCCATTGGACTTTGGCATATAATTTAAATTTTCTGCAGTTTGAACTTTTTATTAGTGGAAGGGTGGAGGCAGGGTGGGGACCTCATACCTATCCAAGAAACTCTCACTCTATTTTGCTCCAACCCACCTGAAATGATTCACCATGCCACGGTCATCATCGTCTTCATCACCATCATCATCATCATCATCATCATCACCCTCGCTGTCATTCACTCATCCACTGGAGCTTATCTGTGCATCACTCTGAAAGAGAAGGTTTGGGGTATCTCTGATGACTCTGTCATTCTATTTCACAGTTTTCATTGTGATGAACTTTTTTTGTTGGTGGTGGTGCTGTCCTGGGGTTTGAACTCAGGACCTGAGCACTCTCCTTTAGCTTTTTTGTTAAAGGCTGGCCCTGAATCACTTGAGCCACCATTCCACTCACAGCTTTTTGGTGATTAATTGGAGATAAGAAGCTCACAGAGTTTCCTGTCTCAGCTGGCTGGAACCAGGCTTGAGATTCTCAGATCTCAGCCTCCTGAATTAACTAGTATTACAGGTGTGCTCTACCAGTGCCCAGCTGCAGTGAATGTGTGGGGCTTGGCATCAAGCCCAGGACCTTTTGTACTCTATGCAAGCCCTCCACTCCTGACCTACATCCCTAGCCCTTATGAAGAACATTTTGATAATTCTGAAACTTAGATTCTGACACAGTCAGTATAAATACAATTCAGTCATTATTTTCTTGACATTTTCATCAGCCCATGGGGCTATAACCTTGTCTGATGTGTGTTTCTCTTTATAGTCTATGTAAAACACAGAAATGGGAGAGAAGGATGGAAGGGGTGACATTGATCAAGATACACTGTACTCATAAACTGACATATTGGATTGAAACCCCTTTGTACAACTACTTAAAGATAAATAAGCCTGGTGCTGGTGGCTCTTGCCTGTAATCCTAGCTATTCAAGAGGCTGAGATCTGAGGATCACAGTTCAAAGCCAGCCTGGGCTAGAAAATCCTGAAGATTCTTATCTCCAATGAACTACCAGAAAACCAGAAGTAGAGCTATGGCTCAACACAGTAGAGTGCTAGCCTTAATGGAGAGGGGAAGGGAAAAAACAAAATGTTTGAATAGGGATACAGGTTGACTCATTGTAACAATGAGATCTACAAGACACTATGTTGAAAAACAGGAGGGGAAGAATGTAGTTGTGGAGGTGGGAGGGAAGAGATGGTAGGGGAAATACAAAGGAGGCAGCAACAATGCTTGATGAGAAATGTACTCATGACCTTGCTCATGTAACTGTAACCCCTCTGTACAGTATTTTCACAATAAAAAAACTATTTAAAAATAAAAACAGGGATGGTAGGGGAAAAATAAAGGAGGGTGTAACAATGCTCGATAGGAAATGTATTCATGACCTTGCTCATGTAATTGTAACCCTTCTGTATAGTATCTTTACAATAAAAAATACATATTAAGCAAAAAAAAAAGAACTAGCACCCATGCCCCATACCCCATGCCCCCCCCAAAAGGATAAAATACCATATAATCAGTACCTTATATGCAGATAGTAATCTGTAGATTCACTCAACTTCCAATAAAAAATATAGGTATTTGGGGCTGACACCTGTAATCCTACCTAATCAAAAGGCTGAGATCCAAAGATCAAGATTCAAAACCAGCCTGGACCAAACTCTGAGAGACTCTTATTTTCAATTGCCATGCAAAAAAAAAAAAAAAAAAAAAAAAAAAAGCCAGAAGTAGAGGTATGGCTAAAGTGCCTGCCTTGAGATAAAAAGCCAAACAAGAACTCAAGGTCCTGACTTTAAGCCCCAGGACCTTCACAGAAAATATGACAATAAAATAATAAGGTAAGATAAAATAAAAACTGAGAAAATGAAAATATTGTGACTCTAATAAACAAGTACACTGTTTTTCTTGTCATTGTCCTCTAGACAAGATAGTATAATGACTATTTCCATATTCTTTGCACCATATTTGGCTTTTTTAAATAATCTCGAGATGATTTAAAATATATGAGAGGCTTATATTTGTATGCAGATCCATGCCACTTTATATAAAGGAGCTGAACACCGAAGGATTTTGGTATCACCAGAACAGGTCTGTGGATGCTGAGAGAGGATAGGATTTATTCGTTCATGGACATTGACAATTAATTGTAATCACCACTATCACTCTTGCCTAAACAAAGTCCATGGCACACATGTGTTTTCCCTGTAAAGAACACTATAGTCTTCTTGTAACCCTAGATAGTATTTTGGCCCTATATTTGGAGGTTTACTCTAAGCCACAAAATAATCAACAAAAAACACTCAAAGGATGGAAATGTGGCACTCAATACACTTCAAAGACACTCATTCACAATACTGAGAGTCAAAATAAGTAGGCGAACAATCAATCACCTCATTCAGGTGTCTGATGCCTCAAAACGTCTGCCACTCTGCAAAGTACCACAGAAGCTGGGAGTTACGAATACATTTTAGTGAGCGGATGAGTTCACAAACATAGAAGCCATTAGTATCGAGGATTGACCAAAATTGTAAAAAAAAATATGATTAAAAATAAGGAAGTCCAGTAGTATGCGATAAACAGCCAAAATTTTAAGATTAAGCCAGGTGCCCAGAGGTCATGCCTGTAATCCTAGATACTCAAGAGGCTGAGATCCAGGTGATTTATGTTTAAAGCCAGTTTGTGTAGAAAAGTCCTAGAGACTCTTCTCTCCAAGTAGCCAGCAAAAAGTTGAACTGTAGATCTGGCTCAAGTGGTAGAGCACCATCTAGCAATCCTAGAAAACGTGAGGCCCTAAGTTCAAACCCTGGTACTGTACCCCCCATCCCCGCAATTGAGTTTTAGTGTTAGACTGCTCAGTTACATAGTAGGGGTGGGGAGGAATTCTGCTTTATATATCAGCTTTATTATCTGAGCTATTGGATTGATAGGTATGGGGGTTGGTATACGCATTAAAATAGATAAGTTGCTTAAAAGAGTGGCTAGTAGTTAAATGTTCCATCAATGTTAACTAGTCTCCTTCACCTGCCTTTCTAGCCTGCGCTTCCTTAAGGGAGGTAGAGAAAGAAGAATATTTGAAAATAAAATAGAAGCAATTCCATAATTTTCCATCTGATAAAGAAATTTAAAAAACATAGCACTATTTAGTAAGATAGTAACAGCATATTCTTATGCATTTCTGGAAGTATCTGAGACTATTACACTTTCGTTTCGATAATAATTTACTTCCACTGGACTTTGACATATCGTTTGTTTTTTATGATACTTCATGATCTGACTACTACATCAGAAAATGGGATGAGGCTCATACTTATATAACTTGTGGAAATACCCCCTTTGATTCAGAGCCCAAGGTATGATTCATGCTGTCACACAGGCTGGTTTTATCTCTAGATAAATCTACTGTAACACACCTGTCTTACAGTCCAGATCATGAAACAGGAGAACCACATTCTGTGACAGTTCACCCACAGCTCAAAATCCCAGTTTCTTAAGGAAGAAGTAAATTTATTCAAAGGTTGAGTTTGTCACCTGATACGCATGGCAAGAAAGCAGCTGAAAAAGGGAAGATAAGAGGAAAAATATAAGTAACCCCATTAGTAGAAATTCTGCGGATTAATTATTGATAAACAATTGTGTTTACCTTACTCTAGAAAGCAGTATACTTGCTACTAAATTCAAATTCATAGAAGTAGAGAATGTAATGGCACCTTGCAGAGATAGAAGATAAATGATTGATGATCAATCAAGATAGATCAATCAATAGATAGATGAATTAGACAGATAGATGGGTAGGTAGATAAATAGGCAGACAGACAGACAGACAGACAGACAGACAGACAGACAGACAGACAGACAGACAGACAGATAGATAGATAGATAGATAGATAGATAGATAGATAGATAGATAGATAGATAGATAGATAGATAGATAGATAAATGGATGGATGGATGAACACATACATAAATAGTAAGTAGATTATATATAAGAAAGACAGATGGATTAGGTCGATAGATACATAGATGGCACAAGATTATGGCAGATGTTTGAAAGGACAGATGCCCTCAGGACTTGCATTATTTATTGTAGCAATTACATTATTAAACTTCTAGAAACTATAATCCAGGAAGAGAAATATCCTTGGCTATGAATATCAAACTCAAGTCTAGTTTATTGGTGGGCCTTGTTGGGCAGGGCTCTGAGCTGGAGATCTGCGGGAACTAGTGCTGAAATGTCAGCGATTCCTCCCTATGGGGACTGTGTTAGTGTCTTTCAGGCCTTCGATCCCTGAGTCCTCACAAGGGAAGCTATTAATGCTGCCATTTGATGATACAGACACCTCCACATGAGGGATGCACACAGCTGATTGCTTTGTCTTTGTCTCCTTTGCCAGATTCCTCTGGCTAGGAGGTCACACATTTGATATAGTAGATCCTGCTTGTACCTCTTGGCAGTCATGACATGCTGAGTGTTCTTTTTTTTTTTCTCCATCTTCTAATCCACACAATAAAGGTAAGAATAGTTTTATATGACAGAATTGCTGCAACCAGGACAGTACATGGAAAGAGATTGGCACACTGGATCACAGTCAGAAGTGCTCAATTTTTAAAAAAAAAGTTCATTTTTGAACTTTTGGCCTTCTGAGTGCCTTATGGGTAATCAGGCCAAGGCTATAATCCTAGCCCCACCCACTGAGCTGATCTCCAGAGTTCTTTCTTGCTGGGAAAATAACACAGGCTCCAGCACAAGGGATGAAGCTCATTCTAATCAGACAAGCTTTTTGGGGGGAGGGGATACTTTCATCTTTAAGCAGTTGTACAAAGAAGTTGCTACTCAACAAAGTAGTACAGGAATGCAATGAGTCTTGATCAATGTCATCCCTTTCATCATTCTCCCCAATCCCTCCCAATCTCACCTCTTCAGGCTTTTATCAGACAAAATAAAAACCTTCCCATCTGGCTTTGAGGAGAATCACCAAACTAGACCAAACCTCACAAACACCTTTTAGCAAAAACTCCCTAAATGATACCCTATACACATAATCTGAACATGTTTTCATAGCAGAAACGATCAGCCTGCATGATAGGAAACACAGGATATAAATAAACAACAAAAATCTAAAGGCATCCCTCTATCACTCTGTTGGCAAAGCACTGCCAAGCTATTTACACATGACTTTCTGTGCAGACCTTTTCTGCATCTGTCTATATAAAGTATGTTTAGCTATCACAAATATATGATCCTGTGGCTTTTGTGTGTATGTGCCAGGGCTGGAGCTTGAAATCAGGGCCTAGTCACTGTCCCTGAGCTTTTTCCCTCAAGGCTAAGGCTCTACCACTTCCACTTCTGGGTTTGGGGTGGTTAATTGGAGATAAGAGTCTTTCCTACCTGGGGCTGGCTTCAAACCGAGATTCTCAGATCTCACCTCCTGAGTAGCAGGATTATAGGTGTGAGCTACGGGTGCCTGTCTATTCTGTGACTTTTGCTTCTGTGATTTCATTGCTTAGGTGGCCTGCCAGCAGCATTTGTCAAATTTCCCCAACCAAGTGAGGTTGCCATGATTATAATCACTTTACAAATTGGGAAATTTATGTTTGGGGAGCCTAGGTAAATTTGCCAAAGCCCACAAACAGCAGCACCGGGCTTCATCCAGGAGCCAGACTTGTTCCCTTAACTAAACACAAGGCTTCTGCTATACATCTACAGTGGCAGATGTAAGTGGTGTATACTATGTGTACATTGTATACATTGTGTGTCCATTGTATGTACTCTGTATCCACTGTATGTTGTATGTCCAATGCATGACCTGTGTGCCCATTGTTATATGCTCTGTGTCCATATGCACAGTGTAACTAACTGGTTCTAATTTATTTCCCATCATTGTGTTACAATTAAAACACCAAGTCTGGGCATTGCTAGCTCACAGCCTGTAATCCTAGCTATTTAGGAGTCTGAAATCTGAAGATCACAGTTCGAAGCCAGCCCGGACAGGAAAGATCATGTGACTCATCTCCAATTAACCACCAAAAAACTGGAAGTGGAGCCCTGGCTCAAGTGGTAGAGCTCTAGCCTTGAGCAGAGAAAATGTTCAATGACAGCTCCCAGGCACTAAGTTCAAATTCTGAACCAGCACACACACCACACAAAAAGCTATGGCAACAAATATTTTTCCACACATGGTTTATTTTCTTAGGGGTAAAAAAATGGTTCTAGATATTGAATTACTGGAATTAAAAAAAGAAAGTGCATATCTTAGTGCTGGCAGCTCATAATTGTCAACTAATCAGAAGACTAAGATCTGGAGGATCAAATTTTTAAGTCAGTCCAGGCAGAAAAGGCCTCAAGAGTCTGTCTCAAACTAACGAGGAAAAATCACAGCTGGAGGCATGGTTTAGATGGTAGAACACTGGGGATTTCCTCATGTTCTTTACAAGAGGAAGCTCAAAGTGGATATAAGCCAAGGCAATGGCTGAACTGCCCAGTCACAAACGATAGAGAAACTTAAAGCAGCTGCACCAAAATGCTTCCCTTTCAAAATGTTTCGAAGCAGAATTGGAGAAGAAGCCACGTTGTCCTGGATTGAATGCTGGGTAGCAGCAGCTGAAGGACTAGAATCCTGGCCCTCACTTAGGCCACAGACTACTCACCTGCAAGACACTTTTTCTGAACAAGCTCAGATGGTTCTTGATCATTTCTGCTAATATCTAGAGCTCTGTTCTCATCCTTGTGGCCCCATAGCTAGAAGGAAAGGCAAGACCCAACGATTTGGGGGTTATTGTCTCTATCTTATATCCTACTCTATGAAAAAAAATTTAAGCTGGGAAGGTGGCTCAGTGGTAGAGTGCTTGCCTTGCATGCATGAGGCCCTGGGTTCAATTCCTCAGCACCACATAAGTAGAGAGCGCTGGAAGTTGGTGCTGTGGCTCAAGTGGTAGAGTGCTAGCCTTGAGCTGAAGAGCTGAGGGACAGCACCCAGGCCAAGTTCAGGCACCATGACCAACAACAAAAAAAATTAGCTAGCAAAACATACTTGCAAGTCATGTAGCTGCTACTACAAATATGAATCAACGTGTAGATCTCACAAATACACATTAAACAATTCATTGGGTGCTGGTGGCTGATATCTACAATCCTAGCCACTCAAGAGGCTGAGACCTGGGGGGATCTTGGTTTGAGGCTAGCCTGGGCAAAAAAGTCCATGAAACTCTCATTACCAATTACCCAGCATAATGTGGACTGAAGAGGAGGGTTCAAGTGGTACTGTGTCAGCTGAGAGCAAGAAAGCCAAGCAAGAACTCGAGGACCTGAGTTCAAGCCCGATTATGAACAGGGACACACACACACACACACACACACACACACACACACACACACACACACACACACACACACACACACACACCCTTGGGTGAGGGGGAAATATGCATGTGGCAAAAACTACTTTTACACTACATCCACCTTCTCCTCCTTGGAAACAAGAGTTTCAAGATATAGCTGAGTCCATGGATGACTTAAAATAACAAACAAGCAACCTAGTTGAGTCTACCTTAGGATGAGGTATGGCCAGGAAATGAAGTTTTACCTGGAGACAAGAGCAGGGAAGTGTGTGGACTTTCTAGAAGAAGGATGCTTAAAACAGGTAAGCGAGCAGGGTTTATCTGCTCTCCTTTCCGTTATCTGGAATGGAGATGACTTGACAGAAGTTTTCTCAGCCCTGGGACTACCTGATGAAGAAGCCACAAGGCGAAGAGGGGCTTGAACACAAGGCCTAAATGCTGTCCCTTAGCTTCTTCCATTCAAGCCTTGAGCCACACCTCTACTTCTGCCTTTTCAGTGGCTAATTGGAGTCTCATGGGCTTTTCTACCCAGGCTGGCTATGAACCTTATCTTCCCCCTCCTGAGTAGCATAAGCCTATAGGAATTATCTCCCTATCTGTTAGTAAGAGTGGCAGCCATATAGTAATTTCTAGATACTCCCTACCTTCTTTCCTAGCTCACAGCAAGTAACTATTAAATATTTTTGATATTTTTTGTCAGTCCTAGGGCTTGAACTCAGGGCCTGTGTACTGTCCCTGAGTTTTGTTGCTCAAGACTAGTGCTCTACCACTTTGAGCCACAGCTGTACTTCTGGTTTTCCGGTGGTTAATTGGAGATAAGAGTCTCACAGACTTTCCCACCTAGGCTGGCACTGAATCACATTGAACTGGCTGGGACCAGAAATCAGACAACTCTTAGCCATTATCAGCATCCTTGACCTCCTTACTTGAAAATGACAGAGTCAATGGTTTATTTAGGCAGGGTGCAGTCTTACATTTCTGACCACCCAGAACCCAACCACAAATTAAAAGAATGGAGAAAAAATAAACCTCAATTTCCCTGTATTCTTTGCATTTCTAAGCCACTGTTTATTTGAAATATCCACATACTGTTTTAATTGTTTTAGTATGTTTTCTCCCCCTCGCCCCAGATTTCTGGGGTTTGAGCTCATAAGCTCCTACTTTCTAGGCAGTTACACAAACCTCCCCCGCCCCAACCTCAGGTTTCTATCCTCTTAATAAATCCTCCATCTACTCTCACATCAGCAGCATACCCAACATTTTCACCTCTTGAGTTACTACTGGCCTCTCTTTCTATTACTGGACTTGCTTATAAAAAATATCCATTGGAGCCAGGTACCAATGTGGCTAACATCCATAATCTAGCTACTCAGGAGGCTGAGATATGAGAATTGCAATTCAAAGCCAGCCCAGGCATTAAAGTCTGTGAGACTCTTATCTCCAATTAGCCACACACACACACACACACACACACACACACACACACACACACACACACACACACACACACACACACACACACACACACACAAGAAGCTACAAGTGGATATGTGGTTCAAGTGGCAAAATGTCTGCCTTGAGAAAAAACAAAGCTAAGGGACAGTAACCAGGCCCTAAATTCAAGCCCTAGTATCACACACACACACACACACACACACACACACACACACACATTATATATCTTTTAGGCACCCAATCAATGGTAGATACTGTAAGTGCTGAAGATTAAAAAATCATGATTACAAGTTGAGCTTCTCCACAAGATGTAAGCCAATAAGAGAAAAGGTTTGCAGCCATTGTAGTGCAGCTATGGGACAGACAGCATGTTCACAAAGAGGAGAGACATCTGAATCTGAGTTCTTCTGAGGCTTCATAGCAATGGAGCACATTGGGCTGGCTCACAAGGGGCAGCAAGACTTCACACATAGAAGAAGGAAGGAGAAAAGAATATTGTGCAAGTGTGAATGGAGAGTCTGGGGCTTCTAGTGAGCGAGACAAATTGTGCCACAGGCTTAAGTACTCAGGACAAAGACCAGGCTAAGCCGAGCCCAGAAAGCCTTATGCCCCTGCATGGACTTTTACTGGAAGGGATGTGGGAAGTGGAAGGCTAGAATGGCTGTGTTCATGACTTACCTTACACAGGTCACTCCTACCAGAGTCCAGAGGATGTAAAAGTTGAGGTGAGGGCAGAAAGTCACTACAGTGCTCCAAGAGAGAGAGTTGGAATGGGCAGGGGGTGGAGAGAACCCATTTGAGAGATACGAAAGCAGAAGAACAGGACTCAGAAAAAGACACAGTGTCCACTGAACGGGGGGTGGGAGTTTGCACTTTTATGACAGAGTACATGGCTGGTATATTTGAGATTGAAAAATAGCCCATCATTTTTATTTGCCTTTGACGATGACTCTTCCTCCTCCTCCTCCTTCTCTTCTTCCTCCTTCTCCTTCTCCTCTACTTCTTTCCCTTTCTTTGTCTTCTTTGTACCAAAGTTTCCACTTAGGGCCTCATGCTCACTCCAGCTAGCTTGCTCAGCTGGTGCTGTACCATTTGAGCCACACCCCCAGACCAACTTTTTGCTGGTTATTTTGAAGATTTAAGTCTCATGGACTTTTCTACCCAGGCTGGCTTCCAACTTTGATCCTATGTATGTCAGCCTCCTAAATAGCCAGGATGACAGGCAAGAGCCATGGATGCCTAGCTTTGATACTATCTTTTCTTGAGGAAAATATGAGTGGAGGGTAAGCCCTACCCAAGCCTAGACCGCTCCCAGCAGAGGCTGTGGGCACAGGGAGATTCTGATCTCTCCTCTCACACTGCTCCACACAACCCTGTCCTTCCTGATTTTCTGCTACCCGACTCTGCTTACTGCCTAGCTTGGCTTTCCAGATAAACCTAATGCTCCCATCACCAGCCAAGATCCTCAGCAGACATGTGCTGTCATGGTCATTTGGGCATCTCTCAAGCAGGGTCCTGGGCACCTGCCTCTTGCTCAGCAAGCAGATGACCCAGCCATCTGGGCTCAGCACTCTGCATACCAAAGAAGACGTCTGCTGGCTTATACACATCAGTCCGTGAGAGGAAGAGGATGAGAACTACATCCCTCCAGTGGGCTGGAGGAGCTCCAGGACTTAGCCTGTTCAATGGTTGAAAGATTCCAGGATGTACTGGACTGGGGGTGGGTCATAGCTGTATGACAAGTCAGTCTTGGTGAGTGGGCATCAAAGAAAGTTCCCTGGGCCAGACCCATGCCCCCATCCTCTCAGCTTCTTCATAGACGCTTCCAATATGGCCCCGAGAAAGAATGTGTCTACAGCCTGAGGACAAAGAATTGGGGGCTGAGGTTGAGATTGCTTAGATAGCAAAGAATGGCAAGAAGATATTCTACATGGTAAGATGGGCTAGATGCTCATATCTCACTTTGTAGAGATCCACAGCAAGATATAGAATGTGGTCTGCCTCTTTCAGCCTCCTCTGGCCATTGGTTGATTGGAAAACTCCAATCCAAACATTTAAACCCACCAAAGAGGAACCAGAAAGGCTCTTGGAATTCAGAAAACCAAGGCCAGAATCAAGGAGCTGCCCCGGCTGCAGCAAAACCACTGTCATCACTCCCAGGAAAACTGTCCCAGACACTGCTGCCAAGGACATCTCCTGGTTGCTGTGTCCTCAAGTTCCAGCAAGAAGGGCTGGGTGAACTCATTGTCTCTAGTTCCCCACCCAGCTGTGTTATTGCCTGGTTGGTTCCTTGGGTTTAGGACGGGGCATAATGCTGCCCACCTGCATGGCTCTGGGGTATGAAGATGTGTTCTCGGACTCTTAGGAGTGTTCATCTGGAGTGGACCTCAAGAGGAAATGGCCGTGTCCTTTATTTGATAGAGGAGGAAACTACAGCCCAGTAAAGTGATGAGTCATGCAGTGAGCTAAGACTTGTGCCCTGGCCAAGCAAGGCTGCTACAGCCAAAGAAGGGTGCTCCAAACATCATCTAGAAAGTCTGTATTTATCCAGCCTGGAACATAAGGGAGCAGGGAGAGAGTGCAACTGTCCAAAGCAACTGCCCCAAATTTTACATCGGTGTAGCAAAGTCAGATTTGTGTGCTTCCCAGTCAGTGCTAGGCAACCTCCAAGACTAATCCTCATTGCTCAGCGCTCTTGTCCCCAAAACACTTCACTACTAATCCCAAGGTGCCTGGATAATAAAGAAAGAAGCTCCTGGGCTGGGCAGGTGGCTCAGTGGTAGAGCACTTGCCTTGCATGCATGAGGCCCTGGGTTCGATTCCTCAGCACCACATAAGCAAAAAGAAAAAAGCCAGAAGTGGCCCTGTGGCTCAAGTGGTAGAGTGCTAGCCTCTAGCTGAAGAGCTGAGGGACAGCGCCCAGGCCCAGAGTTCAGGCCACGACCAGACCCCCCCCCAAAAATAAATAAATAAATAAAAATAAAAAATAAAACAAAATAAATAAAAATAAATAAATAAATAAAAAATAAAAAAGAAGAGGTAAGTCTACCAGTGGAATCTTACAGTTGTATATATCTGTGTGTCTATGTGTGCTGGTACTGGGATTTGAACTCAGGGCCTGGGCACTGCCCCTTAGCTTTCTCCCTCAAGGCTGGCACTTTGCTACTTGAGCTACAGCTTAAGGAATAAGAATTAGCTCACCGTAAAGGTAGCAAAGGTTATTTAAGTACAAGACCAGTAATATACCTGGACATGAGAAGTGGCAATCATAAAAGAAAGTTGGGACAGTGTATGGGAAGAAGATAAGACCTGATATTGCCTCAAAAACATTCTCTAAAGCTGGGTGCTGGTGGCTCATGCCTATAATACTAGCTACTCGGGAGGCTGAAACCTGAAGATTGTTGTTCAAAGCCATCCTGGGCAGGAAAGTCTATGAGACATCTCCAATTAACCACCAGAAAAGCTGGAAGTGGAGCTTTGGTTCAAAGTGGTAGAGCACTAGCTTTGATCACAAAAGCTCAGGGACAGCTCCTAGGCGCTAAGTTCAAGCCCACAACAAATAAAAAGAAAAAAAAACTCCAGGCTAGAGGCACAGCTCAAGTGTCAGAGTGTCAACTGTGAGCATGCAACCTGAACAAGTGTGAGGATCTGAACTCAAACTTCAGCATGAGCAACAAAAAATAATTTGTTTTTAATTCCTAGTGAATGCCAGTCTTGGGTCTTGACCTCTGGGCCTGGGCACTGTCCGTGAGCTTCTTGTTACTAAAGGTGAGTGCTCTACCTCTTGAGCCACAGCACCACTTTCGGCTTTTTCTGAGTAGTTTATTGGAGATAAGAGTTTTATGGACTTTTCCGCCTGGGTTGGCTTTGAACCACAATCCTTAGATCTTAGCCTCCTGAGTAGTTAGGATTACAGGCACGATCCACCAGAGCTCAATTAGAGAATTTTTTTGAGGTAATATCAGGTCTTATCTCCTCTCCATACATTGTACCCCAGCTTTCTTTATGATCATTACTTCTGTTGCCCAAGATATATCACCAGCCTTTGTGAACCAACTCTTATTCCTAAATCATGTTCTTATCAGGATATCCCCTTACTCTAAAATACAAAGTGTGTCCTCACTGTACACAGAGCAGGCTAAACTCCCTCACACACCATTCAAAGTTCCTTCTTGTCCCATTCCCTCCTTCTTTCTTTTCTGCTGGCCTTCCTCTGGCCAGCACATTCCTAAGAGCTTTTCCCATTCTTCCCTACATGTCCTTCAGTTTCCTGGCTATCTGCCCTCACTCTGTTTGGAATATTTCTTCTCTGACCCCCCCCAGTTACCTAAATGTGGCCCGTCTGTAGGAGTGGGGCTTAGTTACACACAACAGAGATGGAAACACCACCAACACCAGAGTTTATTTCTCCTCATAAGGCAGTCTTCAGTAGGTAGTGAGTTTGAGGAATCCCTAGGCTACCTGGTAAGACCCTGTCACAAAACACAAAGAATGAAATGAGATGTAGAGAAAGAGGAAGAAGAGGAGGGTGAAGAAGGGCAGGAGGAGAGGAACAGAGGGAGGAGGGGAGAAAGAAGGAGAAGAAAAAGGAGAAAGATTAGAAGAAAGTGAAGAAGTTGTTGGTTTAGAGACCCAGGCTTCTTCCAGCTCATTGCTCCATCATCCTTAGAAGGGTCTAGAATGGAACCTAGAAGTCTATTCATCATATTTACATTCCAAATTATGATGCAGGATGGGACAAAGAGAAAATACTATGTGCTAGCTGTCTTCTAAAGAAAGTTCCTGGAAATTGTCACTTTCAACAGTTCAGCTTACCCCTCTTTGAGCTCAGTCATGGGATCATACCTAGCTGCAAAAGAGGCTGGGAATGCCCTCATTGTGAGTGATTTCCAGTTGCAAGTTGGGATTCTATCATTACTGACAGTGGAGGACAATTATGAGCACCAGCCATACCATTGCATAGGGCAGCCTCCTCTAGGCAATCTTTGTTCCCTGTTCGATGATGCTTTCTGTGGAACTGTGGCCACTGGAGGATGCTGAGGTCATTCATTCATTCATTCATTCATTCATTCACCAAATGTCTCCTGTCCTCAGCAGCAGTGGGCCACAGCTCTCTGGCCCTGGGCCAACCTTTCTAATTCTGAACCACTGTTGGAGGAGAATTCCATTCTTACTTTCAGATGCCCTTTTTCTTTTTTTCCTCTCTTGAACCCAGACGTATGTCCAAGTGTTACACTGGGAAATGGACTCAAGCAATGCCTACATAGAATTAGCCCTCCTTTCCAGCAAATGGAGGAGCCGTGTGCTCCCTGGCTCCTGTGCCTTGGGTCCCACCCCCCCCCACTCCCAGCATGCCCTTCAGTTCTTGCAAACCCATATTTGCCAGCATCCATCCACTCCATTCTGAGACCCAGGCAGGTCTGAGTTCCATCTCACGCGCGTACGCAGTTGCACAATCATACGCTGTCACATAACTAATCACATATTGTGATATGACTATCCAGAGACTGTGGCGGGATGCGAACGCACAGTGAGATAAACACGCAATGAGTGAATACTGATTGCTTCCAGCTTTCCAAGTGTCTGGGTCATTGGGTCAGGCCAAAAAGCAGACCAGTTTTTAACATGGAATCTTAACTGAATACACATCTAGGGACCATGGCGGTGGGAAGGAGGTCACAGTGATTGGGTCAGGTATAGAAACAGATGCCTGGTCAGGTGAGGGATATCTCAAGGTATTGGTGTGCAGGGAAAGAGGTCTCCTACTGTGTCTGTGAACGCATGCTTTCCAGAGCGTCACATGCTCTAAGAACGATGGGGGTGCTTCTAGTGCATTCCTTCCTCATCTCCCTACAGCCTAAGGACATTTTCATGTTACAGGAGAGGAAACGAAGGATTGTGTCACTGATCCTTAATCTAATTTTAAGTTTGAACATAGGTTGGTCTGGCTACACTAGAGTTTCTGCTCCCGATGACCTTTCACCTATTTGATGAGATTTCCCGGGAACCAAAAAGTCCTTTCTGGAATGTTCTCTGATAGGCTGAGCTGGGACTTAAGAGGTTCCAGTCTCCAAGAGTAAACAGGCTCACACTTACCCACAGGCTATGGACATGAGAACATGTGCAGGTTGGAGCCCCAGGTCTGTGGAGAAGGTCCAGTCTGACCAGATTGTTTTCTAAGTCTCTACCAACCATGGGTTCACAACTAGGACCAGGTTCTAGAGCCAGTAGGCTAGCAGACTGCTCCTGAAGACTCACCGGGAGACTGGAGTTTAGATAGTAGGTGCTTGCTTAATAATGTGAGTGTGCTTCAAGCTGGTAAACCAGACATTTGAGGATAGCTGAGGTGCTACTTTTCATGTTATGCATATTTTACCACAACTATTTTTTAAGGCAATTGTCTAGACAAAGGGAAGACTCAACTACAAGAGGCTTCCAATGTCATGGCTGGAAAGACCTTTGGTGTCCACCTAAGACTCTAGGCAGAAGTGTCACTGCAGACTGGATATGTCCTGGAATTTGGATTAAGAAGGATGAAAACAATAAATCGGTCAAGAGCATTCTCTGACCTTTCCTACCCATCTTACTGCTTGACAAAGTCAAAGGTTGAGCTCCTAGGGTGATATAATTATCGATCTCACAATCAATTGATTTTATTATAATTATAAATTAATTGCATCAGAAAGCATTTTTTATAATTGGATGTCAATTAACAATGACCAACTCTGAAATGCCACCCAAAGTATTAAAATAATAGCAAATGTTAATGAAGCAGTTACTAACCAGCAATGAATCATGGGAAATCGTGTGCTTAATTACAGGAGCCAAGGTGTTTGGAGTTTTCACTAGAAGGGAGCAGAGGGCCTTGATGGGAGAAGGGGACAAATCGGGGCGGGGGAGGTGGCAGGCCTTGTAATTCATAGGGTGACTTATTGCCTTCCTAGATGATCTTTCTGAATAGACAGCACCCACATTGATCTGAGACAGGTGGAAATGTCTTCAAGACATCATGTATTTCCCATTTAAGATTGAGTTCAGTCTTTGCCTCGGATTCCTTCAAATAAATCAAAGAACTGAATTTTGGCTTTCATCCATCTAATGTTCTTACCTACCAAATGTGTCCTCAGAGAGCACATGGGCTGAGGGACAAGAATAAAAGAGCACTTGCCAAGGGGTAACAAGTTCGACGAGAAATGTACTTATTACCTTACTTACGTAGCTGTAACCCCTCTGTACATCACCTTGACAATAAAAAAAAAGAGCATTTGCCTTGCCAGGGAAGGGTTTCTAGATGGTTCTTTCCCACTCACCTGTCCTAGCCCCTCATCCCTATAGCTCTTCTGTCAAAGACTTTCTCCTGGGTGCTGCCCACCTGCCACCAGCTTCTCTGGTAGCTAACCCGGATGTTTAGAAATGTCTTTCTCAAGTGTGATTCTCTCATTTGGAAGTTTAAGCCGGTGGGCATCCTTCTTCCTGAATCCAGGCTCTGTAGCACCCCATCGCCCTCCCAGCCCACTGCACCACATCTTACTACCTCCTCCTATTGGCTCTACTCAAACCCATCTCATTAAGAACCACAGACAACTGGCCCTTCCTGGCTTCTGGCCTTTGTCCTGAGTCATTCCTCCACCATCAACTCCCCTCCCCACCCCTCCCTGCCCTCATCACTGCACAGCTCCTTACCTTTAGGAAGTGTTCCAAAATGATGATCCGAGCACAGCATCACTGTGCCTAGCATCCCTCTGTCCAGAGTTTAACTACCCCAGGGGGCACATTTTCTATGTCTCCATCAGTGTGTGGCCTCCTGTCACCTGTATGCCTTTCCTCCCCCCCGCCACACATATACACCTGCAGAATCGGGGAGGTAATGGGGGTAAAGTGGCATGTCTAATTTCTTCTCTTTTTCTTTCTTGTAGTGAGGCTTGAATTCATAGCCCCACAATCTTCTTTGGCTTTTTTTTTTTTTGCTTAAGGCTGGTACTCTACTACTTGACACATATCTCTACGTTTAGCTTTTTGCTGATTAATTGGAATTAAATAGTCCCAGGGACTTTTCTGCCCTGGCTGGTTTCAAACCTCAGTCTGTAGCTCTCCGCCTCCTGAGTAGCGGGGATGACAGACATGAGCTACCAGCACTTGGCTTTCTCATTTCTCCTTCAACAGCATCTCAAGTGCTGTTTGTTGTTTTGGCCTCCATGCTAGGGACACATGATGCTCCCCTTCCTGAGATGTTAGAAGGCTCTCTTGTACAACCCACACTGCTTTTCCTTTGTCACGCAAGACTCCCAGAGTCTCCCTGTTTCTTACATCTTCCAAAATGTCACCACAACATGTTACCTTATAAACTTCATCCTTACACACTTCCTCCCTTTTCTTTTTAACCCCTTTAAGTAGTTGGATGAATGGCACCGCTTTAGAAACCCCATTTGCTTAATTGAACTAAGAATCCTAACTGGCCATCTGCCCTTTGTGGCTAAGTTCTTGTTCCCCTGAACGTATCGGCCAGTTTCAGCCACATTCTAGACCTCTGGCCCTTGTGCCTACTGCTGAGGAAATCAGCCTTCTGGAAGGGCTTGGCATATGCTTCAAATGGTAACAGTACTTGCTTATCAAATGTGAACGCCTGAGTTCAAATCCCAGTACTGTCAAAAGAGAGAAGAAAAAGCAACATCAAAATATCAAAGGCATGGTGGAGAATCCCTGTAATCCCTCAATGCAAGAAGCAGAAACTAGGAAAATCATCATGTTTTTTTTTCTTTTGGTGGTATTGGGAATTGAATTTCAGGCTTTGTGCTTGCTAGCTTGCTAGGCTACCACTTGAGCTGCAGGTCCAGTTGTTTGTTTTCATGGTAGGTCTCACTTTCTGCCCAAGTCAACTCAGGCTGCACTCCTGCTACTCATGCTTTCCTGATTTATGGGGGATGACAGGCATGCACCACTGCACCCAGCCATGGTGCTTCACATATGCCTGGGATAGCACCTGCACTCCACTTTTCCCAGTCGTAAGTTGAGCTGGGATTCTCGGGAACTTCTTTTTGCCTTAGCTGTCCTTGAGCCACAATCTCCCAATCTCTGCTTCTCATTTGCTAGCATTTACAGGCGTGAGTCACCATGATTGGCTAAAACTGGAATGCTTGAGGCCAGCCTAGGCAAAAAAAAATGTTACCAAGACTTAAACAACAAGAGGAATGGAGAACCTTTGTCTTTCACTCACTCCAAAAAACCTGAGAAAGGGGCCAGTAGTGCCTGTAAACCCTTCTCAGCCCCCTCACTCCTGGCACACTAACGTATACTATCTGCTCAGCCTGCAGCTCCTGTCTGAGCCTACATCTCTGTATCTACAGGCCCTCGCTCAAAAGCCGTTGGATTCTTTGAGATTCTTCTAACTGCAGGTAGATTGGGGGAGTTACATGGCTTGTAACCTGGTCTCCTGTTTTCTTCTGCACAATCACATAGTCAGGGGAGAAGAGATCTTCCCCATCCTCTCCCAGGACATAGGTAACTACAGCAATCTCAGCCTGTACAGTCTAGACTCTGAGAAACAGTAATTACCTTAAAAGTACTAAGTTGAGCCAGGTGCTGGTGGCTCACACCTGTAATCCTAGCTTCTCAGGATGCTGAGATCTGAGGAGGGCTGTTCAAAGCCAGCAGGGCAGGAAAGCCTGTGAGACTCTTATCTCCAGCTAATCATGGAAGAATCACTCTACTGCTCAAGCAGTAGAGTGCTAGCCTTGAGCAAAAGGAGCTCAGGGACAGTGCCCAGGCTCAGAGTTCAAGCCCCAGGACCAGCAAAAAGAAAAAAAATAGAAGGAAGGAAGGAAGGAAGGAAGGAAGGAAGGAAGGAAGGAAGGAAGGAAGGAAGGAAGGAAGGAAGGAAAGAAGGAAGGA
Source organism: Dipodomys merriami (assembly GCF_024711535.1). NCBI lineage: Eukaryota > Metazoa > Chordata > Mammalia > Rodentia > Heteromyidae > Dipodomys > Dipodomys merriami. Next base: position 1,678,809 of record NW_027206168.1, read on the forward strand.
AGGAAGGAAGGAAACAGACAGAAGACTCTAGAAACCCCAGGGGATGGATGCCTTTGATAAGTCAAGGAGAAGCCAAAGAATAAACCAATCCAGCCAACAATTGATCTCCAATTTCAAAAGAAAATGAATGCCTGTCATGTGAATCACGCTCCCTGTACAACTGTGTGTGTAAACCCAAGTAGATTTGTACAAGTGCAGTTAAGCTAGCAGTATGCAAAAAGGGGTTGAGAAGGGGAGAGTTTAGAGCGAGTGAGGACTTGAGATGGAGCTAAACCAGTCACAGGAAAGGCAAGGGAGGGAGGGAAGTTTGGGAGGGAGATGCGAATGGACAAAGGTAGACATGGGAATACTAGACTTTGTTTCCCAAGTAAAGAGACCCCAGTCTGGATTAATACACATTATATATATGCATCAAATTATCATATCATATCCCATAGCTATGGCCAAATATTATGCATCAATTAAAAACAAAGGCTCATGCCTGTCATCCTAACCACTCAGGAGACTGAGATCTGAGGACTGGGGTTTGAAGCCAGGCCAGATCAGGAAATTCTGGGAGACTCTTATCTCCAGTTAGCCACCAGAAAGCTGCAAGTAGAGCAGTATTAGCTGGAAGAGGATTCAGGTTTTAGAATGCCAGCCTTAAGTGAGACAAGAGACAGAATCCATACCCTGATTTGAAGCCTTACTATTAGCATAAAAAATAAAATTTTAAATTAAAATTAAAAAAATAAAGGTGAAAAGATGACATGACAGTTTGGTCGAGTTGTTGGCTTCTATGAGATTCACAAGAGGCCAGTGAGTAATTTGGACTCTGTATGCTCGCCTAAAATATTGATTTCGATGCTTGCATGCATAAACAATGCACGAGCCCAGAGGCAGGCCTGCTCCTTTCCAGCTCTTAAAAGATTTTCTGTGAAAGTGTTCCTGGAAGAGACTGTTTAATACCTCAGCTTCCTTGACCTGAAATTGATTTCTGAGAAGAAGCAGGCTTCTCAATTGCTGGTGGGCTGTCCGGAGGTTGCTCAGATCTGGCCTCCTGTCAGCCCTCCAATATCCTGGGTGTGTATGGGTCTGCGCTGAGCCTCAGGATCTCAGGTTTCCCAGGGGACACTTTTCCCTGGGGAGCTCAGCTGGGAGGTGGCTAATGCATAAGAGTAGGCTCATCACACCGCTGTCTATTCACCCATACACTCATGCTTCACCTGTTATACAATAGCATGGAGACAAGGCCTGCACTTGTGCAGAAATGAAGACTGGCTACGTCAACCAACCGTTTTTCCTTCTAGTGTTTCAATGCTATTCAGGTGGCAGACAAGTTGAAAGTTGTCAGTAGCTTGGATATGCTCTAGTTCCACTATCCTGTATGGCAGGTAAGGAAACTGAGGCCCAGAGAAGCCTCTGGGTGGGTTAATGTCCTAGATGACACTAGAAGTTAGCTGCTGTGACTCCAGGCAGGGAGCGTCCTATCATATAGCTTTCACTAAAGAAGTACCATTCAATAGAAATACAATGCAAGGTGCATGTGTAATTAACACATTTGAGTAAGCCATATGTAAAAGTCCAACGAAACAGGTGATAATGAGTGAGATTTGACACATGATAGATTTGATGCATGATAGAGTCTTGATATAGGATAGGTTTGATCACAAATTATATTTAACCCAGTAAGTACAAAATATCCAGACTCTGAGCACAACCTTTCAATCCACTAAGTCTAAGCACTCTGTGTGCCTATTTGGGTTTGGCTGGGATGAGGGCGGGCATCTCAGGGTAGGAGCCATCCTCCTCTGAAAAGCAGCAAGAAGAGCCTGTCCAAGGAGAGCCATCCATCTCAAACCCACAAAATGACACTTTGTGCTGCAAGTCTGCACTTCTCTCCCGAGCACTGATCTATAGAGAACTATTCCACAATAAATGTGTGGGCTGCGGCAGACATTGTCCCAGCCTACAACACACAGAGGACCTTTTATCCAGCCACCCATTTCCAGGGAGCTTTTAGCTGACACAAGATACTTGTGGGCTGTTGGTATTCTATCTATCTCTTGAGGTGGCCGGGTGTGGGTGGCTGTGCCAACTCCTGGGTGGAATGCTGGGACAGAGCTGCCTGGGTGGTGGAGGGCCTGTCTTCCACACTGAAAGATGCCAGTGGTCAGTCCAGATGACCCATGCGGAATGCCCCAGCCCCTTGGCTCCAGGGTGCTATCCTAACTTGCAGAGCTATGCCAAGTTCCGAATTTACACTCCTTTCCAGGCATATGGGATTCCACTGTGATTCTGTTAAGAGCCATTCCCTGTTCTTTTGAATGCATTAGAGCCACTGGCTACACCTTGTAATCCTACCAACTCAGAAGGCTGAGATCCGAGGATCACAGTACAAAGGCCAACCCCAGGTAGGCAAAGCCAAGAAATATATCTCCGATTAACCAGCCAAAGACCATAAGTAGGAGTGTGGTTCAGGTGGTAGAGCAGCACCATTAAGTAAAAATGCCCAGTACCAGTACGCACACGCATGTGTGTAACTGCAAGTACATAATGAACCCTGCTTGTTTCTTCCTTTGTGGTATCACAGCCATGGTAGCTTTTCATTCAGTCTCCTGGGATTTAATGTCAGTGACACTGGCTGAGATCAGATCAACAGTACGGTGAGGGACAGCACAGGCCTGCCAATGGGCAGCCTAGACAAAAGATATCAAACACAAACACTGGCTGAGATGGTGTGCCGCTCCGCCATCCCAGAAAATATGGCTTAAACTGGCCTAGTCCCAGACCCCCTCCCTTCTCCCCCTGCAGAGGTAGGAAGAAAGCCTAAAATAGGGCATTTGGGGGTGAAAGATGCTTCTTTCATGCTTTTCACCTAGCCGAAATGGAAAGAGAAAATCCAGAGCTGAGCAGGTGCCTCTCCTCACCAGGAATCCTTTATTAGGAAATAACTTCATTGTGCTTATGTGTGTTTGAACCCAACTTATGTAACAGAACCGCACTAAACCACACAGGTGTGTGCATGCACAGCTACATGCACACACACATACACACACTTTTAGCTGTGTTATGTCTGACAAATATATGTGCATCTATAATCGCCTCCAAGGCTATATTTATCATCCATGTTCATCCCAGCATTATTCAAAATAGCCCCAGGGTAAAAGAGCACTTAGTGTCTATAAATGGCTGAAGAGTAAGCAAAATAGGGTGTGTACATACAAGGGAAAATATTTATTTCACCTCATAAAGGAGGGTAAGTCTGACACAGGTTGCCATTGGGATACATCTTGAGACATTATGCGAAGTGAGACAAGCCAATCATGAAAGGACAAATGTTTCATCCCTCCATTGATAGATTTGGAGAATCCCACTTCATAGAGACAATGTAGGTTGGTGGTTACGTGTCTGAGGTAGGAGGAATGGAACATTAGTGTTCAAGATTAAGTTCCCTACTTAGAAGATGAGGGTGATTATACAACACCATGAATACACTTAGAGTTATCACACAGTGCACTTAAAAATGGTTCAGATGGAGCCAGGCACTGGTGGCTCATGCCTGCTACTCAGGAGGTTGAGATCTGAGGATCACAATTCAAAGCCAGTCCAAGCAGGAAAGTTCATAAAACTCTTATCTCCAATTAACCACTAGAAATCCACAAGTAGAGCTATGACTCTCAGTGGTAGAGAGCTAATCCTGAGCAGAAAAGCTCAGGAGCAGTTCCCAGGTCCTGAGTTCAAGTCCCATGACCAACCAAAAAAAAAGGCTAAAATAAGAACGGGGCTGTGATTTCTGTGTGAAAGCACTTGCCTGTCAAGGACAAAACTTTGTGTTCAATTGCCCATACCCCGCTCCACACACACACAAAAGTTAATGAATGGTAAATATTATGATATATGCATTTAATTGTAATTTTTAATGTGTTTAAATCTTAAAAACCAGAACCTTGTGACTTTAAAAGAAAAATAAAAAGAAGATTTGCAGTGCAAAGACCAACCAACAAGCTATTGAGCATGTGAGTAGGGGAAGGATCTCGGTGTGTGAACGAGTCAGAAGCTGGCACCGGGCTGGCCCTGGTACTGGGTACTGGGGATACCCTGGAACCCATGGCAGCCTCCAGTGCCCCCAGCCTCACCTCAAGAATATCACTCTCATGGCTTTTCTCTCTTCTATCCAAGAGAAGAACGTGTCGTTACAGAGTTACTTGTGATCAAAAATGTTAGAAACGGTGATCACAGTTGGAATCTAGCTAGACATGTCATGCCTGGAGTGGAAGGTGAAGACTGAGCCCAGGGTCAGCTTATCAGGGCTACTTAGTCTGTGACTTGGGCTTGGTTATTGAGGACAAACTTCTCAATATCCTATCACCAATGTTACAAAGTTTTCCTATACAAACTGATGGGGGGGTGGTTGACAGACCACCTCAGTTATACCAGTGAAATAACCCTGAATTTTCTAATTTCATAGGGATGGCAGGACTCCTTGAGTAGAACAGAGCAGGGGTCCTGTCTGCATGGATCACTCAGAAGAAATGACTTCAGTGTGACTCCATCAAGATGAAATTAAGGAAGAAGAAGGAAGTACCAAGTGAGTTTTCCTCACTCCAGCATCAAAGAACACTTGACAAGGGTCCAGTTTTGACGCATTCCAAACAATCATTATATCTTTCCCCTTAAATCCACATCGTCTGGCCACAAGCCCCAGAAGTATGTGGAAAGTGTGTTCAAAGCATCAGATATCAGCCAGGTACCGTAGCTCACACCTGCAATCCTAGCTACTCAGGAGGCTGAGCTTTGAAGATAGAAGTCTGAAGCCAGCTTGGGCAGCCTAAGTCCTGTGAGACTTTTTGGATCTGTGGCTCATGCAGTGGAGCTCTAGCCTCAAGCAAAAAGGCCAAGTAACTTTCTAGATCTCAAGTTCAAGCCCCAGTACTGGTCCCTCCCCCCCCCACACACACACACAAATCAAAGTGCTAAACAACCTAGCTGTCATTTCCAGTGTTTCTTCATCCTGCCCTTCTTACAAGCCCTACACTGGACAGCACCCACAGGCCTCAACCTCCTCTCCATGAAAAGGCCTAGAGGATTTTGCGTGGCCTGGGGTGTCTCCTCCACCACTGGTTCCGGAGCCAAGAAATTCAACTGTTTATGAAAAACAGCATTGTTTTCCTCCTTGGTCATGTCAGCCAGGAGAAATTTTTGTATGATGATGCAGTAATCCCAGAAAGTTCTGTGAACAAGAGTTCCCCAAAGTGTGGGTGGTTCCTGAAATGTGTCCACATTTACCCAATCTCCTGGGTCCATTAAAGAAGACTGAGAGTTTCCACTGAGTGCCACTGTCCCATGACAGGCTCCCAGGTGAGTTCTGGCAGTGGATTGGTGTGGGGTTGGGGCAATCTTTAAAAAAAAAAAATCTTTATGTGCAAAGGGGTTTCAGTTCAACATGCCAGTTTATGAGCCCAGTGTATCTTAATCAATGTCATCCCTTCATCTAGTCTTTTCCCATCTATCTTTATATATTTCCACTGAGTATGATGACTATATTTCCCTACCCTTCCCCTCTCGATTCATCTCTCCTCTCCCATTAAACCCCCACCCGCTCCGACAGGACACGTGCCAGCTTCCAGGTCTCCATTTCATTCAGCTGAAAGTTAGTTTTTCAAAGGAGTTACACCACTGCAGGTATCAAACTTTATAATCAGTTTGGTTATGTATCTGTGCATATGACTCTGTATATGCTTTCATATTTGTTTAGATCTAACTTGAAAACACATACCCGATGTCTCTCTGAACCTGACTTACCTCACTCAACCTGATCTATTTTTTTTTCCAGGCCAGTTCATTTTCCCGCAAATGATATGATATTATTATTCTTGATGGGTGAATAAAGTGTCATGAATAAAATCAGCAAATTTTTCTTAACCCACTCATCCATAATGTAGGTGTTTTTTTAAAAAACTCAGAATTGACACAGGTCCACAGTCCTAGGTTGGCAGAGTTGCTGGACAAAGTAGTCAGATAAGTGTTATCAGATAAGATAACACTCCACTAGCTAAAACTCTTCTACCAGCCAGGTGGCTCACACCTGTAATCTTAGCTACTCAGGAGGCTGAGATCTGAGGATAGCAGTTCAAAGCCACTCCGGGCAGGAAAGTCTATGAGACTTTTTATCTCCAATAAACCACCAGAAAACTGGAAGTGGCTCTGTGGCTCAAGTGGTAGAGTGCTAGCCTTGAGCTGAAGAACTGAGGGACCGTGCCCATGCCCCGAGGTCAAGCCCCATGACTAAAAAACAAAAACAACAACAACAACAACAACAAACTCTACTCCCATAGAGTCACTGGAACGTAGGTGTAGATGGCTCACACTTGTAAGCATAGTTACTTGGAGTCTGACAGCCAGACGATCATAATTCAAACCCAGCCGAGGCAGAAAAGTCTCTGAAACTCCATCTCCAAAATGAGCAGCAAAAAGCAGGCCTAGAAGTATGACTCAAGTGGTAGAGTGCCAGCTATGAGCAAGCAAGCCAAGAGAGAGCCAGAGGCCCTGCATTTTTTTTAAAGTCATTATAATTAATCCTAAACAAATCAGTTATTAGTTATACTCCTTGAGAGATCTTTCTTCAATGTTTAACTCATCCAATCAAGAACTATTTCCTGAGCACTTGTGCACAGGCATGGGGCAAAGTGCTGGTCCTAGCCTCCCTCCTCCCTCTTCCTTCTCTCCTCCCCCACAGCAAGAACACTACTGGCCCTGGTGCTCTATGCTGGCTCAATCAGCCCTTAACAATAATGCAGTACATAAGTATATTGCCATCAATAAATGGAAGGGTTTATAAAGGAGTATGTATTTAACTTCATCCTTGTAAACACATAAATAGAATGTATTTAATACCACTTTGGAAAATATGTAGTTATAGATGCTCATTGGTAAGTCACAATAAAACAAAATCCAAAAGTATTTAAATCAAAATATTCCTAGTGATGGTTGCTAAGGCAGTAGAATTAACTTTCTCTTCTTTCAGTTTCTCTGTATATTTTTCTTTTTTGTGCGTGCTGGCACTGGGGTCTGTATATTTTTCTAGAGTAAACATGTACTATGTGAGAAATTGAAAAATGAAAATGTTTTAAAGAGAGACACTCGTGTGGAGAAAAGGTCATAGTTTTGGTAGCCATTTAAAGAAGTGTAAGAAAGAAAGAGAGAGAGAGAGAGAGAGAGAGAGAGAGAGAGAGAGAGAGAGAGAGTGTATGTGTGTGTAGCTTGGAGAGTTCACAGTTTTGTCTGAAATTATGGGCTTCTCTACATGAGTATTATAAGACTAGACAAGAATTGGAATTTTCAAGTGACCACTGTATATATAAAGAATTGTGTGTATACATACTATATAATTTATACTTGTTATATATTACAATATGCTATACATTACCATATATTATATAGTATAGATATGTTATACTATATAGTATAGTTATATGTTATATACATAGCTATACAGTATATATACATTACCATATATGATATAGTGTATGGTAATATATAACAAGTACACACATATATTACACATATGCATAAATATGTATTTTTATATACTTAAATAATTCAAATACAATTTTAACCCTTTTTATTCAACATGTAATAATTGTACTTTTATAGGGTGTGAAATGATACAAAATGTAGGTTGATCAAATCAGGGTAGGTAGCATTCCCATGTCCTTATGGTTTCTTATGTTTACAGCATTCAAGCTCCTCTCTTTTCTTAAAATGTGTTATTATATGGAACACTAGAGCTTTTAGATATATAGGTTATAGATAAATGGTAGATGGTAAGCAGATGGTCTATAGGTAGATAAATAGCATATTGATGATGAGTGGTAGGTAGATGATAGATACATAGATGATAAGGTAATAGGTAGATAGATAACAAAAAGATAGACTGATTTATTTTATTTATTTATTTTTTGGATCTGGTCGTGGGGCCTGAACTCTGGGCCTGGGCACTGTCCCTCAGCTCTTCAGCTCAAGGCTAGCACTCTACCACTTCAGTCACAGCGCCACTTCCGGCTTTTTTCTTTTTGCTTATGTGGTGCTGAGGAATCGAACCCAGGGCCTCATGCATGTAAGGCAAGCGCTCTACCACTGAGCCACCTTCCCAGCCCCTAGACTGATTTATATATGATAGATTGATATGATATGATGATTGATATGATATGATATGATAGATTGATGATAAATTGATAGTAGATAATAAATGTATAGATGGGTAGATAATAGATTGATAGATGATTGGTTGGTTGGTTGGTTGGTTGGTTGGTTGGTTGATAGATGAAAAAGAGAAGCAGAGAGCTTCCAAACTTTCTTCTTAGAAGAGAGGAAGGGATCTTTTCCAGGTTGACTCATGGCCCTTACCTTTGTTCTTGCCAGGATAAAGCCTGGAGAAGAGCAGAAAAGACTAAGAGAAGGAAACCTGTGAACACATGAACGTCCGGAATGCTATGAAAAGGAGGAAGTGGGGAGATGGGGAAGGAAGTGTAGAGTGATGGGAGGGAGGGAAAGTTAAGGAAAAGCCTGCAGTCTGTGTGTGTGTGCGCGTGTGTGTGTGTGTGTGTGTGTGTGTGTGTGTGTATGTGTGTGTGTGTGTGTGTGTGTGTAATGAAAGTGAGGAGCAGAGAAGGAAGCTACTGTGTCCTTGGGCTGGAAGAGAAGGGGAACTGGTGGCAAGAAGGGAAGTGGTCATCCCCAGGAAAGAATGCCATTGCTCTTCATGCTGTGTGTCTCTTTAGGATATATTAGCTGCAAGATATGACTCACAGCTAAATCAAGGAGATCAAATTTAGCCAGACCAGAAATCATCTCATTTACTAAATAGGGAGGAATCCAGTAAGCTGAAGGGTTGGGAGGGGCCCTGGGGCCGAAGCCTCAGCCATCATCAGCCTAGCTCCTCTCTACAGTGCAGCCTGGGGCATCTGGAGTCAGTCCTGTCCCCAAGAACTCGAAAGACTCCAACTCCCTTCTCATGAGCCTCAGCATGGTATTTCCATTTTGTTGGTGCCCCGATGCCAGTCAAAGGGGCCCGCTGGGTATAAGTTCCCGATGGCTGCTGTAACAAAAGACTATACACTTTGGGTGTCAGATGCTTTCACCACAGAATTTGACTATCCCAGAGTCCTTCAGGATGCAAATCCAAGGTCAAGATGCCAGCAAGACTGGCTCTCTCTAAGGACTGTGAGGGAATGATGTGTTCCATGGCCTTTGCCATGGCTCAGAAATGGCTGTCATCATGTTCACATCATATTCTCCCAGCAAGTCTGTCTCTGGGTCCAAATCTACTAAACCAAGACACACCCTGGTGAATCTGATCATCTCTACTAGGACATCCCCCACCTCCAAGCCAGGGCACATTATGAGACACTAGAGATCAGAACATCAACATAGGACTCTGGGAAGAGAGAGGGACAAGTTTCAGAGCATAAGAACCACCGAGAGCCTCGTGGCCTCTTTCCCTTGGTTCCTGCAGCCACCACATGAGCAACCAAAGGTGCCTTTCCTCCTTCTTATCAACAGCCTTGCAGAACTCCCCCCAGAACTGGGCTTGGTGACTTACCTTCCCATTGTCACTGACTGTGGGGCTCTGTCCTAAGTGTCTGTTTGTCTGGAAATTCATCAGGATTGAGGAGAGAGGATACGGACACAGACCCCTCTTGGAGCCAGGCTTTCCTGTGGTTGCATGGCCACTGCTTGTAGCTGCTTCCCCAGGAGCCTTAAGAGGGTCAGTGTATTGAGTTGTCCTCAGATGGGCTGTGCAGTGGCTTTATTTCTTAGGGGACTTGGAGGATATATCTGCTTCTTAGTGATCCAGCCCTTTTGCTCCCAGGAGAAGACTGATGGAATTCATATCACTGGCCAAAGGGTCCAGCAAAAAAAAATACTTTGCACTAACATCCAAATTACTATGGGATGTGTGGGTCATGAAAATAACCATTTGCATTGGGGAAAAGAAAACCATGACAAATCATGTCTCTAAAGATTGGTAGTGTTAGGGCTTCTTGAAAATAGTGGTTTGAAGGGCCAGATGTGTGGGTCAGGGCTATGATCTTAGCTAATCAGGAGACAGGAATAAAGGGAACCACAGTTCAAGGCCAACCTGGAAAAAATGTTGGAAAGACTCCATCTCATTCTCCCAACATGCTCTTCTTGTGCTTATATTTAGGCACAAGTGTGGTAACTCATGCCTGTAATCATAGCTACTTGGGAGGCAAAGATAGAAAGACTAAGGTCCAGTATTGATTGGTACAGGCAAAAGTACCACACACAAGCTGGAAAAACAATTAAAAGCAAAAGAATTAGGGACTAACTCAAGTGTCTGTGCACTCACCTAGATAGTGAGAGGCCCTAAGTTTAATTCTAACTCCCACATACTAGTGGAATACTTCTAATATTCAAACACTGTACAAAGAGCTTGAGAGCCACAATGAGAAAGGAAGGATCTTTGCCCTTGAAGGAATCCAACGTAGTTGACCAGAGGAAGAAATGAGATCAGATGATTGAATATCATTTGGAAAGTGCTACCCTAAAGGTATACTGTTCCATTGCTAAGGAGCGTAAGTCCAGTTGAAAAGCCAAGAAAGGCTTCTGGAAACCACAGCAAATTCATATCCACTGTATTGCATGACTGTGGACAGATTCCTACTCTATAAATACCATCATCCCGCACCAGAGCACTCTTGCAAAAGGCTAGGATTTCAGCATTAGAAACAACTGTCACGTTGATTAGATCCTACACGGAGCTAATGCCATTAAGCTCCTCTAAAACACACTTGCTGAGTGGCTCTCTTGATAACCCTCAAGACAGGACACTCCCTACCACATGTCGAGGTGATTGGAACCCTGAGTGCCCATTGGTTTGCAGAGTCTGATGCCGGATTCTGCAGAGTGTGAAGGCTGAGGAATGATGTTCCCATGTCTGGCTTGTTTGGCATGCACAGAGCTCCAAGCATTGGGAATTTCAAGGCCTCAGGTTACAGCTCAAGTAGCCAGAGGCCAGTGGCTACTTTGCATGCATGCATGTAGCTCCTCATGGCACATGCCTTCAAGGGGGTCAAAGGAAAGCTCAGGATGTCCTCAATAGGCCCTTCCTGTCTCTGCTGCAGGGACTGCGGTAACCTAATCGTAGATATGGGGCATGCCACTTCACCCCTTAGCTCAGCTTGGCTCAGCCTGAAGGCACTTTCTTTGAGAATTCTAATGACACTCACACTATTGCATTTCTCCCATGGCCTAAGTGGACCCCTTTCACCATTCCAGATAGATATGGATGGAGATTATGTCTGTTGAGCTTCAACCTATAAAGTCAATGTCACAGCTAGCCCCAAACTATGTCTTCCACATCTCCTGCCCCTCAACTGAGTGCCCCTCATCTTAACTTCTGTGGCACTTCTCATCTTCCTCTCAGGATTATCAGAAAGCCCACCTATCCTACCCTGCCTTGTGCAAGTTTTCAATGGATTCCTCCCAGCCACTTGTTCTTTGCAAGGCCCTGGGAAAGAAGACTACTGACCCCCAACTCTCTGAAGCTCATAGGAGGTTTCAAGGTATAGTCATGGAGTAACTAAATGAATATAATTGAGTCTTGGTCTAAAAAAAAAATGTCATCAGCTCCATGACCTTGGGAAACAATAATCCCTATAGACTGATATCCAATATCAATAATTCTTTGAATCAGAAGTATTGGTGGCTCACACCTGTAATCCTAGCTACTCAGGAGGCTGAGATCTGAGGACCATGATTCAAAGCCAGCCTGGGAAGGAAAGACCATGAGATTCTTTTTTTTTTTTAATTTAATTTTATTTTATTTGTGAACATACTGTACAGAGGAGTTACAATTACGTGGGCAGGATAATGCGTACATTTCTTACCAAGCATTGCAGCCTCCTCCTTTGTTTACCCTTCACATCCCTTCCCAGCCTCCCCCCTCCCCCCAATCCCAATCCTTCTCCTTCCCCCCCTCTTCCCCCCCCCCCCCCGCACCGACGTTGTAAAGCTAGTTTTGGACATGACAACTTGTACTTCTCATTGTTGCAACAGGTCCACCTGTATCCTTAAACAACTGGTTTTTCCCCATCTCCTCCACAAGTTATACTGACATCAAATATAGTGAAAGCAGGGGTTATACTGTGGGGGAGGGACATACAAAGCAACAAAGAAATAATCTTATAAAAGCGTTAGAAACACATGCATGAAAGAAAAAAACATTAAAATACACATCTAAGGGTTCATTTTCCTGACATCACATTATCTGACCTTTTCCGCTTGACTCATACATATACTAGATATTACAAATAAGGGAAACCATGAGACCTATGTTTCTTTGGGCCTGGCTTACTTCACTTAACATAATTTTTTCCAAGCCTTTCCATTTCCTAACAAATGGGGCAATGTCATTCTTTCTGATGGAGGCATAGAATTCCATTGTGTATATATACCACATTTTCTTGATCCATTCATCTACTGAGGGGCATCTGGGTTGGTTCCATATTTTAGCTATGGTAAATAATGCTGCAATAAACATAGTTGTGCTGGTAGCTTTAGTGTGGTCTTGTTTGTAAACATTTGGGTAAATGCCCAAAAGTGGGATTGCTGGGTCATAGGGGAGTTCTATGTGAAGTCTTTTGAGGAACCTCCATACTGCTTTCCAAAGTGGTTGAACAAGTTTACATTCCCACCAACAATGAAGTAAGGTTCCTTTCTGTCCACATCCCCTCCAGCATCTGTTGTTAGAGTTCTTGATTTTTGCCGTTCTAACTGGAGTGAGGTGATATCTCAATGTTGTTTTGATTTGCATTTCTTTTGACCATGAGATTCTTATCTCCAATTAACCACCAGAAAACCGAAAGTGGTACTGTGGCTCAAAATGGTAGAGTGCTCGCCTTGAGCAAAAGATTTTGAGGACAGTATCCAGACCCCAGGTTCAAACCCCATAACTGACAAAAAAATAATGTCTGGGAATATTTTAGAGTAATTGCATATATAATGAGTATATAATGAGATAGCTTAGAGATTGAGACTCAAGTGTAAGTTCGTCTACACAGCTTGAAGGTAATTTTGCACAACATTTTTAGTGCCTCTGTCCCCAAAGTATCTGTAATCTGAGGTCAGGTGTGGAATCTTGCATTCATTAAACCAGATCAATACTCAAAGTTTCAAATTCTGGAATCCTTTAGAGCTGTGTCTTCTGATTAAAAGTGTTGAACTTGGTATTGCAGAAGAGTATGTAGAATAGAGCAAGATAGGGACATGGCTCAGTTATAATGCCCAGCATGCGCAAATATCTGGATTTCATCTCCAGCCCTGCAAAACACACAAATAAACCAAAAAGTGCAATGTCTTTTTGCCTCTGAACATATAAAATAATGTTTATCACAATGAATTCCAGGAAAAGCAAACCAAGGTTTTGTTGGGTTTGGGTTTTCTTTCTGCTGTCGTTGGTGAAGATGGTGATGTCTGTTTTTGCTTTTTGGTGTTTTTGTGTGTTGTGTTTTGTTTTGTTCATTGGATTTTTTTGTATGTTCATTTATCTGTCTTTGGGGTGGTAAGGAGTCACAGAAATGGAGGAACAAATGGCGAACAAATATGAACTATACAACTTGTAGGTGGGGATACAAGGGGAAAACTGGGAGAGAGTGAAGGAAATGGTGACATTGTCCAAAAAAAATGTACTCTTTATCTGTACATCACATTTATAATAACAATAAAAAATATGAAAAAGAACCATAAGTAAACTGTTAAGCTGAAAAAAGCACAGAAATAAATGAACAGAGATAAATACATGTCTTCCATAAACATTTAATTTCTTGACAAGCAAAACCAGTACAAAATCTATTTTTTTTTCTTTCTCTGCTTGTTATCTAATCCATGCAAACACCTACTCAGCCCTGTCCTTCCAGTAAGCATTATGGAATTATGCTATAATCAGGGGAAATGTTGCCATGAAAATCACGGTAATTGCATTGATGCAATGCATTTTGGTCTCCACACCATCTTAAGTCTGTTCATTTGTTTGTTTTATGGTACTGGAGATGAGACCCAGGACCTGTGTTTACTAGACAAGCACTCTGTCACTGAACTGTAAACCCCAGCCCTAGCCGGAGCATTTTGTAGGTCTTATCTTGACCTCTAGAAAAGAACAGAGATTGCAATTGCTTTTCCTGAATCCATACTGGAATATCAATGTGAGTTCTGTGTCAGAGAAAATTGTGACTCCACTTACCTGGTGATGACAAATTCCACTGGCTTTCCCTGAGGCCCTGGAAGTTCTCTAGACCAGTGCCCTTCATCAACGGCTCCTGCCCGTGAAGTCTTCTCCAAGCTCCCGCCTGTGAAGTCTTCTGAGTAAAACTCTGCCCAGAGTGGATTTTATCATCTGCATGGTAATATCAAGGTACAGAGGAAGATAATTCCCCCATTAAGGAAATTTGAGAGGGTCCCTTTTAGCACATTGATTTTAGTAAGGGCCAATTCTGAGAGTATGTCTATAAGAGCAGGAGTATATATTAGTAGCTAGAAGAAATTGGGGAGGGAGGGAGGAAAGAAGGATGGTAGGAAGGCAGGAAGGCAGGAAAGCACACAGGAAGGAAGGAAGGAAGGAAGGAAGGAAGGAAGGAAGGAAGGAAGGAAGGAAGGAAGGAAGGAAGGAAGGAAGGAAGGAAGGAAGGGAAACCCTGATTTTCAGTGCTTGCTACTTTTTGCAGTATAAATACTCCTCTGAAGGCCAATCTTAAAGTTATGCATGTGTTGTCCGTGTGCAGAGAAGATGAAAGAGCTGCAGTAGCTCTTAGGAGTCAGGACAAGAAGCTTTCATAGCCACCACCTTTACAGAGATTTTCCTCTGAGCTAGGCACACTGTAGGCTCCCCGAATCCTAGCCTGTGCCTGTGATTTAGCTGTAACAACAAGGAAGAGTCTAAATTGCCGCCCCACAAGTTGTTTGAAGTGAAACCCACATGGCATGGACCCAGGTGCCCGCCACACAGTGAGCACTCAGGAAGCAAACCCAGTGGTTCATTGTTACTGTGGTGCCATCAGCCCAGAGGTCCTACTCAGAGCAGACAAGGGGCCTGCCTTGGTGGACATAGGTGCAGTTTGAGCTAAGAACCATGGGAAGCCTCTGGTCTACTAGAAATGGAGTTGTTACCCAGTGATCTTTGACCCCCATCCCTCATTTCTTAAGATCTCCCTGAGGGTGATCTTAGCAACAACTCCTGACGACTACCGTGTTGGAAGAGACTCCAGCAACAGACAACAATACTTTGCCCAAGAGAGGGACATGAAGCGTGGGACAAAGCACAGATCACCTCTGATGGCAGAGCACTGGTCCTGGGTGGTATGTGTGGCTTCTGCACCAGGATGCATGAGGCCATCCTACAGCCCAGGCAGCTCACAAGTCTAAGGGCTCCTATGGCGTCTGGGGCAGGGCCTACAAAACACCCAGAGCCTTCCTCCTGCTGGATAATGATTGCTGCAGTGGAGTGTGCTGGCATGAGGCATTACTGGTCAGGTGACTTCCTGTCTCACAGCTCATTCAGTCAGCCCAGGGAGCCCCCCCGTTCCCAGCTGCCCTTCTTTTATTCTTCTATTTTTTATTTTGTTATTGTTCTGATCGAGGTGATATACAGAGGGATTATAGTTACATACATCAGGTGATGTGTACATTTCTTTTTGGACCCTGTCACCCCTTCCCACACTCTCTCCCAGTTTTTCCCTCCCTGTCTCCACCTGCAAGCTGTATAGTTCCTTTTCCACATCGCGTCCAGTGAGTACCACCGCTGCACTTGTTCACCCTCTGTCCCCCCATTTCTGTCCAGCTGCCTTTCTAGGTGTCAGAGTGACCTCTGAAGGGAGAAAAGTGCCTGTTTTTTACATGTTCTCCACTGTGTATATGTGCACTGTGTGTGTGTATGTGAGAAAGAGAGAGACAGAGACAGAGAGAGACAGAGAGAGAGAGAGACAGAGAGAGAGAGAGAGAGAGAGAGAGAGAGAGAGAGAGAGAGAGAGAGAGAGAGAGAGAGAGAGAGAGAGAGAGAGAGAGAATCTCCACGCACTGAGCACTTGTATTACCTGAGGTTTGGGGCTCCTGCCACAATAAATGTTTAGAGGAGGAGAACCGGCCATCTAGCCATTTAGGATAAGGTTGGGGTACATCTGGGCTGTCTTGTAGCCGCTTCTCTGGGGAGCCCAGCCCAGCTACTGTGGCGGAGTGGTGGCAATGGGAGAAGAGATGGTTTCTCTGGAGTCCTCAGATGTGACCCCCCTGCCAAGCTACCCTGGCCTGGAGGACACAATGAGTGTCTGTTCCTGTGGAAACCAGGACTATTCTATTCTGAGAAAGAAGAAAAGAAAAGAGGGGAGGGGGGGAGTCTGAAGATCTGTTTATGCTTCCTACACCTCGCCTACTCCACACATTAACTACATACCAAGCTCCCACCAAGTCAGGATCAGGGAACTCGGGGCAATTCCTTCCACATAGAGCCCAACAAAGAAAGCCAGGGTCTGCAGGAGCCAAGATGAAGGTCAGCCTGACAGCTGACCCCTGGTGGAGGGTTTCTTTATACCATAGGCCAAGGGCCCCCAAGAGAGGGATTTTGTTTTGATTTGCATTTTCTTTCTATTTTCCCAGTATGTTTAACTTCTGAAAAGGCACATCTCCAGACCACTACATAACTGGACAAATTCAAGTTCTGACCTTCCCACCACATTTACTAAAAGCCAATGGAGGCACAGAACATTCCCATGGCCAAAACCATAACCTATCAGGCTACAGAGAGCGCAGGTGCCTAGATCCAGGGTTCATCCCCAGCCCCAAGGAAAGAAAAGCAAAGGACGAGGAGTTGTGAGAGGAGGGAAGAGAAAGGGAGAGAAAAGATGAGAAGGAGAGGGGAGGGATGAGGAGGGAAGGGGAGAACAAGAGACAAGAGGACAGGAATGGGAAGAGGAAGAGAAAAGGAGAGGAGGGGAGGGATGGGAAAGGAAAAGGGAAGGGAAGATGAGGTAGAGAGGAAAGGGAAAGGGAAGGATGGAGGAGAGAGGCAAAGAGAGGAGGGAAGAGGGAGGGAGGGTTGTAAACTCCAGGACTAAAGGAAGGCAAGCAGTTTTTCCTTTCTAGCCTTTGGTTATGAAGCCTGGCCATTCTGCAAGAAAATGGAGCTTGTCCTCAAACCATGAGGAGTCTCTGTCTCATTCACTATGCTTGTCACTGAAGAGGAGCCGGGGGGCGGGGGGAGAACAGCAGCTTTTTCTGCCTAAATCTTGTTTTCATTCTTGCTAACAGGTTCAGGACCATCCAAAAGAGTCCTCTGAGGTTCCTCTTTCTAGACATTAATAGACATGTTAAAGCTATGCTAAGGAAAGTAGTCTGATTCACATGCAAGAGTCCAAAGAAAGATTGGGAAATGCAGAACAAGCTCATGAAGGCAGACCGATGATTCAGGAAGCACTATTGGAAAAACTAGCTAATCCTGACAGGGCAGGGAGTCAAACAATCCTCACTCATGACTTTATAGTGAAGTAAATTACAGCTGAAAATAGATTAAAAAAAAAAAAAAGAACCCAGGTCTAGTGTCTCCTGCTGTAATCCTAACCAGCATGCTGGCTTTGAGTACCCAAGCCTTGATTTCAAATCCCAGGACCTGAAAGGAAAAAAAAAACTATTGTCTCTGTGGTGAAGGATTTGAGGGCAAATTTGCTGAATGGTACTGTGCCATGGCTTGGGTGGTGAATATCTCCTGAAGACTTATGTGTTGA
This sequence comes from Dipodomys merriami, assembly GCF_024711535.1. Classification (NCBI taxonomy): domain Eukaryota; kingdom Metazoa; phylum Chordata; class Mammalia; order Rodentia; family Heteromyidae; genus Dipodomys; species Dipodomys merriami. Next base: position 1,696,583 of record NW_027206168.1, read on the forward strand.
ATACTTGGGCCCCTGCCAGTGGCTCATGAGGGTACCAACTCCATTAGTGGATTAATCCATTGCCAAGTTCATAGCTACATAGGCTATGAAGAAATAGGTCACTGGGAATATGTCTTTGAAGGCTGTATCTTGTCTCTGCCCACCCTTTTCTCCTCCCCCTGCTCCTCCCCCTCCTCCTCCTCCTCCCCCTCCCCCTCCTCCTCCTCCTCCTCCTCCTCCTCCTCCTCCTCCTGCTCTTCCTCCTCCTCCTCCTGCTCTTCCTTCTTCTCCTCCTCCTCCTCTTCTTTATTTTCCTCCTTCTCATCTTTCTCTCCCTCTCTCCTTCCTGCTGCCACAAAGTGAGCAGCCTTCTCAGCCCAGACACAATGGATCCAGCTTACCCCAGAGAGATACCTTGAGCTGGGTTTCCTCCTTCAAGTTGTTCTTTCAAGTCCTTCGGTTGCAGCAATGCCAAGGTAGCATGTCCTGCCCCACAAGATCTGTCTCAGAGTTCAGAGTTGTCGGCCAAGGTTGTGTTCGTCCTCTGAATGGATTAGAATCTTCTTTCAATCTCACTCACATGGCTGGAGACAAATGGTTCCGTTCCTCTCCTCATGGGCCTTCCCTGGTGCTGTTTTCCCCAGAGCAAGGAAACCCAGGCTCACACACACACACACACACACACACACACACACACACACACACACACACACACACACACACACACACACACACACACACACACACACACACACACACCAACTACAGTCTCTTTGTATCTACGCTTGAAGATGCCATGCTATCCTTCCACCCATGTCCTGAGCAGTGAGTTGCTAAGGCCAGGCCATACACTAAAGGGAGGGGAAATTATTTCCCAGATCTTGAAGGGTATCAGAGAATTTGTAGACACATTTTTGTGTTCTGGTGCCAGTCCGGGGGCTTGAACTCAGAGCCTGGGCACTGCCCCGAGCTTTTTTTTGCTCAAGGCTAGTACTCTACCATTTGAGCCACAGCTCCACCTCCAGCTTTTTGGTGGTTAATTGGAGATAAAATCTCATAGATTTTCCTGGCCAGACTAGCTTCGAACCTTAATCCTCAGATCTCAGCCTCCTGAGTAGCTAGAATTACAGGAGTAAGGAGTTGTTTTTTTTTTAAAAAAAAAATCACACCACCAACTCCATACTTTGACTAGTACTGTTTTTCTTGCATGTGGGTGCATGCATGCATGCATGTATGTATGTATGTATGTGTATGTGTGTGTGTGCATACACACTAGTACTGGGACTAGAACTCAGGGCCTTTCACTCTTGGCTAGCTTTTGCACTCAAAGTTAGTGCTGTACCACTTGAACCATTTCTTATTTCTCATTTTTACTGACTAATTGGAAATAAAAGTCTCATTGACTTGCCTGACCATAAAATCTAAAGATCAAGTCTTCCAACTTTGATTTTCAGATCTCTGTCTTTCTAGTTGTTAGGATTCCCAGTGTGAGCCAGCAGCAGCAGCAGCAAAGTACTGTTTTACCTAAGTGTAATGCTTCCACACACCTGCATGCCCATAGGCATGCATGTACACACACATTCACACACACACACACACACACACACACACACACACACACACACACACCCCTGGGGAACACCTTCAGAAGGAAAGCAACTTCCTTCCAACAGTGCCCGATGTAGTTGCAGAGTGGGTACAATTGTACAACTCTGCAGGCCACCCTTACCTGGTAGCCTCTGAAAAATCTGTATGTTTATTGAAACTATTTGCAGTAGGTGAACCACAAATATAAGCAGTATATATGCCAAGTACACAGTTGAATTCAGAATTCTAATATTGCAATGTGGGTGTGGAAGGTTAGATCTGTCCCCACCAAGCAGGGCCTGGCTACAGACATCTGAGGGGAGAAAGGTCCCCATGAGCCCCCATGACGCCACCTTGCACGGCCTCCTGCCAGTTTGGGGCTTTGCAGCAGAGCCCCGCCCCCATCCTTCCTCCACACAGGCCTGAAGCCCAAACCCAAGGGACTGGCTGAGCTCCAGGCTGCCTCTCTGCACAGCTTCCAGGCAGCTGGCAGCCCTGAGAAATAGAAGTTGTGATTCTAACTGGGACAGAACCCCATGACTACGTGCTGGACACACGTGTCCTGGGCCCTGATGGCTGCACTGTGCCCTTGTTGGAGGAGCTGTAAACTGCCAGGTCGAGGATGATCCTGAGAGATTACTGCAGACCTGGCAGGGGTAGCAGTGTCCACAGGGAGAAGCCGCAATGTCTGGGGAGGAAGACCAAGGCCTGGGAGGAAGACACCATTTGTCTCCTATGTGAAGCTCAGCAGCCTTTATCTTCGTCTCTGTCATCTGAGAGTGGGCAGGGCAAGCAAACACACAAGGAGTGTATGGGTTCTATATAAGCACAGTTGGCCTCCATATGCATGCATTTGGTATCCTTGGACTAACACCACAGATACACACTATGGGGGAGGGGAGGACATATCTATTCTGAACATACAGAGATTTCTTTCTTGTCATTATTCAAGCATAACAGGTATTTGCATACATTTCCATTGGATTAGGGGTTTTAAGTCTTCTAGAGATGGCTTCAAGTACACAGGCAGGAGGTGTGTAAGTCATATGTAAATACACCTTTTTTTATGATATAGGGACTTGAGGATACACAGGTTTTGGTATCAATGAGGTTAAAAACCAGTTAGGCACACTTCAACTGACATCCTTGACAACCTCATAAGAGAGTGGTAGGGTCTGTTGTTTCCTCCCAAAATCCATATGCTACAATGATCAGCTGCAAGAGAATGCTATTAAGAGATGCAATCCTGGGAGGAAATGACAGCTTGGTACAGAGATCAGTGTCCTTATAAAAGAGGTCAAAGCTTGCCTGACATGGGTGGCTCATGCCTGTAATCCTAGCTACTCGGGAGGCTGAGATCTGAGGATCCTAGTTCAAAGCCAGCTTGGACAGAAAAGTCCATGAGACTCTCATTTCCAATTAATCACAGAAAACCAGAAGTGGCACTGTGGCTCAAAGTGGTAGAGTGCTAGCCTTGAGCAAAAGAGCTCAGGGACTGCATCCAGGTCCTAAGATCAAGTCCCACAACCAGCAAAGGAAAAGAAACAAAGAGGTCAAAGCTATCATTGATGGCTCATGTATATAATTCTAGTTTCTCAGGAGGATGAGGTCTGAGGATTAAAATTGAAAGCCAGCCTGAGCAGAAAAGTTCACAAGATTCTTGTGCCCAATTAGCCACCAAAAAGCCACAAGTGGAGCAGTAGTTTAAGTAGTAGAGCACTAGCTTTGAACGAAATGCTAAGGGATAGTACCCAGGCCTTGAGTCCAAGTCCCAATGCCAGCACAAAAAAAATAAAAATAAATTTTAAAAGAGGCCCAAGCAGGATTGCTTATCCTTTCTGCTATCTTTAAAGCAGGAAATAAATGATCATACAAGAAAAACTCCACAGGTCCCTCAGTCTTGGACTTCACAGTACCTCTTTTCCTTGTTTAGAAGTGCACAATGTTTGGCGTTACAATAGTTAAACCAGATTAAGGCAGGCATTGTTACATGTGGCCAAGTCTGAGAGCAAGCATGGCAGGAAGTCACATTAACTCTCTAAGACTCTTCTGCCAAAATAAAATACTTAAATCGTACAAGGAGGTATTGATTATTGTCGAACATCACTCAGTGATTTAACAGAGTGAGTTAGGAATCTATTGACTTGGAGGCTAGTAGATCATTATTTAAGGCGAATGAAATATACTTTGTAAGATCCTACCTTGGTGAAAACAAGGATTCTTTTCACCACAGTAATATTTACTGTTCATTTCTACTAACAAGGCGAGGCCTACCATGTTTCCCTTCTCCAAGGAAATTAATTCTCAAGAAGACAGAACAGTCTCTGAAATTGCATCCACAATACTCATCATTCTGAAATCCCACAGTGCCAGGTATTTTCCCTGCCCAGGGAACCTCTATAATAAGGCATCCATGCAAGGGCCTGGTAAGCCTGAAGAGTCACTATTACATCATTGGAAGCAAGATTCATGAGTGTTTTTTTTTCCTTTGTGCTAGTATTGGGCTTAAACTCACTTCCTAAGGCCATACCTTAGTTTTTTTTCACTCAAACCAGCACTTTACCACTTGAGCCATGCCTCTACTTTTCACCAAAATTTGCCAGTTAATTGGAGATGAGTCCCACGGATTTTCTTGTCAGGGCTGGCTTTGACCCACCATCCAATTCAGATCTCAGCCTCCTGAGTAGCTGGGATGACAGGCGTGAGGAGCTGGTGCCTGGCTATGATTCATGTTTTGTACTCACTAGAGCAGCAGGGTTTCTGGTCATCCTGTGGACTCTGCCACTGGCGAACACATGGATTTCCCAAGAGCCTTCAGGGAAAAATGCTCAGGTATGCATGCCCACACATCACATCCACCCACCTCAAGAGCCTCAGTAAGGAAACCAAGAAAGCTGGTGAGACACTCAAGGTAGAAGAGGAGGAAGGGAGTGACTCCAAGAGGAAGCCGTACCACAGGGCTAAGTGTCATGGAGAAATTAAAACCAACCCGGATATGCTTGAGAAGGAAGGAATAAATGATCATGAATCAGTGATCTTTGGTTCCTACACAGTGACCTAAAAAGAATGAAGGCTGAACCCTAGCTCCTGAAGAGATTGGGGATTGTGGTGATCATGGTGGTGATGATGATGGTGGTAGTAGTGATATTAGTGGTGGTGTTAATGGCAATCTCATGATAGTGATATTGGTAATAATGGCTGTGGTTATGATGATGGTGGTGATGGTGATGATGATGGTGATGGTCGTGATGGTGGTAGTGATATTGGTGGTGGTGGTGGTGACCTGTTCTGCCTGAGAGCTGCCCACAGGGCAGAAGGCCTAACTTCTCCACATTCTGGCAGCAGAAACCCACACAGGCCAGTCAAAAGTTTTCTATCCTGAGATCCCGGGAGCAGCGCTATTGCAGACAGAGCACGGCTGGCAGCAGGAAATGTCCTACGGAGTATCCGCACTTTTTCTAGGTCAAGAGAATCTTGGAAATGAGGCTGGTATCCCATTGACATTCATGATCAAGACAGAAAAAAGATGCGATCCGCAGTGAACAGAGGTGTTGGTTCGGGGGAAACTGCATGGATGTTGATACACGTGTGCTGACATCCATGTTGGAGATGGATGTCCTAAACAGGACACCAAAATAAAATTTCGGTCAGGATCCCCCAGAAGCAGCCGCCCCACTCCTCGCAGCAATCACAATCCCCCAGATCCTTAAGGCAGAATCACTAGCCCTTCCAATGTGGGCAGCGCCGTGCTTTGGGAAGGTGCAGAGGCTCCATTGTCCTGTTGGAGACAGACAGCGGTGAGCTGCAGCTCCCCAAGCAGCTGCTCTTAGGAATTGACGCGGGGCCAGGGAGACAGACAGGGTTGCAATGGCTCTGGGGACCCCTGAGCCCTCAGAGCTTCCCAGGAGCACACGAGATCATCCTGCTATCTGCAGGAACCAGACTCCACCTCTTCCCATCTGAGTATTAACAGAATGGCTAGAGGCATTGCAGACTTTATGGTACAAAGAAAACTTCTGAGATGCTTACAACCAGTTTAATTCTGGAAATCTCTAAAACCAATAGTGATCCAAAGGAAGAGAAGGAAAAGGAGAGAGACAGGGAAGCAGAACATGAGGAGAGAAGAAGAAAGGAAAGAAGGGAAGGGCTGTAACTAAGAGAAGGAAATGAAGAACAATGTAAAGATTGAGAAGTACTTCCTGTCCTAGTCTATAGAGGAACTACAGAAGCCTGGGAAAGCCAGTAGAAGCAGAGGCTGCCCATGGAGAGAGGAAATGAAAGGAAATGGAGTGGTCCCTTTGGAGAGGAGATCCAGGGAAGTATGGGGTGGGGCTCAGCCAGAGATCGGAAGTCTGAATCTGCCACCTGCTCAGATCAGGAGAGGGCACAAAAGGGGCCTCATGTTGTTGCTAGGGGCGTAGAGCAAAATGCCCTCTCCCCAAAGCCAGCCTGGGACAATGATCAGCTCCATGGTGCCACAGAAACAAACATGGATGCTCAGGCAGCCTGGCAATGTGTTTCAAACTCATCAGGACCACAAAAACTAAACTTGGCCCAAACTCCACCATGACCTCATTCTCTTTTATGAGCAGCTGTCCTGGTACTAATCCTCCCTCCTTTAATCCCTGGTGCAAGAGGCTGAGAGAACGGGTCAGGAGGCCAGCACAAGTGTGTGTGTATGTGTGGTGTGTGTGTGTGTGTGTGTGTGTACATTCACGCACGCACGCACGCACACACACACACACACATGCACAGAGCCACATACTTCGCACAACCAAATGATGTCTCCACGGCCCGAATGGAAGCCAGACTTGCCTCCCGCAGTGGGCTCTGGCACACCTCCTGGCTCAGGCAAGCACTGGCCACTGCACATCTGTTAAATGCCTGTCAACGTGTTGCTAACAGGGAAATGGGGGAACGTGCTCCGGCTGTGAAATTCTGTCCCTTCTGATAAAAGCAAGGAAGGAACAAAATGATGGACCTGGACTGTATCCAAGATTGGCCATTTACAAGAACAGATTAACTCTAATGGAGTTTGGGGACATTGCACCTCATGTTCCTTCCATTCCTCTAACAGTCTCAAAGAAAAGGCACATGAAAGATGCCTCCTGGACATTTTATAATTTTGGACCCAGAGTAGGACTTGAATTCAGTACCTTGCACTCTTGCTTGGCTTTTTTTTTCCCCTCAAGTCTGATATGCTTAACACTTAAGCCACTCCAGCTTTTAATTCGTTAATTGGAGATGTGACTCTCAGATTTACATGCTACATCTCAGCCTTCTGAGTCTCACAGGCCAGAGCCACAGGCACCTGGCTTGAAGATTTTATTTGAATTACACTAAAAGGAAGGGTCACAGCAAGGCTGTATACATAGTGCCTCAAACTTCCTACAATCACCAAATCATTTTCCAGCCTCTGGTGGTGAGGAAGCTTCCCCCTGTACATTTCACTCGGAAGGTTAGGTCTTGCTCTTATATATCACTTAATTAATGCTAGGCCATGCTCTGGGAACAGGAGGGTAAATGTGGGCAGCCTCCTTTAGGGTCACAATATGTGCAACACCTCACCCCCACAGTGCCAGAGCTCACCATCAACTGGCCCCAGAAAGTGGGCCCTGTCATGAAGCTACTTCACAACAGATCACACTGTGGCTTGGCACCAGGTGCCAAAACATCCACCCTATGCAGGATCCTAGCAGGACTGTCACAAATTTAGAGGGAGGAGGATTCAGTATGGGATCGGCAGATTGACAGGCCCAGAATCCAGTCTGAAAGGAGCGTTCCCACTTCAGTTGTTATCAACCAAGTGCGTTGGCCGGTAAGGCCAACGGTAAGTCCATCCATCCTGCACAGCACCCTGGATGTAAACCAACTCCTAAATGGGAAAGGCCGAGACTCAGGACTCACACTCAGGACAAGTTCCTTCCCAGTGTCACTTGCTATGGTATCAACATTCTCCACAAAAATCCTCCCAACCGCCATGTGTGTGCAAACGGCCCCAGAAGCCAAGTTCCTAACTCTCCTGGAATGCTATGGCTTCTCATGGCCCTTTGTCCGCCAAAATTAGTGGAATGCTCTGAGTAGCTGAACAACTGCATCAAGAGAGGAAATAACGCATGCCAGAGTTGTGCTAGACCCCCAGAAACGCAAGCTTATTAGAAGGGCCAAATTGATCTCCTATGAAACTAGGAAAATGGAGAGGTGGGGTGGGATTGAGTGGGATTGGGGAGGACGAGGAAGGGGGGCTGATAACCACCAAGATGCATGATGCTTATAAACTGACACATGGAATGGTAACCCCTTTGTACAACTACTTAAAGGTAATAATTTAACAATAACAACAACAAAAAAAAAGGTCACAGATGGGATAGGAATTTGTATTGGTCCTAGGATACGAATAGGGTCTGCTAACCAAGCCCAAGTTTCTTCCATACCACATATCACTCACAATGGGGGAAGGGTTCCATCATTTCTTTTGCAGGGGAGTGGGGGCGGTCGGTTGTGGGGCTTCAAGTCAGGGCCCAGGTCCAGTCTCTGAGCTCTTTTGCTCAAGGCTAGTGCTCTACCACTTTGAGCCACAGCACCACTTCTGGTTTTCTGGTGGTTAATTGGATGGAGATAAGACTCTCACAGACTTTCTTGCCAGAGCTGGCTTTGAACTGCAATCCTCAGATTTCAGCCTCCTGAGTAGCTAGGATGAGGCCAGGCATGAGCCACTGGCATCAGGCTTCCATTTTGTTTTGCCCTGACCCATGCAGAACTCAGGTCATCGTGGGAGCAAGAAGCAGAAGGTATTCTGAACTCTGCTTCTGCCCGACAAGCTCCCCACCGCGCCCCCCCCACCGCCCCGTGTACCCAGGCCCAGCCCTGCCAAGCCCTACAGACTCAGGATGCTGTCCCGTGATTTCCAAATGTCTAGGAGGAATGGGAACTAGGGATTTTTCCTGATTACTTGACAAACAGAAACTTGGCCCTGAGCTTCAGTCCAGGCTCTGACAATGTCAGCTCACAGTAAATCTCAGCTGTTTACTTTCCTTACCCTGCTCCACACCCTCCCCTCCCTATACCTCAGTCCCCTCCCCCCCATCCCTGCCCTAAGATTCTTGTTCTATCTTCTCTTATCTAGCACTGGTAATTGAAGGGCTTCAAAAAAAATGTGCCCTTTGGCCTTGAAGTGTATGAAGATTCCAAAAATCTAGAAATGAATGGCTCAGAAAAAAAGTATACAAGCCAGCAGCTTGTGGCTCATGCCTGTATTCCTAGCTACTCAGGAGGCTGATATCTGAGGATTATGTTTGAAGCCAACCAAGAAAAGTCTGTGAGACTCTTAATCTTCATTGAACCACCAGAAAACTGAAGTGGCGCTGTGGCTCGAAGTGGTAGAAGAGCTCAGAGACAGCACCTAGGCACCGAGTTCAAGTCTCACTAACACAAAAATAAAAAGGTACACATAGGCACATCTGCTTGGACACCTTATACTTTTTACCACCACTATAGGCTAGGAGGTACCCAGGGGCTGGGCCAGGGATAGAGGGATAGGACACCTATACCAAGTTCTTCATCTCCGTGAATGCACTATTGTGCTTTGGCAGGGATTCCAGTGCAGAGAGCAAGAGTCTGTCCTGTGCTGTCTCTCCTTGTATTAAAAAGAAGGCAGATGACATCAATCAAGATGCATTATACTCACAAATTGATTGGTTGCATTAAAACCCCTTGATTAAATGTAAGAATAAAAAAATAAATTTTTAAATTTTTTAAAAGCCAGGAATTCACATGCCAGTAGCTCATGCCTGTAATTCTAGCTACTCAGGAGGCTGAGATCTGAAGATCACAGTTCAAAGCCAGTCTTGGCAAGAAGTTTCATGAGACTCACCTCCAATTAACCACCCCAAACATTAAAATAAAAAATAAAAAGCCAGAAGTGGAGCTGTGGCCCAAGTGGTAGGGTGCTGGCCTTTAGCAAAAGAGTTCAGGGACAGCACTCAGGCCTTGAATTCAAAGCCCAGCACCAGCACCAAGGGGAGAGAAATAGGGAAAACCTACACTATACTAGGTGGCATTGTTTATCTCTTACATAAGCACTTTGGGCCCACAGAAAAGAACAAGATTTGCTGATCACGCTGTGCTGGTCTCTCTCCTGTATGACCCACTGTTCATCAAGTAGACAACTTCTCTTTAGACTCCAGCCAGCTACCCACCCACACGCACACCCCCATCCACTTGTCCACATCTGTGCCAGTGTGTTTGTCCTCAAAGTTACCTTGAAGACTGCAGTCACCTCTTTTCTCAAGGGACCTAATCTCCATGGGGACTTGTTCCAGAGCCACAGACAGAGAAGTCACAGAATGTGGGGACTATTAGATGTTCTCACCATCCCCGCCAAAAGTGACAAGCAGGCTTGGTCATGTTGCCCAGCTTAGACATTAACTGTTCAAACACCAGCCATGGAGTTTGCAAATGTGTAAAAATACCATACTTTGCACAGGGAGCCAAAGAATCTGTTCAAAACAGCTGCTTGGTATGTGTGTCAGGACAGGCCCTTAGTTACAGAGCAACACAGGCAGAGTAACAAAATATACACTCTGTTGCTTCCCAAACCTAAGGGAGCAGGGAGCCCAATGAACCCTCTCCCCTGCCAGACAGAGAACTCCACATATACAGATAAATAAGAGTGGGGAGGGTTGGCGTTGGGATGGATGTGAAGTGTGTTTAGAGTAACCTGAGATATCCCAGGCCTCCATAGCTTGGATGGGCAGATGAGGTTACATATTTTACATTCTTCTCCATGTGTGCCCTGACAGCTCAGTAGGGGTGTCAGGCCCCTGAGAAGGGCACCAGGCTGATTCCCGGGAGCACCAGGGATCCTGCTGGGGGTTCATGAACAAAGCTAGTCTTGACCAGGATCTGCTGAGCTCCACACCCAAGGCAACGGGGCTTGTGTGGTCATGGGTTTCCAAGTGAACCAGGTCTCCTCCCCCTGCCACTTGGCCTTGGTCTAGGATCTCAGGCAAAGAGCCCTTTGAGAGAATGATGGAGTGGTCCCCACCACCTAGCACTCAGCCCAGCAAACATATAAGTTTCAGTCACCCTGAGTCACTCAGATGGGCCTGCTTCAGGAAGAGACCAATGGTGTCCCCCCTTTTTCCCCCCCTGCCCCACCTTCCCCAGTGGGTATCTTCCCTAGGAGAATTCCTTCCCAACAGCCTCCTCTGTCCTCAGGTGAATGGAGCCATGGCTGATGAACACCCCACCCCAACATTGGCCAGACCCATGCATCCTAGCCTGGGGCTTCGGGCAAAGTTTCCCCAGTTCAGGAGATTAGATGTTCCCCCCTTTCTCATTAGTGTCTCGGGAGAAATATCTAGTCTGCAGCCACACAAAGCAGGTAAATTTGCTCACAACAGAAAGGGTGAGTAATGCCTTCAGCTCAAGCCTGTGTTGTTCTACCTTGTTAAGAATTCATTTAAATAATGCTAATTATAAAATAATCATTTCAATTAGAGTATATTATATTGTTTTAAATCTATCAGCTGGGTATGGGTGTCTCATGCATATAATCCTAAGCGACTCGGGAGGCTGAGATCTGAGGATCACAGTTCAAAGCCAGCCTAGGCAGGAAAGTCTGTGAGATGCATCTCCAGTTAACCATCAAAAAGCTAGACATGGAGCTATAGCTCAATTGGTAGAGTGCTAGTCTCAAGCAAAAAATAAGTTCAGGCACAATGCCTAGGCCCTGAGTTCAAGCCCCACGACTAGCACAAAAATTAATCTATTAATTTCTTAAAATATTTTTTTAAATGGTGGCCTTTGGTAGATTACCACCCCATACTGCATTTAAACAGTTTGGAGATATAATCCCAAATCCCTACTAACTTAATCGAAATCCTCAATGGGGTTTATAATCCATATAGCCCCATGTATATCCTAGCCAGAAACACCTAAAAAGAGTAAAAGAGATAAAACTTCTCAAAGGACTATACCTTCTGCCTTCATGATCCAAACTACTGAGATCTACTGGGTAATATTTATGTGGTTATTGGTTTGTTTGCTTTTTTCTAAGTATTCTGGCCAAGGGTTAAAACTGTGGGTAGAGCTAGAAGCTAATTAATGTGAGTTTCCCAACTCAAATGCATAGAATCCAGATATGAGTTCTTAAAAGCTGCATCTATATTAGCAACTATAAATGTTAACATGAGACTCATGGATGGAGAGAAATGCATTATGGGGGAAACTCACCTGGCCAAATGCCATTTAGGTCTATTAGTGCATCAAATCCTCCACTCATCTTTGAGGAGGAAGCCAGATGGGGCTTAACTGCCTTGCAAATACAAACACAGAAAGCCAGGAAGGTCAGCCATACTCGGCAGACAACCGCTCGCCCATTTGCTAGACCAGATGGAGCTGCCTCGTCCTAACCGGACCCTGTTTAGCATCACTCTCTTTGGGGCCAGTTCAGAGCATGGGTGGGCCACTTCTAGCTGTCCTTGGACAAATAACAGCTGGGTCCAGCTCAGAACTTCTCCATCAGCTGGGCTTCAACAAGGCAAGCCTGAGGGAATCAGAGGGACACTCTCTCTAGCCTCCACTGCAATCTGTAAGCCCCACAACACTTAAACACTTCCATATTATGTGTAGTTGTCACAAGGAACGTCAGAATTACACAATGTGGGTTACTAAGCTAATTTTCTTTTGGCTTCAAAATTCCATCCTTTTGTAGTATGCTTGGATCTACATGCTGGCCTTGGGGAGAGGGGGGTGGGGGGAATCCATAAACAACATTCCTGTTTTGTGTTCTGCTAAAACACTGCCTCTAGGGGGCATGAGTGGGAATCTGCAGGCTAGAGGGTGGAGAAAGAATTTACTGGTTGCTTTGGATTACATGCAGTTTATCCTCTTGACGCTTCCCATCAACTTCCCCTGGGCAATCCTTTTGTTCACTCAGGCAATGCTGCAACTCCTCCCAGAAGCACTTGAATCCTGATATGGGGTTGTCCAATGCTCTCAGAGCCGGTCTCCCTTTCCCCAGCCCCCTCAGAGGTGGGGTGGGTGGGCATCCCTGCAGGACCCCCCACCCCACCCCCAGGGCTTCTGCATCACCAACCAGCACAAGCTGCATCCTACAACCCTTGCTCAGGAAGTCTGGGCTACAGACCACATGTCTCTTTTTCAAGCATCCTATTTATTAAGTCCAAGACCTTCCCATGGTTGCTCAAGCCACAGGGTCTGTAACTACTTCCTTCAAGGCTGTCTCGGTTATTACCTGTGAGCTCATTTTCTTCCCTTTTTACTTAAAATACGTTATAATGCTACGAAATTATCTCAAGTTAAAAGTAACAGATGTGGCTTCTGCCTTCTGCCTGAACTTGAACTCAGACGAACACTCATAGTCAAAGTTCTCAAACACCTATGTAGAAATTAACATTTAACACAGCCAGAACCCCAACAATCTACAGCCCAAATTAGGATGGGATTTCTCTCTGTGAGACCAGGGGCAAGTTCAAGTTTAAAGACCACAGTTCCGTTTGTGGCTAGTGGCACTGAATTCTTGTACGTTCTCTGGGGCTGGCTGTAGACAGACTTCTGGCTAATTCTTGTCGTGTTTTTCCTTGCTGGCTTGGAGTGAGCTGTATGGAAGCTTCCTCGTCATAGGTTTCCGGGCGAAAATAATCTTGTTGTACTTTATGGTGGGATTTTCTCTGGACTCCATTTGTAAGTTCATGGGTTCTGAGGTAATGGTGGAGCCGATGACTGACAGAGGGAAAGCGCCCCATATGGACAGCATGGTCTCTGACAGAGCGTCCTGCAGCGTCAGCTCCACAGATGGCTTGGACGACTTTTTCCTCTTCAGCTGAGTGCTGCTAGAAGACTTGCTTGACTTTGCTAACTGCCGGTTCTCCTCTAAAATCCGTGCATATTCCACTTCTCTGATTTTGCTCTTCTCCATGAGTTTTTTCACAATCGGGGAAGTATGTGTGACGTAAGCTGGCCAAGGGTCGTGTCTGTCAAGCAATTGCTGAGGGAGTCCAATGTTTTCTGTGAGTCCTAAGAGCGAAAGAAAATACAGGCAACTTAGACACTCACCTGCACAGCAATTCGCTTCTTCAAAGAATGAGAGGGCACTGGAACCCACATGTTGAAGTCTTCACCATTGTGCCCACCCCAGTCCTAGCTAGAATAAAATTTAGACTCTGCACTGAGCTGCTTCAGAACCCTATTCTGCACCCACTTATAAGCTATAAATCATAAACAAATTAAAGTCGTCTATAAAATTCTGTGTGGGGTGTGTGTGTGTGTGTGTGTGTGTGTGTGTGTGTGTGTGTGTGTGTGTGTGTGTGTGTGTGTGTGTGTGTGTGTGTGTGTGTGTGTGTGTGTGTGTGTGTGTGTGTGTGTGTGTGTGGTGTGTGTGTGTGTGTTGGTACTGGGGCTTAAACGCAGGGCACCATGCTCTCATTTGGCTTTTTTTTCTCAAGGCTGGCACTCTACCAACTGAAGCACACCTCCACTTCCATGTTTTTGCTGGTTAATTAGAGATAAGAGTCTTGTAGACTTTCTTTACTGAGCTGGCTTTGAACTATGATCCTCAGATCTCAATCTCCTGAGTAGCTAAGATTACAGGTCCTAGAGCTTTCTTGTGGAATCATCTAGCCATTCTTGTAAAGCCCTTAGAGTAATAAGCCATAAGCAATCACTGTTAACCTTTGGCTGCACTGTTTTTTATTGAATCCTTATTTTATCTTAAAAGGTAGTTAACAGCCTCCTTTAATGGGATGAGTTTGAGGAAGACAGCTCATACAACTGATTAGTGATAGGCTTGAACTCAGGCTCATAGACCCTGAAGGCTCCTCACTGGGAGTTGGTAGTGGAACTAGGTTGGGAGGAGTATACTTTACTAGAAATTCTGCCCATCAGTCACCTGTTCTTTTGCAGACATCAAATCATGGGCAGACTCATACTTCCTTTTATTCATTGGCAACCATTCTCTAGGTACCAGAAAAGCCTGCAAATTCCAGTCCTGTAGCTCCAGGACACATACATCTCCAGGCTTCAAGACCTGGATCTTGTCTGTAAAGAGATCTGTCAGCAGAGTGCACTGGTAAGATGCTGCTACCTCCCAACAAGAGTTGAGTGTTCTGCTCATGGAAGAAGGATGTGTAGCATTGCCTGTTGCTGGAAAAGGAGCCTGGGAGCTCTCCAGCACAGACTTATCCATTCTTCCTGGTTTCCTCAAGGCAAAGGCCCTGGCAGCTCATGCCCATAATCCTAGATACTCGGGGCATGACTGAGATCTGAGGATTGCAGCTGAAGTCAGCCCCGGCAAGAAAGTCTATGAGACTCTTTTTTTTTTTTTTTTTTTGGTCGGTCGTGGGGCTTGAACTCTGGGCCTGGGCGCTGTCCCTCAGGTCTTCAGCTCAAGGCAAGCACTCTACCACTTGAGCTACAGTGCCACTTCCGGTTTTCTTGTGGTTTATTGGAGATAGGAGTCTCACGGTCTCTCCTGCCCGGGCTGGCTTTGAACTGCGATCCTCAGATCTCAGCCTCCTGAGTAGCTAGGATTACAGGCGTGAGCCACCATCACCCGGCTGTCTATGAGACTCTTATCTCCAATTAACCACCCAACAGCCAGAAGTGGGGGTGTCATTTAAGTGGTAAAGTGCCAGCCTTGAGCTTAAAAAGACAAGCAAGAGCCTGAGGCCCTGAGTTCAAACCTCAGTACGAACGCACACACACACACACACACACACACATACACACACACACAAATACACACAAACACATAGTTTACTATCAGTGACCCTCTCGCATCTCCCACATATGCTGTGTTCTGTACCAGGACAAGAAGGAGTTTCCATGGAGCCCTGCCTCCTCCCACCCCCAACCAACCGAGCTTCCAAAGTTAGCACCCCCAATGCCGACCTTTCTTCAACTTTTTTGGATCCATTTTGTCACTCATCTTTATAGGTTTCCCCAGGTTCTAGATCCAAACACCTACGGGGGAAAAAAACATACACAGACTTGTTAAACAAAGGCTTCTTCACACTCATCTGAGAAGAAAAACCATCTGGGGTTCTGGAGTCCTCTGCTCTCTGCAAGTCAGTGGCACCGCTGACTCCCTCTCGGAGAAGGGGACATGCTTTGCAGAGGGCTAGAAGTGGCTGTGGAGCCTGACACTCAAGACACACTACCTGGCTGGTGTTCATTTCCGCATCCCCTAACTTGAAGGCCTGAATGCCACAGGCAGTGTGGAGGTTGATCCACAGAGGAAGATGGGAGGTGTGGGGAGGGAAGGCCCCATTTTAAAGCCAGGCCATCTTCTCTAAAGAGTCTGAGTATAATCATGTTCCCACACTGGAACTGGGGACCAGATAGGCAGGGTCCGCTACCAAGCATCAGTAGGTCCAAGCTCAAGGAGCCTGGATGCTCTCCACAGCAGGGCAGGTGGGAATTTGGTTGGAATTACAGTCAGTGGTTCTCCAGCTTGCAGGTGCAGCTAGCTACCTTGGAGAGCCTGCCTTGCCCCCTGCAGGGGGTCTTGATTTCATAACCACTAGTTAAACCAAAAGGAGCAGCGAAACAAAATTGGGGGCCTCCAGGTGTTGACCACCTGGACATCAGAAACAGTACCAGATGTTTTCAGTTCTTTCTCCATAACGCATTTATGCTGTCACATCCCAAAATCCAATGCAAAAGGGCTGTAGATTGGAACTGGAAGTGTGGCTCAAGTGATAGAGCATCAGTTTTGAATAATAAAAAGTCCTAAATTGAGGCCCTAAATTCAAGCACGCGCGCGCGCGCACACACACACACACACACACACACACACACACACACAGACTGCAGAGGATTTCTTACTAAGTTCCCAAATGTCCATGCCATTGGAAGTGACATTTTGAGAAGAATTACACTAACACGTTGCCTCTTAAATGTTGGCAAGTACTAAATGTGAGCTTGTAAAAGCAGATGTGTGAGCTCTACCTGCAAGAATTCGGATTCAGTAGGAGGTTTTTTTTGTTTTTTTTTGGTTTTTTTTTTTTTTTTTTTTTTTTTTTTTGGTATTGGTACTGGTGCTTGAACACAAGGCTTAGGTTTTAAAAGGCTCTGCATGTCCTTAACTTTTTTGCTCAAGGCTTGGTACTTTACCACTTGAGCCACTGCTTCACTTCCAACTTTTTGCTAATGACTGTATTCTTCCCAAGCTGGTTTCACATCTGGATCCTCAGATCTCAGCCCCCTAAGTAGCCAGGATTACAGGCATGAGCCACTGGCACCCAACTGAGAACTTGCTTCTTTAACTAATGAGCAAATAATGATTTTTCTTTCAACTATAATATATGTAGAGCTGACCTAGACATGGGTAAAACACTCTACCGCACCTACCCCCACCACGGGTAATTCCCAGGTTTCCCACCCTTTTTTTTTAAATCCTAGGCAAGAAACTATTGTGAAATGTTCATGAGTATGTCAAGAGTAACCTTAAATCTTAGTATTTTCATGAAGTAAATTATTTACATATTTGGACATCTTCTTCGAACACACCTAACAAAGGGTAGCATCCAGGGCCTCACTTATACTACCAGAAAAAGAGGAAAATGCTGTCTTTGTCGAATCTATTTAAATCCAGGTCCTCTGGACTACCCTATCCTGAGTCTCAGTGACAATTTTCCACAATATAGCTTTAATAGGATTCATGGTAGCATTTTTCTGAGGCTAGCAAGTAAATAATGCTCAAATGTTCTTCTAACTTGGAAACAGTTTCATGGGATGTGTGGGGGGGGGGGGATGAGGGGGTGTGTATGTGTGTGTGTACTGGTCCTGGGTCTTGAACTCTTGTACTCAAGGGACAGTACCCAGGCCCTGAGTTCACCCTACTAATTGAGCAACAGCTCCACTTCTGACTTTTGGTGTTAATTAGAGATAAGAATCTCACAGACTTCCCTGCCTGGACTGGCTTCAAACCAAGATCCTCAGATCTACTGAGTAACTAGGATTACAGGCATGCACCACCAGCTCTGGGCTCAGGACACTTTCAAAGTGGAATTGGAGGCATCCTATTTCTCTTTTCAAGACCTCCTTCTATCTGGGCACCAGTGGCTCACACATGTTAAGTCTGGCTACTCAGGAGCTGAAACTTGAAGGACCATAGCTCCAGGCCAGTTGAGACAGTTAAGTCTCTATCTCTGATTAACCAGCCAAAAAACATTCAACTAGAGATGCGGTCATGAGCAAGGAAGCTGAGCAGGAGAGAAACCTGAGACCCTGAGTTCAATCCCTCTGTCTCAGAAAGACCATTTAAGTTGGTCACCCCACGCCCTCCACCAACTCAACTTGCCTTCCATATTTGCAGGGCCGTTAGATGTATGCTTTCCCCCAGGTATACAATAGGATTAATCAAGCATGCCAGATGCTGGGAACACATTTTGAGGTGGTTATATTTAGACTTTGGATCATTTCGTTCATCCTTGCTTCTGTGTTTCTGTTGTATAGGAGAACCTCAGTTCTTAATAACTATGTTCCAACACCACTGTGTCTGAGTGACCCCATAGTCCACGTCATATTTCACAATGCCCCATGTGACTGATGAATCATGATATGCAATGGGAGTCTTTTTCATGCCTGCTACAGCAGGGACTACAAAACCTGACAAAGCTACAGGACAGATTGTTTGAGATTGTCTCAAAATGCATGAGGTAGCCTTGATTGTTTGAAAACAGCAAGAGATGCCTGGCTCACATCTGTAATCTTAGCGACTCAGGAGGCTGGGATCTAAGGATCACGATTCAAAGCCAGCCCAGGGTGAAGAAAGTGGCTCTTTATCTCCAATTAACCAGAAAAAAAATTGAGACAAGAGGCATGGCTCAAGTGGTAGAATACCAGCTGTGATTGAGTAGGGTGAACAAGAACTCAGGGCCCTGATTTTAAGTGAACACACACACACACACACACACACACACACACACACACACACATATTGCAAAGTGTGTCACCTGCTATTCTAAAAAACTAAATATTAGAAAATAGCTAAGTGTTATTATTAGCCAGGTTTGTGGCTCAGGTGGTGGAACCTCAGCCTTGAATAAAAAAGCTTGAGTATAAAGCAAGATGTCTATTTAGAGACAGAGAACAAAAAGACCTTTTCAATCCTTTCGCTGTTCTAAAACACAGGCTTTCGTTCAAGAATTATTTATTATGTACACCCATTGCTGCATTTCAGGGGCCTTTAAACATCCTAAAGAGACCAAGTACAGCTCTTCCTCCACCACTACGCGCCTGCACCAGAGCTAACTTAGACCAGAGGAGGAGAACCAAAGGCTTAAAGCCCCGAGCTAAAGAAATTGGCTGCCAAGGGGATTCTCACACAAAATGAATGATCTCACTCTGTCTGTGGCCACACTGCACCCTTATCTCAGGAAACCATCTGACAGAAGGATTTTGTGGGTTCTAGTCAGGGCTGATGGATTAGGGTATTGGCACAAGTCAACCCCACTCAGACATTTTGCCCTCCTAACCCTGTGAAAATAGTACTATTTCTTTGCATATAATGGTAAAGTGCTGTCTTTTTTGTGGGAAGGTTTGAACTTGGGGCTTCAGGTTTGCACAGTTTACCTGCTCAGCCAGTGCTCTATCACTTGAACCATGCCCCCAGCCCTGTTATTTGCCAGTTATTTTGGAGATGGAGACTAGTGAACTTCCCTCCTCAAGTTAGTCTTGAGCCTCTAGATCTCAGCCTCCTAAGTAGCTAGGGTTATAGGCATGAGCCATAGTCACCTGGCTGGGGATGTTATCTTAATTTAGGGTTTCCTATACTGTGTCCCATATTATGTAAGATGTTTGTATGTGTTGCTTAAAGGAGACAGGTTAGGGGGTATGGGAGGGGAGGGAGGTACATGTAATCCCTACTCAGCTACTCATAAGACAGAGACAAAAGAATCAAGATCCAAAGCAGGCTTGGGCCAAAAAAAAAAAAATCATACATTAGGCCCTGAGTTCAAAGCTCCAATATCACAAATAAAAATCACAATAAAAGCCCATGACAAGGGCCCCCAAACTTGGCCGAATGACTCTGCAGTATCTTCTAATCTCCTGTACTCGTGGATATTTATTCTCACTCATTCAATCATTCATTCATTCATTCATTGGGCAATGCATCTCAGGAGACCAGAAACCAATGAATCTCTGGGTGGATTCTGAAATAGCATCCTTACTCATTCCTCTGCACTCAACCTAAGTCGCACAGATAGACCTTTCACACTCTTCCCTGTACTATGTCTAAGTGTCTTGCCTGCCCTAGAAAGACTCACTTTCCTTCCATAAGAGCCTGATGTGAAGGCTGGTCTCATCTTGTGCATTTTCTCTTCCTCAGCCTTCCATTTCCTCCCCTGCCCTCTTGCCACGCCCTGTTTATTTTGAGCAGAAGAAGCTGCTGCCATTAAGGCTAGAAGTGTCTTGGAAAGCTTATCTTTGTTTTCTAGAGATATGAATCTGGGCCTGAATCAACTTAATGCAGTGTGTACTTTATGGGCCACGATCTAACAAGAGGCCCAGAAAGCCTCCACACCCCTGTGCAGAACACACTCCCTCCATTTCACACCTGGAACACACTGATCACACAATCACCCAGCTCTTCTCCATAACATCACTCTGCTTCACTTGTCTCCGTGTTGTGAACTTGAAATGGAAACCCTCCGTGCTGCCACCACCTGCTGGGTCCCAGACTGACCATATGGGAGAAAATGGCTGGGTCTGTCTTTCATGCCTGATGCTGAGGAGTATTGGGACTTGAAGGACTATTATTAGGCAGAGGAGATGAGGATAGGAGAAGCGAGTGGATCTTTCAAGAAAGAAGAGGCAGAGCTGAGAAGGTAGCTTAGTGGTAGAGTGCTTGCTTTGCATGCATGAGGCCCTGGGTTCGATTCCTCAGCACCACATAAGCAAAAGGAAAAAAAGCCAGAAGTGGTACTGTGGCTCAAGTGGTAGAGCGCTAGCCTTGAGCTGAAGAGCTGAGGGACAGCACCCAGGCCCAGAGTTCAGGCCCCACGACTGACCAAAAAAAAAAAAAAAAGAACAGCAAAAATCAAGAACTCTAACAACAACAGATGCTGGAGGGGATGTGGACAGAAAGGAACCTTACTTCATTGTTGATGGGAATGTAAACTTGTTCAACCACTTTGGAAAGCAGTATGGAGGTTCCTCAAAAGACTTCACATAGATCTCCCCTATGATCCAGCAATCCCACTTTTGGGCATTTACCCAAATGTTTACAAACAAGACCACACTAAAGCTACCAGCACAACTATGTTTATTGCAGCATTATTTACCATAGCTAAGATATGGAACCAACCCAGATGCCCCTCAGTAGATGAATGGATCAAGAAAATGTGGTATATATACACAATGGAATTCTATGCCTCCATCAGAAAGAATGACATTTCCCCATTTGTTAGGAAATGGAAAGGCTTGGAAAAAATTATATTAAGTGAAGTAAGCCAGGCCTAAAGAAACATAGGTCCCATGGTTTCCCTTATTTGCAATATCTAGTATAGGTATGAGTCAAGCGGAAAAGGTCAGATAATGTGATGTTAGGAAAACGAACCCTTAAATATGTATTTTAATGTTTTCGTTTCTTTCATGCATGTGTTTCTAACGCATTTATAAGATTATTTCTTTGTTGCTTTGTATGTCCCTCCCCCACAGTGTAACCCCCGCTTTCACTATATTTGATGTCAGTATAACATGTGGAGGAGATGGGGACAAACAAGTCGTTTAAGGATTCAGGTGGACCTGTTGCAACAATGAGAAGTACAAAATGTCATGTCAAAACCAGCTTTACAATGTCGGTGTGGGGGGGGAGGAGGGTATGATTGGGTGGGGGGAGGGGGGAGGCTGGGAAGGGAGGTGAAGGGTAAACAAAGGAGGAGGCTGCAATGCTTGGTAAGAAATGTATGCATTATCCTGCCCATGTAATTGTAACCCCTCTGTACAGTATGTTCTCAAATAAAATAAAATTAAATTAAATTAAAAAAAAAAGAAGAAGAAGAAGAAGAAGAAGAGGCAATCTCTGCCTATCTCTCCCTTCTCTTCACCATTTTCTCTCCCCACACATACACATTGCAAGAAAAGAGTCAGGCTGGTGAGCTGGGAGCTCATGCCTGTAATGCTATCTACTGAGGAGGTTGAGATGTGAGGATCACAGTTCAAAGCCAGTGCCAGGCAGGAAAGTCTGTGGACTCCTATCCCCAAAAAGCTGAAAGTGGATGTGTGGTTCAAGTGGTAAAACACTAGCCTTTATCTAAAAGCCAAGGAAGAGTGTGAAGGCCTTAGTTCAAGCCCCAGTACTGGTGCATACACACACACACACACACACACACACACACACACACACACACCTGAATTTTATGTTTATCCAAGGAATATTCAATCATAAATATTAAATCCCTATTTTAAGATGTGACTAAGAAAAATACTTCTTTTTCATGAAACAGAGGTACAGCCATATTACCTATAGACTTTCAAATTTAAAATTTTAATCTCTAGAACAAAACAATCACAGCCAAAGGACAGCTCTTCAGTGCCTTTTCTTCCCAAGTACCATTCAGAGTAGACTTGCACATTAATTGGGTAGGAAATGGGAAAGCTATAAAGAAGCAGGTTAATGAAAAGAACGGCCGAGGAGGGAGCCGGGGGTGGGGAGAAGGGAGGGGGAGGTTGGGGGGGGGGGAGAAGCAGGCTTATGCCTGTAATCCTAGCTACTGAAGAGGCTGAGATCTGAGGATCACAGCCCAAAGCCAGCCCAGGCAGAAAAGTCCTGGTTAGACTCTAATCTACAATTAACCACAAGTGAAGCTGTGGCTCAAAGTGGTAACATGCTAGCATTGAGGAAAAATAGCTCAGGGATAGTGCCCAGGCACTGAGTTCAAGCCCTACAACAAAGAGAAGAGAAGAGAAGAGAAGAGAAGAGAAGAGAAGAGAAGAGAAGAGAAGAGAAGAGAAGAGAAGAGAAGAGAAGAGAAGAGAAGAGAAGAGAAGAGAAGAGAAGAGAAGAGAAGAGAAGAGAAGAGAAGAGAAGAGAAGAGAAGAGAAGAGAAGAGAAGAGGGAAAGAAGGAAAGAAGGGAAGAAAGAAGGAAAGAAAGGAAGAAGGAAGAAAGGAAAGAAAGAAAGGAAGGAAGAAGGAAGAAAGGAAAGAAAGAAAGAAAGAAAGAAAGAAAGAAAGAAAGAAAGAAAGAAAGAAAGAAAGAAAGAAAGAAAGAAAGAAAGAAAGAAGGAGAAAGAAAGAAAGAAAGCAGGCAGGAAGGAAGGAAGGCAGGAAGGAAGGAAGGCAGGAAGGAAGGCAGGCAGGAAGGAAGGCAGGAAAGAACAAGACAAGGAAAGAAATAGCCCTACAACCTTATATTCAGGAAGCCAAAGATTGAAGCAATTTGTGCTGAGGACCCTTCTCCCTGCCTGACAGCTGGGTCACAAGCAAGGGTCTATGGAAATGTATGGCCACACAATGTCTAATCAATCAGATAAAGGAAGTCCTGTTGGGCTAGAACAATGAGGACCTTGTGAACCCACAGAACACATGAGGGGTTGAACAGCCAGTCATTTCCCAGGACTAGCCTTGATCAGTGGTCCAGCCCACCTTCTTCTCAAATGTTCAAAGCACTAGGAGTCCAAGCCGATATTGGCTTTGGAGAGAGAGACTTGCACTTGAGATTTTTTGTGGAATCAAAGAAATAAAATAGTCACCTTCTATAGGAATTAATTATTCCATCAACCGAAGACACAATATGACCACCATTGTTCCAGTTCGTGTAAGAAAAATACCTATGCCACACCTTGCACTTCCTGCAGAAGTTGATTCCCACTATGATTAAATCAAACTCTCCATTGTCTGGGGTGATTTGTCACCCCCGCATCATTAAAATGAATTGCCTACCATGCTAAAACGTGAAAATGAAAGAGTTTGACTGTGCTTGTTCCTGTGCACGCTCCTTCACACCCAGCAATAAACGGCATGTTAGGATCATTCACATAATGGAAATGAAACAAAAGAAAGATGCAGGATTGGGGGTGAAGGGCACTTTCAAAATTAGAAGATGGGAGTGATGGGGACTACCCATCCCACAAGCACAGTACCATACACCTCCCACACACATGGTCAGACCACTATGACTACTAGAAGACGGTGAGGGGGAAGCCAGGCAATTCACCACCATGCTGAGAAAAGCAATTCAGGATGTGTGTCAGGTTGACAATGGTCAACACCATAAACATAAACATACTGTTTATGTCCTCACCATCAAACTATGTGTTCTCATAATGCCAATGATAGATCATAGAAACCCTAAAAACCAATAACCATCACACAACTATTAATCTCACCATATGCTTACATGATCCTTTGGAAAGTACAGACCCTTTTGAATTTATCATTTTTTGCTCTAACATTGTATGTTCTCATGTTGTTAATCATTTCAGAGACTACTGGATAACCCATCAAGGGTTGAATCATAATTAATGGTGCTTCCACTGGGGATTTTAAGGTGTTTCCAAGGTTAGCCACTCTGAGCAGAGAGTTTCTTTCAACATGGAAAATACACTGATGTGCTCCTGGTTTTTATTAACCTCATTTTTTGAGATGCTCAGAAAGTGTTGGCTGCCAAAAGTTTCTAGTCTTCCACAGATCTTGGCATTGCCAAAGCCACTTTGTCTCAACCCTGTCAGGTGAGTTCTATCTCTCCTGCAGCCTCTTATAAGAAAAGACACACTGTAGTCTCTAGAGTTCTGGTCTACCAGTTCCAAAGTTGCCTAATTAGGCAGAAATTGAAACAGATTTCTGGCTCCCAACACTAACGCAAGGTAGGAGGACTTCATGGTAAAAGTAGCTTGGTTTCCATCCCCATCATCAAAGGATCAGGAATGGAATTAAAATTAGCATTAGAATCACTGGGTGCTGGTGGCTCATACCTATAATCCCAGCTACTCAAGAGGCTGAGATCTGAAGACAGGAAAGTCCATGAGATGCTTCCAGAGCACTACTCATTAGATAAATGGTACTGCCTTAGGAAACTTGCCCTGAAATCTCTAAGGGTCCTGTGCATGCAAGCTACTCACTTACATAGGAAACATGGAAACCTTGGACTCAGTGACTTGACTAAAGGTTTAACGTTAGGACATGAGACATGATCCTAAAAATAGGGCAAACAGAAATGGAAAGCCCTGAGTTCAAACTTTAGGTGGCTCCTTACTGAGTTTTTACCTCCCCCACATTTTTTATTAGCATCCGTTAGGGGATTTCATTTCGACCTGGATCAGACTCAGACTCCATCATTCCCCTTCCTTTCCATTCCTCCTTCCCAAACCAATTAAAACCACCTTTATTGTTCCATTACTGACACATACGTAAAGAGTTTTGACCCCCTCTACTCTCCTTCCTCTGACTGTGTTTAGCCTCTCCTCCTTCCACTAGTGCCCCCATCCAAACCAACCCTGTTTTACATCCCTATCCTATTTTTTAAGCGTAACCTATTTGTTCAAAGGGATTTCACCATAGTATTTCACACATGCATATATGGTATTTCGACCAGATTGATCTGGTGTACGCCCAGTTTCCCCACCCCCTATTGTCAACAGCTTTCAGTGAGTTTAGTTTTTCAATCTTCATTTGCAGATGCAGTTTATTTGGATACTGCTTACCTTCTAACTTTCTCTTTTTCTATACCACCATCCCCCTTCTAATTCCCTTAAACAACCCCACAATTACAAGCAGATTATGATCCTGCATGTGCTTGCGTACATGGTAAATAACTTGCCTTTGCGGGCGCATCCGCGCTCTTTCTCTCTCCTCTCTCTCTCTCTTTCTCATTCTTAAAGCTTTATTATTCCCACATGTGTAAAATGTGACTGGAGTATTTCCCTTGTGGGCTTCTGGTGAAAATGCACTGAGACACCACAGGGGAAGTGGCTGGCACCCCACAGGAGACAGCACCAATTCAAACATTTGCAGACATAATAGTCCAGGATTTGGGCTCTACTGAGAGGTAAAACTGAAACCCTGTCCAACAGGAAAAAGTCCATATGAACTAAACATGCTAAATTCCAGCTGAAGCTTTCTCCGATTTTCCTCCACACTTTCATTTCCATTCTCCACTGAGTCAGTATGCAGCCCACCCTGGCCCCTCCTATGAACCATAGCCAAATCTTGGCAACATCAAAAATTAAGTCACTTGGGTGTCCTATGTTGTCAGTGATTGTAGCTGCTTTTCCCCACTCCTGTATTTTCTTCACTCATAATGACTGTAAAATTATACATATGGCCTGAGCCCTCTACTCTTTTTGAGTCTCCTTCCATAGCCACAGGTTGGCATGGTGAGGACTGACTGCAGTCAAAACCTAAGGCTAGACTTACTTACCTTGTTCTGATCTCTTCTTCCATCAGAAAGCTCTTGCAAATCCCTGGTGCAGCTTATTTTACCAGGGGGCCCGGAAACAGGATGTAAAGTGCAATAGATAAAAATGGAATGTAACAAAGGTGGTAGTTCTAGAGAGAATAGACAGTGGAATATATAAACCTTGACCCTACAATCAAAGGCAAGAATAGTGCCCCAGGTGGTAGCTCACACCTGTAATCCCAGCTACTCAGGAGACAGCCATCATGAGAACAATAGTTCCAAGCCAGTCCAGGCAACAAGTCAGTGAGACTCCTATCTCAACTAGTAAACTTGGTATGGTGGTATATGCCTAACAACCAAGCTATATCATAGATGTAGTAAAATCATTGCAATTCAGGTAGGCCTTCAACAAAAATGTAAGACCTTATTTTAAAAAAATAACTAAGTCCAAAAGGCTGGAGGTTTGACTCAAGTGCTAATTGTCAAAGATCTGAGTTCAAACCCCAATATTACCAAAAAAAAAAAAAAAAAAAAAGTGAAAACAGCAAGGCTCCACTCCTTGGAGGTCACAAAATAGGTCACTCAAAATTAAGGAAATATCTGTCATTATTAGAGTCAAATGAATCATTCTAGGCACAACTATACACAGAGTACAGAGGGGAACATAACTGCTAGCCACAGAGAAAATGGGGGTGGTAACATGCCAGGAAATTATGAAGTTCTGACAAAAGGAGTTCTTGTTGAGTCGGAAATGCAATGAACTCAACAACAAAGGTTCTAATGTGTCTCCCCAACATGGTGGAAGGATGCACCAAATATTTTTAGCATCCGGGAATAGACCCTTCATGGGGAGTGGCATGTAGAAGTCCTCTCCCTAGCAGAGGCCCAGCCTCAGAGGGCCATAGGGGAACTAGTCTCTTCTTACTCTCCCCAAGAGCAACTGAGAGGAGAATTCCCCTATGTCCCCAATGCAATAATCCTGCTTTGAATAACACACACAGAAGAATTATAATAAGCATGAGCTCAGGACAGCCTAGGAACTTAGCTGTAGAAATCTTATCAAGCTAAACGTTCTCCCCTATAGAACAAGAGATAATGACAGGCACTCATGCTCCTTTGAGTGTCATGAAGATTTAATGAGATGATTTATAATAAGCATTGAGCACACAGTAGAGCCAATGGTAAGCATCTTTTACCATAGGCTGCTGTTACTGTTAATATGCATAATGGCCGTATCAACCACAGTGCCAAAACAAGATGGTCCGGAGTTCAAGCCTGGAAAAATAATAATAACAAAATTCATCTTGCCCAAAATGAGCCACTAAGCAGAAAACCGAAGAAGGGGTTTGGAGCAGGAGAAGATCAAAAGACACAGCTGTGCTCCATACCGTCCATCCCACCCCATTCGCACCATGTTTCAAGTCCCTGAGTTCTGTTCACACCATCTGCTCACCAAGAGAATACTCTGCAGTGCTGTTCCTGAACCAGGCAGAGTGGGGGCATGTGTGGCCCCCTGCTGCCACATATTGCACAAATGCACATGGGCATGTGTATCCATTAGCAAGATGTTCCTTCCCATAGTCCTTGGCATGAAAAAAAAGAGTCTACAAACTATGCGCTCTTGCGTGCATGAATAGAAGGCACTTGTGTGCACATGATATAATCTACACATGCATGTACCTGTGCAACTCTTCAAAGTCATCAGCTGTGTGTGCTGTGTACCTCATCTCCAGTTTTTGACATCCCTAACCTCAGCTGCATTCCTTCTCTCCTCTTGGGTCTCTTCAGCTCTAGTCTATAATGGTTTAACAAAATAAAACAGGGCCGAGAAGTGTCCCTGGATTCCTACTGGAATAAACTGGGATTTGGATATGCAAACAATGTTAAAGGGACTCATCAGGGTGGAGCAAAGAATTTGGAGTTAGGAAAGCTAGTTTGAACAGCCAGCTTTACTTCTTTATGTCTGATCTTGGAGCGATTCTCAAGTGATCTTGATCCTCAGTCTCCTCACGCTCAAGATAGGCAACATCTGCTTCATGAGTGATGAAGGTTGACCCAATTAATGTGGAAGTATCTGGTGATCCAAAAAGAGCCTCATAACTGCTGGCTTTCATGGTGAAGACAAGAACCCTGAGCTATCAGAATAAATTTTGCTCTGTTGTGGATGACCCAGTCTTGTTTTGGTTACAAGGAAGTTAAATAACATCACTACTGCTAAGGGTGAGGATGAGATGACTTCCTGAGACTTCAGAAATGTCGTATTATTCCGAGAGTGGCCCAGCCTACAGACTGAGGGTAGCTGGTGTGAGCACGGGGATCGCGTTCACACCTTGGTGAAGGCAGGATGGGACAAAAGTGTAACTAGTCTAGAAATTTATGTATTAACCCCTTAGGAAAGCTACGCTAAGGAGGGAATCTCCCTCCCAGAAGGAGTCATGAATGGAAAGCCTGGAATTCATTTCGCCCTGTCTCTCATGTCTCATGGCTTATCAGAATTTTTGGGAAACAAGGCCCGTGGGCCAAACAAAACATTCAGCAGCAGTTAGGCCACTAAGGCCTGTGACAGGTAGACTGCAACCTGCTTCCATGGGATCTCACCTCCTACTTGTCACATCCTTGTGAAATTCCCTCCCCTGGAATTCAGGATGCATCTAGGGATTTCACTTCTGAGAAATAATACAGTCAGTGTGCAAGGAGGTTGGCTTTGGACACTAGGTTATAAAACACTTTGACTTCCTCCTAGCTGGGCACAGCAGCAGCTCAAGTCTATATGGCTTATAGACTTCAACCAGTGTTGTGGCAGGCAGCTGCTATCCCATCTGGCAGGGAAGCACAAAGGCCAGGCACACTGATGTATACTGCCATCTCCAGCAAGCCCAGATCTTTCTAACCATGAAGCAAAACTCTACCTCAAAAATAACAAGTGAGAAGAGAAGCTTGGATGCATGGCTCAGGGTAAAGCAATTACCTAGCAACAAGGGCGAAGACCTGAGTTCAATCCCCACTACGCTGAAAAGATTTTTGCCTTCCATCTTGAGTGCTACCTTATGCATGCTTTGTTTTTCCTTCTGAGGGACGAGAGTTGCTAGTATGGGCATCATGTGACAAGGAAATGAGGGGAGTTCCCCACCAGCAGTCAGCCAGAAACCGGAGCTTAGGAAAAACTGGAAGTGACCAAGTAGAACTTGGGAATTAATCATCCTCCCATTGAACCTTATTTAAAGGGTCTGCCTAGACCTTCAAGTCAGGAAGATTGCTAACAATTACCCTTTTCCCCTTCCACACACATGTACACACACACACACACACACACACACACACACACACACACACACACACATCATTTCTATGAAAGAGGCTCAGGGGTAGGTTTTGAGGGTTTAAGAACACTAGTGCACAGTGAGTTCAAGGTCTCCACCTGCTTCTGGGCCCTGCTTGGCTGTGGGGGGCTATGAATAAGAGGTTGCCAGCCTGGGGCCTGGAGCCTCATATCAGAGTCTCACAGGGTCCCCTGACTCACTCATCACCCTAGAACTCAAGCATGAAGAAGCTATTTGTTGGGTGCGGTGGACCTAGAACAGCATCTATTATCTTTCAAGTGATCCTTTCAATTTTCTGAAGTTTACTGTGTCTTTAACACCACTGACTGATCGACATTTTATTAATTTACTAATTAATTAGCTAAGTATCTAGTTCATTGATTTACTGGTTACTTGGCTAATTATCAATTGATTAATCGATATATTTATTTGCTTATTTATTTTGGCAGTGTTGAGGTTTTTTACTCCGGCTCTTGAGCTTGCTGGGATCCATGCCCCCAGCCCTTGAGCAATACTTAGTAAAGAAAAATCCCTTCCGTCCCCCCCAGTAGCTACTGAGGTGACCTCCAGTCACCTCCTTCAGAGGTGGCAGTACTCACAGGTCACCTCAACCTGGTTCCTAACTTCGTAGGAAGAGATTTCAAGAGCCATGTTGGGGACAGGCTAGTCCCTTCCATCCCTCCCCCTCCCCCTTCACCTTGCCTCTCCATGCTGCTGTTTCCTGGGGTGCCTGGCCCAGCGTCTCCCAGCAGGAGCCCGCCTGCATGTCCCAGGGCCTCAGGCCCTTCAGGCCCCAAGAACTGGAATGCACTAAGATTTCCCAACATCCCACCAAATGAGTTCCTTATGAGCCCAACTTCTGGGTTTATACAAAACCGACAAAATACTGCCAGCCCTGACCTTCAAAAACTCAGCGTGTCCTCATTCCTGAGTGCCTTCCAAAAGGAGCAAAGCTAACTTTTGCCCTCTAGGGTGGGAAATGTGAAAACTCCAACCTCAGTGGTGAGTCTAGACCACAATAAACCCCTCCCAGGCTGGAAGCCCCTGCTGAGCAGGCCCTGACCCAGCTTGCCATCCACAGAGTGAAAACTGCGGGCACAGGAGGTGCTCCGGCCGACCCTGCTCTGGGCTCCCTTGGCAGCCGCCCTAAACCTATTTCTACCCATTGAAGCTGCAGCCTCGGAGCCAGAAATCTGGAAGAATTTAACACCCAGTCAATGCAGACACAGGAAAACAGTGTTCAAAGTAAATACTGGAATCCCTCCCTCATCCTCCAGCAGGAATGTGCAGCCGGCAGGGTCTGAGCTCAACAGCTTCTCAGAAAAGGCCCAGCTAAGCCACTCTGCTTTCGGGCTGCAGACAGGGAGGGAGGGTGGGCCCTAGGATCTTGGCTCACACAGGCTAAGGGCTCAGCTCACATGGCTCCCCCTCACTGTCCCCCACTTCCTTTGGAAGTTCTGTCTGCAGCTTCTGAAGTGCTGCTGTTCTTCCCAGGATCTGACCTTCAGAAGGGCAGGCAAAGGAAGCAGAGCGCCCTCCTGCCCGGAGAAGGGGCTCAGGATGCACTGGGACTTTCCATTTCCTTTGCCACCCCGAGGCTGTGAAAGAGTCACTTTTCCTTGGGAAGAAAGAAGGCTCTGTGTTGTGGGAGGGGAGGCGCAGTAAGCTGTGGCCCCCACGCCAGAAGATGTGTGCGCTCAGCTCCATGGGATGTGGCCACCAACATTCATTTCCCTCTGACCAAGCATTAACGAATTCCATCTCCCCCAAGCCATATGCCAAGGGCCCCGCCCCACTTCCTCTAACTCTGGAAAGAGACGAGGGAAGGATTGGCCTTATCCAGGGAAAGTAGATCTCACAAGTCATTTCACAGGAATCATCTGTGTCTATGATCCCTGTGCCTAAAGTGAAGCCCACATTCTCCTCACATAGTTGCCAGCCCTATACTCACACCTATAATCCCAGCCACTCAGGAAGCTGAGATCCAGAGAATTGTGGTTCAGGAAGCCCAACTAGGCAGCGAAGTCTGAGAGATGCCTTCCTCAATTAACCAGCATAAAGCCAAGCTAGAGGCATTACTCAAGTGGTAGAACACCAGCAGTGAGTAAGAAAGCCGAGCAATATCCTGAGGCCCTGAGTTCAAACCAAAACAGGAAAAGAAAGAGAAAGAAAAGAGAGAGAGAGAGAGAGAGAGAGAAAGTGAGAGAGAAAGAGAGAAAGAAAGAGAGAGAAAAAAAGAAAAAGAAAGAAAGAAAGAAAGAAAGAAAGAAAGAAAGAAAGAAAGAAAGAAAGAAAAAGAAAGGAAGGAAGGAGTGAGAGAGGAAGGGAGGAGGAGGAAGGAGGGGAAGGAGGAAGGAAGGGAAGGAAAAAAGGAAAAAAAAAAGGAAGGAAAAATGGACACCTGAACCAAATGGTTTGAAGAGTTCTCACACAGTCCCAGTGCAGGAGAAAACCCCTGTAAGTTAGAACTGGTTCAAGAAGAAAGCAAGATGGCCACTGACTGCTATGGTTTCAGTCTTCATCAAAACTTAACAAGTCCGGCAGCAGTGGATCACACTTGTGATCCTAGTTACTCAGGAGTCTGAGATCTGAGTATTACTAGAGTTTCCAGGAAGGAGAGTCCACGAGACTCCTACCAACAATTAACCACTACAAAGCTGGAAGTGGAGATGTAGCTCAAGTGGTAGAGCACTAGCCTTGAGCAAAATAGCTCAGGGACAAACCCAGGCCCTTAGTTCAAGCCCCAGACTAGTTTTGTGGGGGTTTTTTTGTTTGTTTGTTTTGGTTTTTTGTGGGTCTGGTTGTGGGGCCTGAACTCTGGGCCTGAGTGCTGCCCCTCAGCTCTTCAGCTCAAGGCTAGCACTCTACCACTTGAGCCACAGTGCCACTTCCAGCTTTTTTTTTTCTTTTTGCTTATGTGGGGCTGAGGAATCGAACCCAGGGCCTCATGCATGCAAGGCAAGTGCTCTACCACTGAGTCACCTTCCCAGCCCCTTGTGGGTTTTTTTTTTAATCTCACATTAAAATTTGATCCCCACAGGC
This sequence comes from Dipodomys merriami, assembly GCF_024711535.1. Lineage (NCBI taxonomy): Eukaryota > Metazoa > Chordata > Mammalia > Rodentia > Heteromyidae > Dipodomys > Dipodomys merriami. Next base: position 1,728,880 of record NW_027206168.1, read on the forward strand.
AGGTACAGTATTAGGAATGGTTAGGTCATGTCGTTAGGGCTCAGCTTTCATAGATGGACGGACTGATGTATGGCTATCTTGCAGGTGAGTCTGTTATGAAAGCCTGCTTGGTGGGGCCCACTGGAATATCAGTGCCATGCTCTTGAACTCCCAGGTCCACAACAAGGAGCCGACTTCTAGTCTTTATAAATGAACAGCCTCAGTCATTTTGTTATAGCAGCTGAAAACAAACTGACACAGCCACACAGCCACTTTGCCTTCCAAAGCTCTGCGTATAGTCCAGCTCAGTGGAGGTGCTGCCGAGAACTTTAGAGCAGTGAATCAGAGCTGTCCAAAGAGGGCGAAGGGCCCCACATTCTCTCTCAGGCACTTTCTACTTTCCCACCTGGGTACCCTAAGATTCATGTCCTGAGTCCCAACACAAGTGCCTCTGGCCTTGAGATCTTTCCTGAACTCCCGGGCTCACCATCCAAGCTTGTAGGACATCCCTTCATGGATATTTTCTAGGGTCCTCTCACCTACCCTTGTTCAGCTGGACTTTGAACACCCTCTCCCCCATCACATCCCAAACTGCTCTTCCGCTGGTTTTCCGTTTTATCAAATAACACCAGTAATGAACTAGAAGTCTTTCCTGCTTTCCCTCAAGTTCCAATCTATCAGCAAGTCATGCCAAGCCCACCTGTAGAAGTATTCTAAGCCCATTATCTCTTCTCTATACAGAGACAACACTACCGATGCAACAACAAACAAGGCCTCAGACTGTGGGAACCTGTGTCTCACCTACATAGAGTTCTTAGCAAACCTATGAGTTCAGTGTAATAGTGTCCCCACTCACCGATGTTGACATTGAGACATGGAAAAGTGTGGTGACTCGCTCAAAGCCTCATGTCTATGATGATGGACAGGACTTGGAGATGAGCAGCTGGCACCAGGATCCCTGTGACCAAATACCGTGCTCCCACGGCTACCTCCATGTCCACCTAGATAATTCCACAGCCTTCCAGTTGGCTTTTCCTGCTTCCACTCTGGCCCCCATATAATTTATTTATAAATAAAACTGCACAGGCTGAGTGCCAGTGTTTTTAGCCACGCACCAATAGAGCTCATGACTGTAAGCCTAGCTATTCAGGAGGCTGTGGTTTGAAGCCAGCCATGGCAGGAAAAATCTGTGAGACTCTTTTCTCCCATTAACCAGCAAAAAGCTGGAAGTGGGGCTTTGGCTCAAGTGGTAAAGTACTAATCTTGAGTTAAAAGGCTCAGGAGTAGCAGCCATGCCCTGAGTTCAAGCCCTAGGACTGGCACACACACAAAAAAAAAATTTTTTTAAAGATTTAAAAATTCTTGAGGAAGAAAAGGGACAAAGCAGTTATCATTCTTCAAATTAAAATGCATTTCAACATTATTGAAGCATAAGCTACAAAGAGTAGCTACAGTTAAAGCGGAAGCTAAGACTAGGTAGTAGTAAGTCAGCCTGAACAAATTCAAGGCACACGTGATGCCCTTAGGAAACTTCAAACTGGTGGCCAACTATAGCTGCCATGTGGGTGGGGGTGAAAGAGTTGGAGTAAGGGTTGGAGATTACCAACAGAAGTAGGGGTGCCTGATGCTGCCTGCTTCCTCTGCCTACAACATTCATGCTTACAGTCTGTCCTGACCTTACAAGCATCACAGTGACTATTGTTTTTGAGTAGAGAGTGGCAGCAGCATCTTAGCTTTGGAAGGATGCCTGTGGCAGAGATTTAGAGCTGTCTATGCCATCCGAAGGAGAGCATTTGCTCCATTACTGCCTACTGGAAGGCAGTTGTTCAGTCAAAAGCTCTACCTCCCAACACTCTTGCTTCCTCTTGCTTTCTACTTAGATGGAGTTCTGTGTCTGATTTCTTGCAACCTGCAATGCTGCTCATTAAAAAAACAAAAAAAACAAAACAAAACAAAACAAAAACAGACTTCACTTAGTTTCTGCATTTAGAAGTCAAGGTCCCCTGAGACTGCAGAGTGACACATGGAAGGGACCTAGATCTCCGAGTCACTGCACAGGAACCAATCATTAAGTATCCAGCTAAATTTGGGAGTGAGAAATAAACTTCGCTTATATTAAGTCACTGAGACATGGGGAATTGCGGTGGTAGCATCTAGGAAAAAAAAGAGAGATTCCTGGAATCTAATAAAGATGAATATAATCTAGGGCTGAGAGGCTAGCTCACATGGTAGAGCAACCCTACCTAAGAAGCCTGATGCCCTGAGTTCAAAGCCAAGTACCATCAAAAGAAGAGAAAAAAAGATTATGTCTTCACCATGATAATAAACTGGAGAGCCAACAAAACAGGAGGCAGAGATCACTGAAGAAGCTTTCCCAAGTAAGGGGAAAATATAAAAGTCTAAATAAAGAAAATGTCAAGCAGAATGGGGTGGAAAGGGCCACTGTGGTCAGAATGACCTGGGCAAGGGAAGATGAGCAAGGGATCTGGGCTAAACCCAGGTCTCTGACTCTGGCGATGGGATAAGCAACAGAGAAGGAAGAGTAGGTTCAAACATTGGATTCTCTGTCACATCTTGAACATTGTAGAAACCAAGGAAGAAATTTGTCATACAAACCTGGAGTCCCAAAATGGTGGCCATAAATGATGTCAATTTAGTAGAAGGTGCTAAGATTGACATATTCCACACTTGCACAGAATGAACTGCAAAGAGAGATGATGTGTTTAGACACAAAAGGTGAAGAGAAACCTGAAGGGAAATTAAGAACCACCAGAGAGATGGAGGCCAAAGAGGACACGTGTCATCTTGGAAAGCTAAGAGAAAAAGCCAAGGAGAAAGATGCCAAGGGGTATGAATACCTGACCAGACACAGCCAGGGTAGGAGAGTGTAGCTCAAGGGGTAGAGTACCTACCTGGCAATGCAAAGCTCCAAATTCAATCCCTAGAATACCCCAAAAATTTAAAACTCAAGGACCAAATGTATTCATTTAAGTTGACATCAGAAGGTCATGGTCAGGAAATGACAGCAAACAAGCCGAAAGTTCAAGTTCAAGTTCAAAAGGACTGGAATGGAAGAACAAACCACAAATGATGGCTTCACACCTAAAGATGTCACCTTCCTCATGAATCTGTCACTATAGAATTTTGAGATAGAACCACACAGGAGTGAACAACTTCTAGTCCACAGGCCATATAAGACCCTCAAATCATTGGGTACATGGCTAGGTGGTGACCAAGATGTTAGGATCAAGATTTGAAGCCAGCCTAGGCAGGAAAGAATATGAGACTCTTAGCTCCAAATTAACTCCAAAAAAAAACAACAGCCCAAAGTGGAGATAGCTCAAGTGGTAGAGTGATAGCCTTGAGCACAAAGCTCAAGGACAGTACCCAGGCTTTGAGTTCAAGCTCCAGGACCAGCACTCACACACACACACACACACACACACACACACACACACACACACACACACACACACACATCATTTGATACATGATGGAGCAGACACATGTTCCTTGCAATCTGTCAGCATCCCATCTGTCTATATTGATCATTTCGTATGGCCCTCAAATGATGACAGAAATATCCAAATGACTCTTGGCAGAAAAAAAGGCTCTCCATTCCTAAAAGAGACAAAATGGGCTTCAGAAAAAGTAAATCATTTTTTCTAAAAAGTAAGGTTAGAAGATTAGAATTTAAAACCAACAGAGAAAAAGGATGCATGTTTTCTCTAATATACAGAAGTGAGGTCTAACGTAAATACAGATATGTCAACATATACAGGATCATATGCATATTCACACAAATGTACATGCACACATGCATATACAGACTAAAGTATATGTAGGGTAGACTTTCTGTGGTGTAGCTCCTTTGAATAACTAACTAACCCTCTAACAAAATGAATACGAGAAAGCTGTTTCTTGAAGTGTCAGGTAAGTAAGGTCAATGGGAAGGGGGTAGAAAAATGAAGAGAGCAAGGGTAAGAGAATGCAGTCATAATATTCAATGTACATATGTGAACATGGAACTAGGAAAATTGAGGGGAAGGATGGGGTTGGGAGAGATGAGGGAGAATGATGAAAGAGGTGACCTTCATTGATCAAGATGCATTGTACTCATGTTGAATTGCAGCTCCTTTATACAACCACTTAAAGGTAACTTTTAAATTAAAAATTAGCTGGCTGCTGGTGGCTCACAGGAATCCTAGCTAGGGGCTGGGAAGGTGGCTCAGTGGTAGAGTGCTTGCCTTGCATGCATGAGGCCCTGGGTTCGATTCCTCAGCACCACATAAGCAAAAAGATAAAATCCGGCAGTGGTGCTGTGGCTCAAGTGGTAGAGTGCTAGCCTTGAGCTGAAGAGCTGAGGGACAGCACCCAGGCCCAGAGTTCAGGCCCCATGACCAGACCCCCCCCCCATAAAAAAAAGAATCCTAGCTACTCAGGAGACTGAGATCTGAGAATAGTTGGTTCAAAACAAGCCCAAGTAGAGAAGTCCATGAGAATCTTATCCAATTAACTGTCAAAAAAAAAAAAAAAGCCAGAAGTGGCACTGTGGCTCAAATGGAAGAGCACTATCCTTGAGCAACAAAAATCTTAGGGACAGCGCCCAGCCCAAGTTCAAGCCCTAGAATCCATGCCTTAAAAAAAAAAAAAAAAATATATATATATATATATATACATATATCATATATATGTATATATATATATATATACATACAAAATTCAAAAAACTGTTAACTAATACTTTATAATTGTACATATAGAAATCCAAAGTAATCACAAATGAAGCAGTAGAATTAGTGAGTTTAGCAAGTTTACTAGATCAAAGAGCAACATTAAAAGATAGTTTTGAGATGGGCACTGGTGGCTCACGCCTATAATCCCAGATACACAGAAGGCTGAGATCCGAGGGTCATGGTTCGAAAAACCAGCTTTTGCAGTAAAGTCCATGAGCCTCTCATCTCCAATAAACTACTCAGAAAAGCCCAGAAGTGGTGCTGTGGCTCAAGTGGTAGAGTGCTAGCCTTGAACAGAAGCAGCTGGGGGACAGCGCCCAGCCCCTGAGTTCAAGCCCCAGGACCCTCAAAAAAATTAAAACTCAGGGCTTTGAGATACTCTACCACTTGAGCCAAGTCTCCAGCCCAGCTTCTTGCTGGTTAATTGGAGATGGAATCTCAATGACTTTTTCTGCCCAAACCTCAATCCTCCAGACCTCGGCCTGGAAGAGAGAGTAGGAGAGAAGCAAGGAGAAAACAGAGCACGTGAGGGCTCTTTGCGAATGTGACTGCAAAGGCTGTCCATGTCCTTCCAACAGCCTGCACCTCTCAAAAAAAAAACAACCAGACTTGGCCATTAGCCACTGCCTTTGAGACTGTAATTAGCAAGTTGGCCAATGTCTCTCTAAGGCCAGAAGTATTTAGAATCAGAACAAAATCATCCCTTCCCATGTTCCTAAAACTCGTAAGAATCACAAAGGTAGAATAAATATTTGTTTTAGAAATAAACAATGAAAACTGGAGCTCAAAATAGGCTAAATATTTCCCAGACAACAGGCCTGACCTGCGGCACATTCCTGGTGTCTGGTTTCAACCAGGCACTTGCTGAAACTCTGCCAGGGTTTCCTCCTCTCTCTGTACCTTCCTGGCACATTCCACACAGAAATGCCCTCTCTGAGCCATGGACTTTGCTGTCCAGCTGCCATCTTTGCTATCTCCTGGGCAGGAACCATCAGGCGCTCAACTGGCCATTCTAACACCCTCTCCTGAGAGTCTCTCTCTCTCTCTCTCTCTCTCTCTCTCTCTCTCTCTCTCTCTCTCTCTCTCTCTCTCTCTCTCTCTCTCTCTTCTCTCTCTTCTGTTGTCAGAAACGGATATGAGTACCCTGAGGACAGTGAGAACCAGGGAAGTCCCGAAGGCCCAGGGTGCAGGCTTGGGGTTGGGGGGGGGGGTAATGGGGAGGGTCCAGACAGTGATGGGCAGTTGGTGAAAAAGTCCGCATTGAGATGGTGCCGTCTGACCAGCTGAGGTCCGCCTGGGCGGAAGCAGGCAGAGAGCCTGCTCAAGCAGAGGTTGGACAGGGCGTAGGGACCAAGAGCCATCATCATTTAGGATATGCATAGAAGCTCAGGACTCCTATGTTTGTTGTCAGTGCTGAGTCTGAGTCCTGATTCTGGCTTTTACCAGCTGTGTGAACCTGGACAGGCCTTTCTTTGTCCTCCTTCTCTGGTGAGATGTTCTGAGCATGAGAATGGGGCTGGAGATGTGACCAGGCAGGGAGAAAGCCTCAAGGCCAGGCAAGCCAGCAGACATCTGAACATCATAAATGTATCCTGAGCCTGTCTAAGGTGAAGACTCGCATCTGGCCTGGGTGTGGCCCCTGGAGGAAGGATGGATATGTCTGAGCGGGACATGGACCTCCCTGAAGCATTGGCTGTCTGCTCTAAGCTTGCTTCTTTGTCCCTTCCTGGGCTCTTGGTGCCAACTTCTGAGTGACCGCACTGAAACTTCAACCCTAGCAAGCTACAGGGGAGCAAGCCCTGGGCAGATGACGGCCCCTGGCCCTCATTTCCCACCTCCTTTCTCCAGTAACTCACCCTCGCTCTGGCAGGCCTCCCTCACCAGTGGTTCCCAAATCTCCCTCTCCGCTGCACTCCTTCCTACTTGCAAACATTCCCAAGTCTCCCTCCCCTAAAACATTCTTTCCTTGACCCCAAGCTTCCCTTCCTTCTATTTTTCTCCTTTTCTCTTCGCAACTCTCCAGAGGATCACTGTCCCAACGGCGCTTTCCCCGAATTCCTCAATCCCCTTGACCTAGGGTCCTTCTGGCTTCTGGCAGATGGGCCGGAGGATCTGGAGGGCTGACATGTAAACAGAAAGAGTTGCTATGGGGGAATGGAGATGCCCCAACACACACACACACACACACACACACACACACACCAGGATCCTGACACACACACACACACATAGAAATCCTGGCATACACACTCATAGATACACATAGAAATACACAGACACACAGCAACCCCAAGAGAAACACAGACAGATCCAACCCAGATACACACAGACACACACACATATGTAGATATTCGTACATGCAAACACACAGCAGCCCACTTTAATATGGCTGCCAAAGACCCCATACTTTGCACAGAGATGAGGGGGGAGCCCAGAGCCATCCACTGTGTGCTGACACAGTGCTGGGCATGAGGACTCTAGACCCCTAATGTTGCAGCCCAGGAGGAGGAGAAAGGTCCTAGAATTGCTAGGGCAGGGTGGGGACCAGGTGCCGTGGGCCTGAGCTGGAAGGGAAGGTCTCTCTGTGCCCTGCCTGAGTCCCAGAACTGAGTGAGAAGAAATGCAGCAGGGAGGGTGACAATGTGAGTAGGGGTCGTGGAGAAAGACTGACCTTGAGACCCACGAGGCCAGCTGAGCTTTCGGCAGCCTGCTCTCTCACCAGCCCAGTCAGTGCTCACCAGTCAAGATAGGGGCAGTGTTTAAATTTGAACCCAGGCCTTCCATATTCCAATTTCCTTAACCAACTTCTATTTCTCTCTCACACACTGACTCAACATCACTGGAGTCAATCTGGAGACAGCCATGTGAGGTCTCCAGGGATCCTGGACCCCAAAATCCTAGCCCGGAGTGGGAGCCTTGGGTGCTGGCCCAGACTTTGCAATCCCGGGTTAGAAGGGTGATTCATCCATCCACAGAGGCAAAGTCTCCTCCTGACTCCTCCCCAACCCCATCTGTGTACCCAGCTGCCTTTATAAAGTTGTTCATAAGGTTTGATTACAAAGCCTCATATTAACTTTTTATTTTACTTACTGGTATCCTCTGTGTGTGTGTGTGTGTGTTTGTGTTTGTGTATGTGTGTGTATATGTGTGTGTGTGTGCATATGTATACATGCACACATGCCAGGCTGAACTCAGAGCCTGGATGTTGTCCTTAAGCTTTTTTGTTGAAGGTTAGCCCTCTACCATTTGAGCCACAGTTCTACTTCTGGTTTGTTGTTGTTGTTTTGGTAGTTAATTGTAGATAAGTCTCACAGACTTTCCTGTCTAGGCTGGCTTCGAACTTTCACCCTCAGATTGCAGCCTCCTGAGTAAATAGAATTTCAGGTGTGAGACACTAGTGACTAGCCTGCTCACTATGGTCTTAGTAAGAAAGACCTTGACCAAGTGCTAGCTGAATATTTTGGTTCTGTGTTCTGCTGAGCTTTAGCCACACATTTGCGAAGGACCTGGTGATAGAATACCCTCAATTCCATCTCTCCAGGGAAAACACACCTTCCTACACTTTTGTGTTTTGTTTTCTTTAAGAAATAGAGTCATCAGCCCTGGCTGCACAGTACAATCACCTGACCACTTTTATAAATATACCAACCCTGAGGGCTCTGCGGACCAAGGAAATCAGAATTCAGGGGATGAGAGCAGGGCTTGGTTTAACAGTCTCAGGGGTAATGTGGGGACCTGGATTGTGACCCGTTGGAAGGTAAGGAATGTGGAGACTGGAAACCCTTTCACAAGCAGATGGACTGTCCTTCAGTGGCAGGTATGACCTTCGCAAAGTTGAGCTACCTGTTTACCATCAGTCTGTGGAGAGAGCAGATGTTCCAGCTAAGGAAGGAAGGCCCTGCCCCAGACTGCTACCTGAGAAGTATCTGTTTTTTCTCATTCTTCCTGGCCACCTCTTCTTGGGGCTTACTTCTTGTCTCCAGCTGTCCCTGGCATTCCCATGTCCCCCTTCTCTTTGCTGCAGCCAATCATCCTCTTGCTACTGCCTGGAGGTAATGGAGCTGCCAAGTGACATTGTGACATCACCAGTTACCATGCTGACATCTCACCCTGCGCCTGCTGCCCTTGGTCTCCCCACCTTGGGGAGCCCTGGTTTAGGAGAGGCAGTGAGTGATCAGTAGTGGATTTTGGAGTGATCATCCCTCCCCTTGGAATGAAAAGACTAGGTCATGTGGGGCACACACAACAGAAGTACTTCCTGTGCCTGATTTCATTTGGAAACGCTGAGTTCCGTGGAGTGAAGCTGATTTCATTTTACCATCAGAGACAGATGAGTCCAGAGGTTCACTTTCTCAGAACCCAAGTGGCTAGGTTCTGCCCTCTGATCCTGTACTTCTGGGGTGGTTTCCCTAAAACTTGCCTTGCCAAAAAGCTCCAATGTTCTTCAGAAACAAGGTGTTGGGAGGAGAACCTGGAAAGAGATTGTTCTCTGCAGGAGGTTAATCAGAATCTGGCCCCTTCCCTTCCAAACCACGGACCTGTTTAGGTTTGACCAGAGGGTCACTGGGCCTCCGGTAACTTCTCCTGTGACCTTTGGAAATGCTGAAAAACAATTCATGTTCAAGGGAGGTAAGATGCAAAGCAAATCGTGAGGTCTGGCAGCTTAATTGTGGTTGTCCATTGGAGACAGCAGCCAGGGCCCAGCATGGACTTTCTTCATGCTAGTCTTCCAGCGCTGTTGATAATTCCTCTGAAATGTCTCTCCCCTTGTGGGGAGGGGTAGCACTGGGGATTGCGCCCAAGGCCTCACACTTGCGGGGGTAAAGTTCCCCTACGTCAGCCAAATTCCCACCCCTTTTTGCTTTAAATTGTTTATGAGATAGGGTCTCATACTTTTTCTGAGTGACCTCAGACTATGATTTTCCTGCCTCTACTTCCCCAGCAGCTAGGATTATAGTGGGTTCTACCATACTTGGCTTGTTTCTTGAGCTAAGGTCTTGTTCACTTTTCCTAGGCCAGCCACTAATGGTGATCCTCCTATCTCCACCTTTTGAGTAGCTTTGGTATCCATCCTTTTAGACCCTCCTCACTAATCTCTGCATCCAACTTGTCTGACAAGGGATCTGAAGTCCTCTCCATCCAGGCAAGCAAAACAGTAAGTTAATATGTAATCAAAGCAAGCACTTTCCCACTACCCCTCTTCTTCAGAGTTCTCCATAATCTTGAAAAGTGCAACTCCTTATCTCCATATAACCAAAGACTAGAAGGAATAAGATCTATGTTTTAGTTGCAATTTTATTATTTAGTAGCAAAAAATTTCCATCATGGTTGTGCACAGTGGTTCAAGTCTGTAATCCTCCCTGAGAGGCAGAGATCAGAGGATCATGGTTTGAGGGCAAACCATACATACAAGTTCTCAAGACTCCATCTCAGCTAATGCTTGGGCATGGTAGTATACACCTGTTATCCTTGCAGGGGAAGCACAGTGGTTGTTCACCTGTCATCCCCAAGGACACAGGGAAGCACAAATAGGAGAGTTGAAGCTGGTATGGTCCAGATATGAAACAAGACCCTACCTGGAAAATAACTGATATCAAAAGGTACTGGCAGCCAGGTGGCTCACACTTATAATCCTAGCTAACCAGGAGTCTATGATCTACAGATCATAGTTCATAACCAGCCAGGGCAAGAGACCATGAGACTCTTTTCTCCAATTAACCACAAAAATCCAGTTGAGCTATGGCTCAAGTGGTAGAGCACTAGCTTTTTTTTTTTTTTTTTGAGACAAATTTAATGACATAAACAAATAGAGTCTAGTAGGTATTTTTATAATATTCTACCCTGCAACTAAAAAATATATTCTTTTTTATGAGCCAAATGTGTGTATACCATAACCTGATACCCTACTAAAACAAACAAATCATAAACAAACTTGAATTAATTAAAATCAAAGTAATGTTAGAAAGTCTCCACATTTTTAGAAATTAACTAACATGTTACTAAATATTAAGTTTCCAGGAAGAAGTCTTGATGAAAATAGAAAATACATTGACCTGAATGAAAGTGAAAACACAAATAATAGTTTTGTAGTATTCAGCTAAAGTAGTGCTAAGAAGAAAACTTACTTCACTAAATACATGTTGGAAAAGATAAAAGGTTTTGAACAATAAATTCCTAAATTGATCTCAAATAATACAACATAAGCAGAAAGAAGACAAGAGTAAAAGCAGAAATCAGTGAAGGAAGATTTTTTTAAAAAAATAGAGAAAATAATTGAAATAGAAAGCTAGTCTTGAAGATAATCAACAAAAGTCCATTATCTACTAGCATGCTAAACAATGAAAAACAAAATAAAGTGAAAAATACCAATATCTGGTATTAAACAGAAGATAAGATTACAGGAAACGAAATAACAAAAGGAATACTGTGAACCATGCTTCCATAATTTTGACCAAGTACATGAAATATACCAAATTTATTTGAAACAACTTATTACTCAAATCCTGGGATAGGCAATAAATAAATGAAGACAAAATTTAGTCATACAGAAAATTAATATAATTCCATGATAAAGTTAATTCTATAAGGATGATTTGATACTTTAAAAATGTTATCTAACTATAATCCCTCTGTACATCATCTTGACAATAAAATTAAATTTTAAAAAAGTTATTATAAATTATAAATGTAAATTATATATACCTTACCAATAATTATAAATTATAAGTGAAAAATTATTTGGCATATTTGAGACACATGTGTATGATCAAATTCCTCAGAAAACTGGGAATGGTAGAGAACATCCTCAATTTGGTAAATAATACTTAGCAAAAAAAAAGCTTGGGGTTAATATGCTTAATGATGAGCATGGAATGCTTTTTCCTTGAGATTGGGGTGATAAGAAAGGAAATAAAATGCTTACCAATCAGAAAGGAAATTTTAAAAAGCTTGTCTGTATCTGCCGATGAAGAGAACTGTAAAATTACAAAAAAAGCTACAATAAATTAATATGTAAATTCAGGCCTACTTTTATGTCCTATCAATCAATTCAGCAGTAGAGCACTAGTTTTAAGCAAAAAAGCTCAAAGACTGCTCAAAGACAGCGCCCAAGCCCTGAGTTCAAGCCTCAGTACTGGCATGTGCATGCATACGCACGTGTGCGCGCATGCAAACACACACACACACACACACACACACACACACACACACAAATAAATAAATAAATAAGGTGCTAACAGAGTGGCTCAAGTGATAGAGCTCTTGACTAGCAAGCGTAAGGTCCTAAGTTCAAATCCTAGTAATGAAAAAAGAAAGTTCCCAATAAGAATTCCTCTCTCCTAATGCCCCAGAGCCACTAATCTAAAGCCCCAGGCAGACCTGTCCTGGTTGCTGCTCTACTTCCCAAAAGCTCTCCCTAAGCTCCAGTTCCTTTCCTAGTCTGGCCGTTCAACTCCTTCTAGTCCCTCCTTACTCCACAACCTCCAAGTCAACTGGACCATGCCTCCTTGAGTCCCTTTTTCGTGGCTCACGGTACCTGAGTCATCACTAGGTCTTTTCAATAAGCTTATTTTCACATTAAGAAAGAACATGCTAACATGAGGAGAATGTTGCCCAAAGCCAAGGAGGGGCAGAGAGGCCCAGATATTTGGGATGCTATGGAGAAGAACTGGTCCAGTTGGAACAAGTGATAGGGAGCAAAGGGGGTGGGGGTGGGGGGGAGGGGGTGTTAGACCAGCCTGTGATGGCACTGTCCTTTCTCCTAGCAAAGCAAAGGGAGGTGTTGGACATTTTGTGGGCAAAGGCCAGGACAAGGGCAGATTTGGAGAGTAATCCTACAAGACCCGCCCCCCCAAACACTCAGCCAACAAGTCTTCTGCACATTAACATGATCCAAGCTGCTTCTAGAACTAGCACTGTGTGAGAAATGGGCCTAGATGAGGGACAGACCTTTGGACAGAGAATCACTTGAAGTAGCATCAGCCTGGCTACCTGCAAGTGCCATGGACACCAGAATGCTAATTGCATCTGCCTCTGTGTTGTTCATGGCAGGACTCCAAACCTAGAAGAGAAATCTATAGCCGGAGTTATTTTCTTCCCACAGGGCCTGCCTGGCCTTTGAGTGCTTGCTTAGGGAAAGTGCATTTTTCCCTCCAGTGTGGGCAGGAAATTCCCGACAAGTCAGCCTAGTGTGTGGCTGGGCTGACCGGGCTGCCATTGGCTGTGAGAAGGGGCAAGCCAAACAAGCACAAACTGGCCTCCGCACTGGTGTGCCTTGTCACCTCTCATGAAGCAGGCCTGAGCTTGGTTCTGACCCTGTGGCTTGGACAGAGTGGTAGCTCACACCTATAATCCTGCTACTCAGGAGACTAAGATCTGAAAAATCACAGTTTGAAGCCAGACTGGGTAGGACAGTCCATGAGATTCTTATCTCCAATTAAACACCAAAAAGCCTGAAATAAGAGATATGACTCAAGAGCACTGGAGTTGAGCAAAAAAGCTCAGGGACAGTGCCCAGGCCCTGAATTCAAGTCCTAGGACAAGCAGGCAGGCATACACACACACACACACACACACACATACACACACACACACACACACCACACAAGCAGGCACACACACACACACACAAACACACACACACACACACACATACACACACACCCTACAAGAAGCTACAACTCTACTCCCCATTTTATAAAATGGTAAAACTAAAGCCCACAGAAATTAAGTTGTCTATTGTCTTAGTCTGTTTGCCTGTTGTGTTTGCAGTTGTGGTTTTGAAACAGAGTCTCCCTCTGTAGTCCCAGCTGACCTCACACCCAAAGTTTCCAGCTCCATGCTATGTTTATAGACATGAGGTACCGTGCCTGGCTATTGGTCCCTTTTTTGTTGCTGTAACAAAATGCATGACTGTATAAATAAATTTATATAAAGCAGAGAAATACATTTATATAAAGCACGCAATAAATTTATATAAAGCTAGGAGCTTATTAAGGGCCTGTTATATAGGCTGCCAAGTCCAGGTTCTGGCACAACATCTCAGCTTCTGGTGAGGGCCTCATACACACCAAGACATCACACATGTGTTCCATGGTGAGACACAGCAAGCACATCACAGAGAGAAGAAGAGACCTTTACATAGCAAATCCCTTCCCACCATAACCCTTTAACTCATTAGTCCACAAGTAAATTAAGCCATTCACAAGGGCAGAGCCCCATGACCCAGCCACTCCCCAAAGACCACCTCTCCCAACTACCATTGCCAAAGTACTGAGGATTAAGTTTCTAATACATGAACGAGGGGGTGTGAGAGGGGGGAGGACAACTATTCAAATCATAAAAGCCATGTACATCAACATTCAGTTTGTAAGCAGAGGCATCAAAGTACATAGCTGGGCACTGGTGGGGGACTCCTGTAATCCTGGCTACTCAGGAAGCTGAGATCTAAGGATCCAGAAGGTCACTGTTTGAGGCCAGCTCAGGCAGAAAAGTCCATGAGATGTCATCTACAAAACAAAGCAGGGCTGGAGGCATGGCTCATGTGGTAGAGCACCAGCCAGGTTACCAAATAAACCAAGCAAGCTTGAAGTTCTTAATTTAAGCACCAGTGCCAAAAGAAAGAAGGAAGGAAGGAAGGAAGGAAGGAAGGAAGGAAGGAAGGAAGGAAGGAAGGAAGGAGGGAGGGAGGGAGGGAGGGAAGGAGGGAAGAAGGGAGGGAGGGAGGGAGGGAGGGAGGGGTGACACCAATCATCTGTGTGTAAGGACAGCAAATAAGAAATCCCCATCACCCTCACTCTGCTCTTGTCCCTCCCTGTCAGGTTTATTCAGAACCAATTTTTCAGTTCCAGGCCAAAGGTCATCTTCAACAACTAGTACAGTATTCACTGATCTCCAGGAGTCCATTAGTAACATCAATGTCCCAAACAAACCAGCTTGATCCAAAATAATACAGCAGCTCCAAAACTCAGCTGTAAAGCAGGTATTAATAGATCTAGGCTCTGCAAAAACAAGTCTCCGGGCCCCACCCTGTAACCCACCCCAAACTTTGGCCCTTTGATCATACATTGAAAGCCATTCAGGTGCCTTTAAGACTTGCAGCTCTTTCAATAATTAAAGGCCATCCACCAGCTTTTATTGCAGGCTTATCAGAGGTCAGGCAACGTGCCAAGGGCTTCACATCTCATATCTATTATCTCATTTGGCCCTCGCAAGCACCCTGGAAGGAAGGTACAATTCTTTTTCCTTGGTAGTACTAAGGACTGAACCCAGAACTTTGTACTTGCTAGGAAACCCTCTATCACTGGAGCCACACCTTCCTTCCCTTTTGATTTTTAGGGTTTGGGATTTTTTTCCCCCAGTTAACATCCTGGCTTCTTGCCCAGGCTGGCCTCCACCCAGACTGAGACCTTCCTATCTCCAACTCCCAAGTGGCTGAGATTACAGGCAAGGACCACCACACCCAGTCTAAGTTGTCATTTTTCTTAATCCTTGTTTTTTCAGTAAAGAAACTGATTTCAAGAGAAATTGAATAATGTGCTTCAGATGCTACAGCTTGCAGAACTGTGGGTGTGCTAAGCTAGGATGTGTACCCAGAAAGCTTAACTCTGGAATCTACCTGCTTAACCAACACTTGATTTTGGAAGACAGGATTTGTGTCCTGAAACTACTTGGAGATTCAATGTTGAGCACTTTAGTTTAAATACAGCAAAATTAATTCAACAACACTTTATTGCGCAACTAAAAATGCACATTTTTCCCTATTCTGTGTGTGTGATAGTCCTGGGGCTTGAATTCATGCACTGGGTGCTGTCCCTGAGCCTTTTTATTCTCCCCTCAAGTCTAGTGTTCTACCACTTAAGCCACAGCTCTGCTTCCAGTTCTTTTGGTGGTTAATTGGAGATAACAGTCTCTCAGGCTTTTCTGTCCAGACTGCTTACAAAACAGGATCCTCAGATCTCAGCCTTTTGAGTAGTGATAATATTAGGCAAGAGCCACCTGCAACTGGCTCCTTGAGCTTTTTTGTTCAACTCTACTACTAGAGCCATAGTTCCACTTCCAGATTCCTGGTAGTTAAGTGGAAGTAAGGTAGTCTCATGGACTTTCCTGCCCAGACTGGCTTTAAACCATGATTCTCAGATCTCAGCCTCCAGGGTAGCTAGGATTACAGGTGTGAACCACCTGGCTAGTTTTTCCTTTTATAAGACACTATAGGGAGTCAATTCCATGTCACTCCTGACCCATTTCACAGGACTTTATTCATTTGAAATGTTGAGAATAGACAAATCTGGAGAGACAGGAAGTACAGTTGCTTTGGGCTAAAGGAGGCCAGGAAAGTTGGATAGTGATGGTGAAGGACAAGGGGGTTCTGATTGGGGTGATGGAAATATTCTAACTTTTCCCTGGCTGTGGTGATGGTTGGCCACTCAGTGAAGACACTTAACATTGGAATGTGTGAGTTAAGTTGATGAGCTATTTGGAATGAGCACTGTATTATATAGTTGAGCTTTTTGGTTAGTGTGCATTAATTATGCAAAGAGATTTCACTGGGGTATTTCCATATGTGCATACATGCATACACTTTGATCATATTCACCGCCCACTACAATTTCTTTATCCCTTTTCCCCATTTTAGAAACAATTTTAATATAGTTTATTATTCATGTGTGTGTATATTTGTGTATGTGCATGTGTGTGCTGGTGTTGGGGCTTGAACTCAGAGCCCCATACTCAGCTCAGCTTTTGCTTACAGCTGGCACCCCTACTACTGGAGCCACACCTCCAGACTGACTTTTTCTGGTTAGCTAGAGATGAGTGTCTGGAGGATTTTTATGCCTAGGCTGGTTCTGAATTGTAATCCTCCAAATCTCAGCCTCCTGAATAACTAAGATTTCAAGCATAAGCTTCTGGCATACACTGCAAAAATTCCTTTTCTTTAAATTGTGAAAATACCATACAGAGGGGTTACAATTACATGGGCAAGGTAATGAGTACATTTCTTATCAAGCATTGTTGCCTCCTCTTTTGTTTCCCCTTCCCATCCTTTCCCATCTCCCTCCACCCCCCACCCTCCCATCTCCCCCACCCCCCACCCCCTCACCCCCGCCAAAGTTGTAAAGTTCATTTTTCGACATAACGACTTGTACATCTCATTGTTGCAATAGGTCCACCTGTATCCTTATTTAAACAATTTGTTTTTTTCCCTTCTCCTCCACAAATTATACCAACATCAAATACAGTGAAAGCAGGGGTTATACCGTGGGGGAGGGACAAACAAAGCAAACAAAAAAATCATCTTATAAATATGTTAGAAACAATCACAAGAAAGAAAAAACATTTGAATCCTTATTTTGGGGATTCACTTCACCTAACATCAACTTATCTGACCTTTTCTGCTTGTCTCAGACATATACTAGTTATTGCAAATAAGGGAAACCATGGGCCCTATGTTTCTTTGGGCCTGGCTTACTTCAATTAATATAATTTTTTCCAAGTCTTTCCATTTCCTAACAAATGGGGCAATGTCATTCTTACATGCATATAAAGTATTTCACTCCTATTCAACCTGATGCACTCTCTCTTTTTACCATCCTACTGGGACCCCACCCTCTAAACACTCCCTGATTTACACTCAAGTCACTCATTTTGCTTCAGATCTACATTCCACAAATGAAAGAAAACAGGCAGTTTTTGTCTTTCTAAATCTGGCTGTTTTGACTTAACTTGATGACCTCCAGTTCCTTCCATTTTCCTGT
Organism: Dipodomys merriami; assembly: GCF_024711535.1. Taxonomy (NCBI): domain Eukaryota; kingdom Metazoa; phylum Chordata; class Mammalia; order Rodentia; family Heteromyidae; genus Dipodomys; species Dipodomys merriami. The sequence goes on from NW_027206168.1 coordinate 1,746,347, forward strand.
AGGCATCATAATTTCATTCTTTTTATGGCTGAGTACTCCATTGTACATCTGTACCACATTTCCTTTATCCATTCATCTCTTGATAGGCACCTAGGCTGATTCCATTGCCATTGTGAGCTGTGCTGCACTATACATGGGTGCACAGTATCTCTACTGAATGCTGAACTATATTCCTTTAAATATATACCCAGGAGTAGTATAGCAGAATTTTTGGAGGAACATCCATACTGATTTCATAGTGACTACACTAATATATTATCCTGTCAACAGTGTATAAGGGTTCCATTTTTCCCCACAACTTCACCAGCATTTGTTGCTGTTTGTTTCAATAAAACTTTGTGTGTGTCTGTGTCTGTGTGTCTGTGTGTCTGTACCAGTACTAGTACTTGGAGTGAAAGCCTGGACCCTGTCCATTAGCTTTTTCCAATCAAGGCCACTTGGGCCACAGCTCCACTTCAGGATTTTTGCTGGCTATTGACTATAAGAGTCTTTACTGCCCAGGCTGGCTTTGAACCTTAATCCTCAGATATCAGCCTCTTGAGTACCTAGGATTACAGGTGTGAGCCACATATGCCCAACTGAATAAAACTTTTTAAAAAGTAAACTATTTACTACATTACCCTTTTCTAAATATCAAAGTTTCAGTAAAGAAGACAGTAGAAGCCGGGCGCTGGTGGCTCACGCCTGTAATCCTAGCTACTCAGGAGGCTGAGATCTGAGGATTGCGGTTCAAAGCCAGCCCGGGCAGGAGAGACCGTGAGACTCCTATCTCCAATAAACCACCAGAAAACCGGAAGTGGCGCTGTAGCTCAAGTGGTAGAGCGCTCGCCTTGAGCTGAAGAGCTGAGGAACAGCGCCCAGGCCCAGAGTTCAAGCCCCACGACCGACAAAAAAAAAAAAAGACAGTAGATGTAAGACATAATTAATAAATAGTAGTTAATGACATATAAAATAGATAACACATGGATAGATGATAGAAGACAGATGATTAGCGAGATAGACCAACAAATAGGAAGGGAGGAAGAGAGGGACAACCTTTCTGTTTATTTTTTTTCTCCTCACATCCTCCCTGAGGGTGCAGAGATCTATCAACAAACAGTGAACAAGACTAAGTTCCTAAGATGACAAACAACCAAGACAGAGTATTTTGCCTGACACAAACATGCACCAGCACTCCCTCCACTGGACAGCTCAGCCCTTTCTCACCACTTCTGCCCGTCCTAATCTTTCTGATTTCTGTTACTTCTCTTAGGTATACATCAAGTCCCCTAGCTTCCAGATGTGTTTTCCTAGTGAGATCCAGGCAGATGCCATCCAGTCAGCAGCCCTTTGCTCTCTGTGCAGGATTAGAATACCACACTATAGTGATCCAGAATCATGTACAACCCCAGGGGAGTTTCTTTCCTCTTTGAACGCATTACGTAATTTATTTTGCGAGAGTATCCTAGTAAATTAATTCCATTTTTCATTGGCAACTGTGCATTTGAGATTGCACTCCCGGAAACACCCCTGAGATACACAGGGCCCAGAGACGGGAAGAGTCGGCCAGTGGTGAAATGCTATCCCTTGTTTGTCTGCGTACAGTGGACAGCACACATGAACGTGCGTGTACAGATTCACAATGGCATGCATAGCAGACAGATTTCTAGGAAAACAAACACCAAAGCGTGCACATTTTCCAAGGGGAGACCTCCTCCCCCCCACCAGGCCTCATATCTTGGCCTCTCATCCAGTGTTTCTCAATCCTCGCTCACTCTCATTATTATAACCTTATGTTCCCAAATGTCACCCTATGGAATGTACTTCCAGATGACAGGAGCTACTTATGGACACAGTTTTCCCTAATCTACACCCAAGAATGCAGGCTTAGCAGGTCTACAGAACAGTCTAGGAAGCTTTAGTTTTTGTTAAGTGGTGTTTTTTGTTTCATTTAATTTTTTTGCTATTAATAAGTGTCTGTTTATGGGATACAATGTGATGCTTTCATCTAAGGGTACATTACAGAAAAATTTAATTAAGCTAATGACCTCTCCTATCTATTCTTTTTGTGGTAATCATGTTTAAAAATAAGCCAAGGATCTGAACAGATATTTCAAAAGCAGAGATACAATGGCCAACATATATATGAATAATGCTTCAATTCTCTTATTCACTGAGAAAAATGTACATTAAAATCATGATGATGTAATACCTCACACCTATTAGAATGTCTATGATCAAGCCACTGATACCAGCGGCTCACACCTATAATCCTAGCTACTCAGAAGGCTGAAACGTGAGGATCATGGCTGAAAACCTACCCAAGGAAGAATCATTGGAGAGTCCTATCTCTAATTAACTGGTAAAAAGCTAGAACCAGTGGAAAAGTACCAGGCAGGAGCAACAAAAGCTGAGCAAGAGTTCAAATATCAGGACCACCCTGATTTAAAAAAAAAAAACTGAAAATACTGTCATATGATCTAGCAATCTCACTTCTGGGTATATATCCAAAGGAAGTGAAATCAGCCTGTGAAAGAGAGACCTGACTTCCCACATTCATCCAGCACTACTTATAACAGACCAACTGTGGAACCAGCCTAAGTGTCCACCAGTGGAAACTGTGATCTATGTGTTAACATATACTAATATATGACCTTTATAAAGAAGGAACTTCTGTTATTCATGATGACATGGTTAGACCTGGAGCACATGTTAAGTCAGACACAGAAGGACAAATTCTGCATAATGTCACTTACATGTGGAATCTCAAAAAAGTCAGTCTCATGGAAACAGAGAAGAAACAGTGGCTATGAAGGAAGGGAGAAGGATGGGGAAAGGGGTGGATGTTGGTCACAGGAGGACTCACAATGGAGGAACAAGTTTTAATGATCTATCAAATACACAGTGACCACAGTTAGTAATGGCATACACTGTCAGGAGCCATACAACATTTCAGTCAACACTGCATTACATATATGACAATGGTCCAATAAAATTCCTCTTCCTGGTGACATAATACCTGTCTCCGTGTACGTGGACTCCATGCTGTATACATCATGACAGAATTCCCCTAGAGATACCTTGCTTGGAATGCATCCTAGGGTTATATGGCATCTGACTATATTCCAAAATTGCTTTAAAAAAAAAGAAGAAGAAGAAGCTGTATTGTTTTGTTGAAAAAAAAATGCCTCACTCTGTGGCAGAGGTTGGTCTCATGTTTACAATCCTCATGTCTCAGACTCCCAAGTGCTATGATGGCAGGTGTATGCCACTACGCCCAGCTCAGAATCCATGTTTGACTTTCTATCTTTGACTGCTGACAAACTTCAAGTATCACCCATTCCTCCTTCCCTTATATCCACAGCTGGGCAAAGGGACATAAAAGTCTGGATGTTCTTTTCCGGAACCAGCAAGAGACTCAAAACATAGCTCCTCCCTGTTTGCTGGAAGCCAGGTGCTAAGCATCCTGTAAAACTCCAGACTTTCCTACTCTTTTGAGACATGCTGAACCAACGTGGAGGCCTGCCCTGCGCTTCCCATAGTCTCACCACTGGTGCTTTGCAGCCCCTCAGCCATGATGTCCAAGCTGAATTAGGGGTGGGATCCACCCTGCTCTTGTAAAGTGACCACAGCATCTGGGCTCTGAGCATGAGGAAACATTCTCCACCGTCTAATGACCACTGCTACTGTTATTTTTTTTGTTGTGGCACTGGGGTTTGAAGTCTGGGTCTTGCTCTTGCTAGGCAGGCACTCTGCCATTTGAGTCTGTCCTCTAGTCACAGAGTTGTCTCTGTTCTGGTTCCCTGAGCAAGTTCACAAGTCACCTGTCTCCCAGTAGGGCCTGCAGCCCTCTGAGTCTCAGCCCCCTCCTCCAGGGCTCCTCTCACAGGCCTAGAACTACATGCAGGCCACATGGGTGGTGCTGAATTTCAAAGTACTAATTCGTTTATTTCCTACATATTCCCACTGGCTTCTTCTTTCACACAGAATGGCTCCAAGAAACCACACAGAAGTCAAATCATATCCATGGTATAAAAAGAAAAATGTGCAAACCAGCCAGCAGAGTGTTTTCTTGTCCACTAAGACCAGATGATCCTGGGGCCCAAGGAAGGATTCCCGGCGAGATGGGTGTAAACAGAGGCAGGAAGAGGAGGAAGAGCGGGGCTTCAGAATCCAGTGTCCTGGCCCTTCCTCTGATGCTTTCTGAGTTCTTCTCTGACATTCCAGGCTAGCAGAAGCTGACCATTCCTTCCTCATTCCCTCTTGGGACTCCCTTAACGCTCCCTTCATTCTTAACTCACTGTAGATCCCCGTCAGTAGGCCCCAGGAGACTGATGGCTTACATTACTGCTATACTCAAGGCAGAAAGGAATGTGGCTTACCTACTGCTGTAAAGGAGTGATGCTGTAAAGGAGGAGGATATAAAAGAGCTCATCTTTAAAGCACTGAATTTTGGGGATACTGAGCAGCATTCTTCTTGCAACATAAGCATCAAGAATGCCACTGAGCCTTAGAGCCTTCTTTCCTCACTTCTACTTTCTATAGTTCCAGGAACCCTGAAGTGGCCTGGGGCTTCTTGACTTTGTACAAACTGCAAAATCCTGCACAGAAAAGTGTTCAGGGGGCTGGGAAGGTGGCTCAGTGGTAGAGTGCTTGCCTTGCATGCATGAGGCCCTGGGTTCGATTCCTCAGCACCACATAAGCAAAAAGAAAAAAGCCGGAAGTGGCACTGTGGCTCAAGTGGTAGAACGCTAGCCTTGAGCTGAAGAGCTGAGGGACCGCGCCCAGGCCCAGAGTTCAGGCCCCACGACCGGACCCCCCCCCCCAAAATAAAGTGTTCAGAAAACAATGGTTCACCAGTTGCTATCTTACTACAATATTCCTTGAAGATGGACTGATGCTAGGAGTTGGTGGGTGTTTACAGTAAGTAAATAGTTGCAGTTACAGGTAAGTGTCACTCCTTTGAACAACTTACAGTTTGACAAAAATGAATATCAGGAAGCTAAAATATATTGGGTCGGAGTAAGTGGGGGAGGGTACGGGAAAGGAAAGGCCACAAATGGAGAGGGGAAAGGTGGGCATATACAGTCAAATGTACATATGTGAAAATAAAACCAGGTAACTTGAAGGCATAGATGGGTGGGGTTGGGAGAGATGGGGAAGAAACCGGAAGGAGGGGCATTGATCAAGACACATTGTACTCATGAACTGACACGTTGAACTGAAACCCCTTTGTCCAAACCACGTAAAGATAATTTTTAAAAATAAACATTTTTTTAAAGAGGACATCCAATCTGACACTTCTCTCCTTCCTTCCTGTCATGAAAGGATGTTATCTGCCCACATTCCTCCCATAGGGAATACCTGCCTACTAGTCCCTAACAAGCAGGTTATTCCTGCCATGGCCAACAGGTAGAGGCCCCAAGCGTGTGGTACACCTGTTCCATGCACCTGGCAGCCTAGGGAGAAGAGCTCAGCTTCACCTGATATCTACAGCCTTAGGAAGGTCTCTTCCTCTGCTAAGAGCCTGGTTTCTTCATCACATAGGGACCATAATAACATCTACCCTATTCACTTTGTGAGAGTGCTTTGAGTATCAGACAAATACAATTTTGGAGCTGTTAGGAAGGGCCAGGCAGCTGTAAGAGTTTTGCTCTTAGCTTCTGCTTTGTAACTAGGTGAGTAGGTAGATGACAAAAAAATATTTGAGGTAGCCCATGTTCAATACAGGAAGAAAGAGTTAATAATATACAAGTAATGGGCAAACCCAATATTATGGTGTGGTAAGGTGGACTTCTACACCTTTTTTTTGTTTGTTTTCTTTTAACCTCACTCTTCTTTTGAAAAAATTAAAAGCGTCATTTCTTCCTTTCATGTTATTTGAAAGTCTAATAAGCAAAAATAAGCATTAAATATCATGGCTCTGATGCAAGCTCCTACACACCTTCCCCAGCCAAAAGCCACTCTTGGGATTATGAGCTATTTCCTTTCCAAATGGGAGACTTATAATGAAAGCAAACAAGAACCTGAGGCACAAAAAAAGGGAGGGAGGGAGAGAAATTTGCTCAGACACACAGAGTGGCCATGCCAGCCTTTGAAACCACAAATTCTGGCAGGTGTAAAAAACTCCTTAATATTATTTAGATCTGTTTCAACTTGGTTCTCATTCAGCCACAAGTAAACATTTTGAAGCATCTTCAGATTAAGTTGCTACAACTTATGCAATGCCTTGGTGGCAGGGAGAAACAGAGACTCTCAGCAGAACATCTGCTCTACAGGCACGGCACTGAGCATGGGTCCAAAGCCACTGTCTAAACTCACTCAAAACACAAAAGTCTGACAGGCGCCGGTGGCTCACGCCTGTAATCCTAGCTACTCAGGAGGCTGAGATCTAAGGATCATGGTTCAAAGCCAGCCTGGGCAGAAAAGTCCAATAAGCCAATAAACCATGTGAAAACCAGAAGTGGCACTTTGGCTCAAGTGGTAGAGTGCTTGCCTTGAGCTGAAGACCTGAGGGACAGCGTTCAGGCCCAGAGTTCAAGCTGCACGACTGACAAAAATAAAAAATAAAAATTCAGGAATGAGACAAGGATGTCTACTCTTTCCACTTCTCTTCAACTTAGTATTAGAATTCCTAGCTAGGGCAATAAGACAAGATGCAAACATAAAGGGGATCCAAATAGGGAAAGATGAAGTAAAACTCTCCCTCTTTGCAGATGTCATGATCCTGTATTTAAAGAACCCCATGGACTCTACTCCCAAGTTACCAGAGCTGAATGGAAACTTTTGCAAAGTAGCAGGGCATAAAATTAACCTTCAAAAATTAATGGCTTTCCTGTATGCCAATAACAAGAAGAGTATGGCTGAAATTAGGAAAGCAACCCCTTTTGTAACAGTCCCACAAAAAATAAAATACTTAGAGTTAACTAAAGAGGTGAAGGACCTCTATGATGAAACTTTAAAAACCTGAAAAGGGAAATTAAAGCGGAACTAAGGAAGTAGAAAAACCTCCCATGCTCCTGGATTGGGAGGATTAACATTGTGAAAATGGCAGTATTGCCAAAAGCTATCTACAAATTCAATGGAATACCTATCAATATCCCAACTTCATTCTTCAATGAAATAGAAGAAGCAATCCAAAAATTCATATGGAACAATAAAAGACCCAAATAGCAAAAACAATCCTTAGCAGAAAGAACAGCGCTGGAGGAATATCAATGCCAAATTTCAAACTCTACTACAAAGCCATAGTAATCAAAACAGCTTGGTACTGGCACAAGAAGAGACCTGAGGAACAATGGAATAGGACTAAAGACCCAGAAATGAACCCACAGACCTATAGCCACCTAATCTTTGACAAGGAAGCTAAAAAAAAATTGAATGGAAGAAAGACAGACTTTTCAGTAAATAGTGCTGGCAAAATTGGTTAAACACCTTTAAAAAACTAAAGCTACATCCGTACATATCACCCTGCACCAGAATCAACTCCAAATGGATCAAAGATCTCAAAATAAAAGTAGACACCTTGAAAACATTACAGGAAGGAATAGGAGAAACCCTAGGTCTCCTTGGCACATGTTGAAATTTTCTTAATAGAGACCCAGAAACACAACAAATCAAAGAAAGGTTGGACAAATGGGACTGCACGAAATTGCAGAGCTTCTGCATGGCAAAGGACATAGTTAGCAAGATCAATAGAAAGCCCATGGATTGGGAGAAGATCTTCACTAGCTATACAACAGACAAGGGTCTCATATCTAAAATATACTTAGAACTCAAAAAATTAAATCCCCCAACAACAAATCCTCAAAGAAACAACTGCCCGATTAATAAGCGGGCTAAATACTTAAAGAGAGACTTCTCTGAAGAGGAAATAAGAATGGCCAATAGACACATGAAGAAATGCTCAACTTCTCTAGCCATACAAGAAATACAAATCAAGACAACATTGAGATTCCACCTCACCCCAGTTAGAATGACTATAATCAAGAAACCTAGTAACAACAGATGCTGGAGGGGATGTGGCCAAAAGGGAACCCAACTGCATTGTTGATGGGAGTGTAAAAAACTGTTCAACCACTTTGGAAATCAGTGTGGAGGTTCCTCAAAAGACTCCACAAGAGCTCCCCTATGACCCAGCAATCCCACTTTTGGGCATTTACCCAAATGATCACAAACAAGGTCATACCAAAGCTACCAGTACTTTGTTTATCGCAGCATTGTTCACCATAAAAAGGAACCAACCCAGCTGCCCCTCCGTAGATGAATGGATCAAGAGAATGTGGTATATATATAATGGAATTCTATGCCTCCATCAGAAAGAATGACATTGCCCCATTTGTTAGGAAATGGAAAGACTTGAAAAAAAATCATATTAAATGAAGTAAGTGAGGCCCAAAGAAACAAACATAGGTCCCATGGTTTCCCTTATTTGCAATAATTAGTACATGTCTAAGATAAGCAGAAAAGGTAAAAAACTATGTACATATGACCAGATAAGATGATGTCAAGTGAAATGAACCGCAAGATAGGGACACAAGTAGTTTTTTCATTCTTGCTGTTGTTTTTAATGTACTTACAATATACTATGTAATTTTTTTTGTTTCTTTTATATGTTCTTCCCCCATGGTATAACCCGTTTTCATTGTATTTGATTCCGGTGTCCTGCATCTTGTATATACATTTTTATAATCAGGGGAGGGGAAGGGAAATAACAAAATGCTTAAATAAGGATACTGGTTGAACCACTGTAACAATGAGATGTACAAGACACTGTGTTGAAAATGAACCTTACAAATTCAGGGTGGGAGGAAGGATTTGGGGAGGTGGGGAGGGAAGGGATGATAGGGTAAAAAACAAAGGAGGAGGTGACAATGCTCGACAGGAAATGTACTCATAACCCTACTCATGTAACTGTAACCCCTCTGTACAGTATTTTTACAATAAAAATATATTAAAAAAACACATAGGCTGTGCTGTGATTTGAATGTGTCCCCCTAAAGTTTGTGTTTTGGATATGAGGGTGAGGTGAGGGTCATGAGGGTGGGACCCTTGCAAAGGCTGGTGTTAGTAGCTCTATGAGAGGAAGGCAGACTAGAAGCATCTCACACTTTCTCTGTCTCTCCACGGGATGCCCTGTGCCCTCCTGTGGTACTTGCAGAAGCAGGCATGGGCCCCCCATGCTCCTGCACTTCCCAGGCCTCCAGCAAACTGAACAAGCCACGATTCCTGATAAATTGCCCTAGCTGTAGTACTCAGTCATAGCAACAAAGAATAGACTCAACAAGGTCTCACAGAGCCCTTCCCATTTCTCATCTAACAACCTTAGATAGGTTCTTGTAAAAAGTAAAATTTTAACGGCTTTATTGAGATCTGTTACATGTCATAAAAGTTCACCCATTGTAAGGCTGAAAGTAATTCAATGGTTTTGAGGACTATGTTTACATAATCATCAAAACATTACCATAATTTTATGTTTATTAACATAAATTAGCTAGACCGGGTGTGGGGGGGACATTATGACATTTGTATACATGTATACATTATATCTCCCTTATAATGTATACATTATATCTTAATCAACTCTACTCATTTAGACAGAGTAGGTACTTTTGTTTGTAGGTACTTTTATGCCAGTACTAGCATCCAGGGCCTCTTGCTTTTTTCACTCAAGGGTAGCACTCTACCACTTGAGTCACAGCTCTACCTCCAGTTTTTGATAATTAATTGGAGATAAGAGTCTCACATACAGCCTGGTGCCAGTGGCTCACACCTGCAATCCTAGCTACCCAGGAGGCTGAGATCTGAGGATCACAGTTCAAAGCCAGCCCAGGCAGGAAAGTCCGTGAGACGCTTATCTCCAATAAACCACTAGAAAACCAGAAGTGGTGCTGTGGCTCAAGTGGTAGAGCACTCGCCGTGAGCTGAAGAGCTGAGGAATAGTGCCCAAGCCCAGAGTTCAAGCCCCAGGACTGACAAAAAAAAAAAAAAAAGAGTCTCACAGACTTCTGCCGAGGCTAGATTGAATGACAATCCTCAGATCTCAGCCTCCTGATTAGTGAGGACTATAAGCATGAGCCACCAGCACTCTGCAGTAGGTACTTTTTAAATCAGTGTCACCACATGAGAAAACTGAGTCAAGTGAACACCACCTCTACAAAGTAGCCAGACTGAGCTCCAGAGCCAAGCCTCCCATATAGCCACGGTGGTTCTTATGTGAGCATGCCCCAGATAGAGCTTCTGAGACCTGCTAGCCCTCCCCTGGCATGAAGCTGTGAACCTCCTGGCTGGACCTGGTGAGAAGCTGATGTAAGCTCCCAGGACAGAATGGAGATCACGTCTATGTCCTTGAGATTCAATTCCTTTCTGTCTAGCCTGAAAGCTGAAAGACTTTCCTAGAAAACTTCACCAACGTCTAGGTTAGAGGTACTGACAGCATTTGATATGTTTCCAAATCTGTCTGTACTGCAGCTAATGATTGAAAGTTTTATTCAAACTTGAGACTAAAAGCTGCTTAAGCCAGAGAGGTTGGGAGGCTCCTAGACTATGCTGGTTCCAGCACACAGACTCTGGAGGAAGGTTAAATCATCTGCAGTGATGGGAACCATGGCAATGAAAGATGAAACTGAAAGTAACCTTAGTGATGGAGGCTGGCTGTACTCTGAGGGCAGTATCTGGGTGAAACAGAATCCAAAGGCAGCCTGGTGATGGAGAGGAAGCACCAGATCAGGGACCCACCCCTTCTCACAGCAAACTGGCCTGAGGACAAGAAAAGAAAAATCTGGATGTGCTGTCTTGGCATGGAAGGGAGCCATCTACTCTCTCAGTCAGGCCTGAAACACCTCTTCATTTGCAGATGCACAGGCTAGAGACTTCAAGGGAGAAAAATCATCGATTACCCAGAGCAGGCTAGGCCTGTCAGCCCAAGAACAGCAGGAAAGAGACCAAGGCTTTCTCCATCCTGTCCTCTCCCTGTAAACCACAGGGCCTGAACTCTACACACTGGGATGGGCTTATCTGTAATAAGACAGGAAGAATGTGAGCTCTGTAACAAGCCAGTCTGTGTTTTGCTTGTTTGGTGCTGCCAGTTCAGCTCCTGTAAGAGTAAGGGACATGAGTAGATGCCAATGTTCCTTGGTCTCATCAAGAAGCCCACAGAGCAGAGATGTGCAGGTGTCAATTCATCCATGGCACTAGTCACAGAAAAGACACCCATCAGTGACAGCAACTCCCCATCTTGGGACAGCCTCAATGCCAGTGCCAGCCCCAGCCTCTGCCCTGCTCTGCTCTGCTCACAGTGTCAACACTGTCCAGTCAAACAGGTTCTTATGGTGGAGGACCTATTACTGATTTCCGTAACAAGGGCGTGTAAGGACCCTGGGACAATTGTCCTTTTATGGAGTTAAAACTGGATGTCTCGGAAATGCTGTTTTTCTGTTTCTTTGGGGACCTCCTTGCCAAGCTGGTCCAGTGTGAAAAAGAACTGTGCTTATTCTAAGAAGAAAAGGAGTGAGCATGAAGTCATCATATTTTGCAACCAGGACTCTTCCACAGCCAAATGTGTTCAAATCCAAAGCGCTCCCTCCCTGGATGAGGTCAGGGATAGAGTGACTACTTGCAGCTGAGTTGGTGAGCTTTCAGAAGAAGGGAAGTTCTGAAAGAGCAGCCCCCCCACACACACAGCTGCCTATGAAATTCTGAGTCACTAACATAGACTCCTATGCCTCAAGCCCAGGAAAGAGCTGGTGGCACTGGCTTTAGGACATGCTCACTACCTTCAAGACCTCAGTGACTTGGTATTCATTGACATGTTCTCTCCTTAATAGATCTTTTTATCCCTGATCCCAAGCTTGAGAGACAATGAGTGAAAATAATCTATCCCTCCCTGTAGTTTATGAACTGTTTATACAGCCTGTAGAAGGGTATCCATCACAAATAAATGTAGTATTACAAACTTCCTAGCAGACTAAATATGGAAATGTGGCCCAATCAGTGAGCTCAGAGATGTCTCTGGAGAACTGAGAGTCCACCAAAGTTCAAGAGATTGAGTAGAAGGAGTCAGTTGAAGTGAAAAGGAAAAGAACTATTATAGGAGATGGAACAGAATGCTCGAAGGTGAGGACCAAAAGACAGCAAGACTTTGGCAAGTCTGAGCTACACTAAGAAAATGGGAGGGGTGGTGGGAAATGGGCTGGAGAAAATGGCAGAGACAAATGATAAAGAGGTGCCACATGAAGAAGTTCTGCCTTCATCCTGAGAGCAACAGGAAGTGATCAAACATTCCAGGCAATGAAGGGTACCCTCAGATCTGAGCTTTGAAGCCAGGGTGGCAACATAAAAGATGATTAAGGGTGGAAACTGGTTGAAGAGGTTATTATAGTGGGTCATGAGATGGTAATGGAGCAGATGAAGAGAAGGGGACAGATTCCATCACTGTTTTGGAGGTCAAGTAGACAGAGATGGCAGAATTGAATGTGAGGAATGCATCAAGGTCAATTGATGGATGTCACGAGCAGATACTTGGTGAGTAAAACCATTGACTGAGGTCAGACACCCTGGAAGAAGAGAAAGGATGTGTTGATGTGCTGGAAAAGTTATTGGTGTGTGTTTTAGTTTAGTGAGTGAGTGTGTGTGTGTGTGTGTGTGTGTGTGTGTGTGTGTGTGTGTATGTGTGTGGGGGGGGTGCTGGTACTGAGTTTTGAATTCAGGGTCAGAGCCCTGTCTTTTAGCTTTTTTACTTATGGCTGGCACTCTACTACCTTGAGCCACAGTTCCACTTCCAGCTTTTTTCTGGTTAATTGGAGATAAGAGTCTCATGGACTTTCTTGCCCTGGTTCTCAGATCTCAGCCTCCTGAGTAGCTAGTGATGCAGGTATGAGCCACTGGCATCCAGCTGATTTTTTTAATAAACTATGTTTTTTGGGGGGTGCTGCAATTTGAACTCAGGATCTAGAACTCATTTGGCCTGCTTGCTCATCTAGGCTGGCATTCTACCCAACTGAGCCAGCTTTTTGTTAGTTATTTTGGAGATTAAATCTAGTGGACTTTTCTGTCCAGGTTGTGCTTTGATTATAGGTGTGAGCCATCAGCTTAATAACTACTTGATTGTCACGACCACCTCGACCAGCAAGGAAGACGCAACACCGAACTCTTCTCTCTGCAGTTTATTCAGGACCTTTGAGTAATCTTCTGACCCCAACCCCGGGGAGAATTCCCCACAGCCTTAAGTACCCGCTGGGTAGCCAACCCTGATACGCCACGTGGGAACCACCAATAGGTTCAGGTGCGCGAAAGCAAGCCAGAGTCTTTGCCTTAGCCATATAAGGAGTTGTTTACCACAGAGAGCACTTCCCGCCATCGGGAAGGCGGAGGGCGGAAGCCGGCGCCATCTTCCAGATGCGGCTGCACACAGCTCTCTACACTTGATAGAAGTTTTAGTTTTCCTGAAAACTAAGAACTACAGAGAGTTCATATGTAGTTCATAACCCCTAGTTCCATTAACATCTTCCTTCAATGCCATACATTTGTTACAATTGATGTGTCAATAGTGATACATTTTTTTGACTAAGTCCACAATTCACATTGAGGTCCACACTTATGAAATACACATCTGTAAGTTTGTACAAATGCATGTCATGCATCTACATTGTGGTATCATAAGAGAATAATTTCACTGTTCTAGAAATTACCTCTTTACCTTTCCATTCCTCTGTTCATCTTCTCACTCACAGTTTTGCCTTTTCCATAATGCCCTAAAGTTGGGGTCTTATTTATGTTGCCTTTTTAGACTGGCTTCTTTCACTTTGCAATTTAAGATTCCTCTGTATCTTTTTGTGGTTTAACAGCTCATTTTTTTCTATCACTAAGTAATATACCACTGTATCAATACCATGTTGACTGCTTCCATTTTAAAAATCTGAGACAAGGTCTCACTAAATGGTCTATACTAACACAATTCTCCTACCTCAACCTCCTGTGTACTAGACATCACTACACTCAACAGACTGCTCCTATTTTTTGGCCATTATGAAGAGTGCATCTGTAATTTTTGCATACATGATTTTATAAAGACATGACTTAATATCAAGTAATCATAATGATAAAGAAATATTGCTGGATTGTGGGTTAAGAATACAACTATCTGTATAAGGAATAGAAAAAGTGGTCTTGTGAAGTGGCTGTGCTATTTCTACATTCCCATACCACTGAGCAAACTTTCCCCATGATCTTCCTCATCCTCAGTAATGCTGAATGCTGTCAGTACTTGGGGTTTAACCACATTCTATTTAGCATGTGGTGGTAATGATTTGGTTCCATTTGTAATTCCCTGACAACCAGTGTGGCACCTCTTTCATATGGCTATTTTCCATCTGTATTATCACCTTTGATGAGGGATCTTTATCTTTCACTGACATTTTAATTAGCCTAATTTGTTTTCTTAGTGGTTTTTTAATTCTTTGTATAGACAATCAGGTGTTAGTTAATAATGGGAATGCATTGTGGGGAATGTGTCCTTACAATATATTGTCACTGTGTGAACATCACAGGGTACATTGACACAAATATGGCTACATTGTTGCTGGGCATGCTGCACACCTGTGATCTCAGCTATGAGGGAGGTGGAGATAGGAGAATTGAGATCTAAGACCAGCCAGGGCAAAAGCATGAGACCCTACCTAAAAATGAACTAAAATCAGAAGAACTGGAGTACATGGCTCAAGTGGTAAAGTAACTGCCTAGCTCTGAGTTCAATCCCCAGTACTATAGATAAATGACAAGATATTAGATAGATAGATAGATAGATAGATAGATAGATAGATAGATAGATAGATAGATATCACAATGACTACATTGTCACATGGTGATTTAACTTTATAGTTCACTATCCTATCTGTGTTCTCTATTGACTAAAACATTGTTAAGGGGCATTCCAACATGCCATTCCTCACCAGTCCCATTGCCATCACCAACATGCCAAACCCTATCTCCTAGCCAGGTCAATGCTGGCTGGCCACCTTCAATCCACCCTCCATTCAATGACCATAATACACACTCCAAAGTCAGGTCCCACAACTCCTCTGCTGAAAAACGTCCATGGAAAACAACTAGATACTGTGTGTACAGTGGAATAGTACTAAGCCATTTAAAAACCATGCATACAAGTTTGAAATGTGAAGACATTATCTCACATGAAAAAAACCCAGTTACTAACATCTCCAGCTAATGTTTATATAATATTTGCATTAAGTATATGAAGCGTTCAAACCAAGTAAGTCTGTAGATTGGTGTCTTCCAGGGTTAGGGAAGGGGGGGTGGAATGGGGAGTGACTAATAAAAGAGATGAAGTTTGAAAATTGCATACTAGTGGTGGCTTCACGACTCTATGAAGATCCTAAAAGCCATTGAATGATGCAATTGCATAGATAAGTTGTGTGCTACATGAATTATATCTTCATTTAGCTATTTCGAAACTCCAGCATAGCTGGACACACACCTGTAATCCTAACTACACAAACAGGCTGAGATCTGAGGATGACAGGTAGAAGCCAGTCCAGGCAGGAAATTCCAAAATAGACTTATCTCTAACTAACCACCAAAAAGCCAGAAGTGGAACTGGGTCTCAAAAGTATATCTATTTTTGAGCAAAAATAAGGACAAGCACCCAGGCCCTGAATTCAAGGATTAGCCCCTCCCTTAGCAACAACAACAAAAAGGCTCCACCAAGTCATCCTGCATCACACAGAAGCCTAGTCCAGTGAGGTCCCCATCCTGTATATGCTCTCTCTGTCTAGTCTCTGATCTTGCTCCTCCCTGGCCCCTGCTCTCCTGCTCACTTTACTACCTCCCTTAGGGTCTTCATCCACAAGTCACCCTGTTAACTTGGCTAATGTGGCCTTCCTGGTGGTCCTCACTTGCCTGGAATGTGGCCCCACTGTCCCCACATTTTCTCATGCCAATCCTCCATTATCCCTCTCCGCTGTTACATACTTACTCATTGTTTCTATTGCCCCTCTCCACACGATTGCAGAAGAGTAGAGATTTCCATTGGCTGCATTCATTGATAAGCTGACATCATCTGGGACAGGATACACCCAGTAAATATGTCTTCCGTGGTTAAACAGTGATCTCTGTGTGCTGCCTCTCAGGTAACTTCTCACCTCTTCTCTGAGGCTATTTCATCCTTCTGAAAGTTTTCTATCATCAGGAAAAAAAACCAACTTATATTGGAGGGAAGGATGGATCTTAACTATTATTCTGCTGCCTAATGGACTAAATCCCAAACTATAATATTGGAATTTCTACTCAGTGTTTTGTACTTGCTAGGCTAGAGCTCTATCACTTGAGCCACACCTCCACTCCTTTTTGTTCTGTTTATTTTTGAGAAAGGTTCTCACCTTTTGTCTGGGCTAGCATGGACCATAATCCTCCTACGTATGACAGCATGCCACTGCACCATTTTTGCTGAGATGGCATCTCTTTTCCCAAACTAGCCTCAACCCACAACCCCTCCCCCAAACTCTGCCTCTGAAATAGCTAAGATGACAGGCCCATGACAACACACTTGGACGCTGGCAGGTAGGGGGGTCTTTTGAAGTTTTTGCCTCTGCTGGTCTCAAACCACAATCCTTCCCATCTCAGATTCCCAAGTAGGACTAAAGGTATGAGTCCACAGGCACCCACATGAGACACCAAAGTCTTTAGCAGGCCCTGGCTTTTCCAAAATCAAAGCTTCTCCATCCACTGCCCTTTGCCCTAGGCCAAAACGAATTCTATGGTACTCTGGTTCCTACCACAAAAGCAGATACTTTCTGCAATAAAAGAAGGGAGTACCATGTTGAAAAGTGGCTGACCAGATTCCCATTTTTCTTGTTTTGCCAAAAGCCTTCAATACTCTTCATGTATTGTAAAACTCTAAGAAAGCTACAGAAGAGGCAGTAGACACTCCCTAAAATATCTGACCCAAGATTCCCTTTTTGAGGTGGCTCATCTCCAAGGACTAGAGTTCCATGGAACAAGTCTTAGGAACACCGCCCTAGTCAAACAGGACTCCTGGCAATTGGAACAATGTCTCATGCTCTCAAGCTCAGGCTTCTGGAATCTTCTCCCCTTCTCTGCCTATGGAAACCCTATTCTTGCTTTTCTAGTCAGTCCAACTTATACCCCTTCCTTGGTCCCCTATTCTGAGTTCACCTTTTATCCCTCTGTGTTTCTACAGAACTTCACACAACTAAACCCTCTGTCACAATCAAGGCTTAGACTTCAGTCTGTTGTTAAGATGTCTGTTTCCATCCCCAGACTGTGGTTCTGCCTGGGCTTCCCAAGAGCTGTCCTCTGCCAGGGTGAAGATTCCTGAAGCAGCCCCACCTAGAGAGGACCACCATGCTCTCCTTCCTTCAGACCCCCTTTTTCCCTATAGACACTGGCTACTTAACAGGAGGTGTCCTAGATGTCTTGTCTTAGCTGTTCCCTTTCTTTATCTTTAGAATTCCTATAAAGGTCTGTTTTAAACCAGAGCATCAAGGTTTAGAATTATCCTGACCTAGCTATGATGGTGTCATATTGAGGCTGGCATCTTCCACTAACTTACTGATAGTTCAAAGGAGCATATAGAAAGTAAAAATTAGAAGTGGAAACATGGCTCAAGTGGTAAAGCTCCAGCGTGAGCAAAAAAGCAAAGTTGGGTACTAGTGGCTCATGCCTGTAATCCTAGCTAATCAAGAGATTGAGATCTACGGACTGTGGTTTAAAGGCAGCCTGAGTAGGAAAGTCCATGAGACTCTTACCTCCAATTAACCAGCAACAATCTGGAAGTGGAGCTGTGGCTCAAGTGGTAAAGTGCTAGCCTTGAATAATAAAGCTGGAAAACAGAACGCTGAGTTAAAGACCCCGTACCAACAAGCGCGCGTGCACGCGTGCGCGCGCGCACACACACACACACACACACACACGCACACATGCACACACACACATACACACACACAAGGAAGTGAGACCACATCTCAAACCAATAAGCAGTTTATGTTTCATATTTCATGTTTGTAATTCCAACTACATGGAAGTCATAGGTAGGAAAATCATGGTCCCAGGATACACCTGGGAAAAAAAACAGGATCCTATTCAAAATATAATTAAAAGCCAAAAAAGGCTTGGCATACCTCAAAAAGTAGAGGTACATGCCTAGCAAGTGTGAATTCTTGAGTTCAAATCCCAGTAACATGAGAAATGAGGAGGAAGAACAATGTCACTAATATCCTAAATGCAATAGTTTAAATAATGGATCCCCCAAAGACCCATGTATAAAAAGGGCCTAGTTGCCAGCCTTTTGCACTGTTAGGAGGTTATAGATTTGGGGGCGGGAGGGGAGAGGGAAGGGAGTCTAGTAAGAGGAAGTGATATCATTGGGAGACACTGCCTTGAAGAGGATGTTAGAACCCAGCCCCTTCTTCTCTCTGTTTCCCAGCTGTCAGGAGGTGAGCAGCTCTGTTTCACATGCTGCCTGCCATGATGTTCTGCTCACCAAAGGCCAAAAGCAATAGAATCAACACACCATAGGTCTTCAACCCCTGAAACAATGAACTTAAATAAACTTTTCCTTTGTATCAGTTGTTTCTCTCAGGTATTATAGTGACAGATGCTGACAAATACAACAAGAAGCTGGATCTGTTACTTAAGTCTTCCAATATGATTGCCTCACTTCTCAAATGGGAAGAGTTTAGAGGAACTTAATGGCTCTAAGACTAAAGACCAACCCAAAAGGGTATCTATCTATTGTGGCTGAGAACTGTCATTGAGACCAGCCTAAGGATCACACATTTATCCTACATTTGGTGCTGTCTCATGCAAAAAAAAAAAAAAAAGCTTGAGGTCTCCACCTCCACCCACAAGCAAACTCAGGTGGGACTGTTTGCCCCCAGCTGGCCTCTGCCATGGTAGTCTTTGGGAGGTCTATGTGTGTAGTAAGAGTCTATCTGGGAAATATAAGGGTGGCTCAACTTAGGAACAACTTGAAATTTGTACCCACTCCACACTACCACCCTAGGGGTCAATTGTATCTCCAAAGCCCAATCATAAAGGCAGTTTAGAATACTTGGTCCTCGGATACCACCGGCATCCTCTCTCTTCCAGGCTTCTCATTATTTAGCTTGCAAAATAGGCGTGGTAGAGTGGTAGTGTCATTCTTCTTGCAGGCAAGAAGTTCCTAGGGAGGGTTAGTCAATTCTTCCTAGGCTGTCAGGAGCTTGTGAGCAGAGGGTGGAGCCCAGGGAAGAGGAAACAAACAGAAATCCTAGAGAGACAGTCATCCATGCCTTGTCTTGGGCTGTTCAAGAACCCCACCCCGGACCCCTGGAAGCAACAAAAGACCCATTGCCCTCCAAGGAGGGAGTGTCCCTGAATGATGACTCCTTGGGCAGGGGAAGGCACTGATATCTGTGCTGGCTGAGATAAAGACACTTCTCCGGAAGTCCCAGTCACCATGGGCCAACTCTCTCCAAGCACGGAGGCACAGTCCTGAAGGCAGAGCTCAGGTTTCCTCCTCATGCAGGGAGCCTGGAAGGTGGTATTTCCTGCTGCTGTCCCTTGACCTGGGCAGTCACCACCCCTGGGCATTTTCCAGCCACCCTGGTTCATGCACTTGGAGCCTGGTGCTCATAATCCTTTGCCTCTTTGTTCATTTTACTTTAGTTTCCTCTGGAATGTTCCAAGCCCCTTGTATCACAATGTGCCAGGAATGTGAACATTCCAGGGTGGGAAAGGACTTGTGTTACTCATCCCTCAGTGTGGTTTCCTGGTAGAAGATACAGAGCTCAGAATTCTGGTCCTGATTTGCCAATGAGTGACAGTTGTGGTCAAGGCTCCTCTCACAGCCTTAATTTTGTTATATACCTAATTGGCAAGAGGGTAGGATGCAGGGAGTTTGAGAAAACCAACTTTTAAAACTGGAATGATGCTGAGACCCTTCTTGATGGCTTCTGCACATTGTTTGCTAGCAACTGCCTACTGCCTGCTGCCTGCTGCCTGCTGCTTCCTTACTAGATGATAGGGCAGGAGGGGTTGGGGCTCCAGCCTATAACTCTAGCTACTTAGGAGGCAGAGATTAAGAGGATCATGGTTTGAGGTCAGCCCAGTCATACACTGAAGACTGTTTCTCAAGCAAAGTTGGCATGAGGGTGCATACCTATGTTCCTAGTTATATGGAAGGCAAAGTTAGGGAGAATCAAGGTTTCAGCCAGCTGGAGCAGAATTCTGTGAGAATGGAAGAAATTAGGCATGCTTTTGTTTGTCATCCAACATATAGTGGAAAGCAAACAATAGAATCATGATCTAGGCACAAACCTCAAAAATAACAAGCACCAAAAAAAAGTGCCTAGAGACATGGCTCAGCAATAGGGTACCTTCCTAGCAAGCCCTGAGTCAAAACCCTAGTGCCATCAAAAATCAAAAGAAATGAAAATAAAAGTTGTGAATGGTGGCTCACATCTGTAATCCCAGCTACTTGGGAGGGAGATATTGGGAGGATCACAATTCAAAGCCAGCCCAGGCAAAAATACACTCATCACAACAAACAAGCCAGGTATGGTGGTGCATGCCTGCTGTAAGGTATATTAAATAGGTAGCCGATGAAGAGAACACCACGCGCTATTCAGGCAGGAAAAGAAGTTTATTTACCGAACTGCTGCCCCCCACCATACATGGTGGAGAAGCATGGCTGAAAAGGAAAGTGGGGAGGGGGAAGGAAGAGGGGTGACTCACCTCTAGGCCAGGACTTATCTAGGCCAGGGACAGGAAGAGGTGTGGCCAGGTGGGGGAAAGGTGTGGCCACACTGGATCTGGATGTGACCTCAGGGTTGGGGACCCTCCTAGGGTCAGAGGGGAGGCATGTGATCACAGGTGGCCCAGGATGTGACCTAGCAGGAGGGGAAGGTGACTGCTTCCAGGTCTGCCAGTTACCTAGGTAACAGATATTGGGCGGAAACTTAGCCAAAAGGGAGGGAGGTGTCCCTGTGCAGACCTTACACCTGCAATCCCAGGTATGAAGAGACATGGGTAGGAGCATCACAGTATTAGGACAAGCCATAGAGAAGAATGTGAGACCCTACCTGAAAAAAAAAAAAAGTGACTAAAATTAAAAGGGTTAGGGACATGGTTCAAGTGGTAGAGTACTAACAAGTGCAAGGCCCTAGATTCAAACCCTGGTTCTGCCAG
This sequence comes from Dipodomys merriami, assembly GCF_024711535.1. Classification (NCBI taxonomy): domain Eukaryota; kingdom Metazoa; phylum Chordata; class Mammalia; order Rodentia; family Heteromyidae; genus Dipodomys; species Dipodomys merriami. Next base: position 1,767,530 of record NW_027206168.1, read on the forward strand.
AAAAAGAAAAGGAATGCTTAGAGCTACTGTTGTTCCTTTAGTCTTTAGACTATGTGAAGGATGTAAGCAGCTTTGTGCGGGAAGGAGAAATTGTGGCAAATTGTGCAAAGGCTCTGCTAATCTTCTGAAGCTGGAATGAGCCCGGCCCTAGTGAACACTGGAAGAAGGAAGGACAGGTGAAAGATTTTGCATCTTGTATTTTATTTTAGGGAATGGCCTAAATACAGGGATTTCCAGATATTATAATTAAAGGGAATATTCATTAGAGCAAAATAATGTAATCATGAAAGAAGAACTGACCCATTCTTGATTTTCTAAGCAGGGTGATTGTGACCCTGGGTTATGGGTGGTGCATAGTATCTCAGCTCCAGAGCTCACGACCTTGGGCCCTCAAGTTCATGACCTTTAGCCTCAGATCTCAGTGTCCTCAACTGTCAAATAGTGATGGTTGGCCCATGAGGAATAAATGAGGGAACGCATGATGACGGGAAGTCTATGATGTTAGCAGAATGACAATTGTAGCAGTAATATTTTCGCTGTTGCTGTGACCCCAACTTCTGCACCGCCACCTGTGTTTCCCATCAAATCCTCCCCACACCTACTCTGAAACCATCCTGACCAACACTACATACTGCCAAGAGTTTTCCAAAACACTGATCATAAAAGATAGTTCTCATTTTCTTCCTTGGCAGTAACTCAAGACCTCTTTCTTGTTTGGCTGGTGCTCCATCACTTGAGCCATGCCTCTGGTTCTGCTTTTCACTAGCTATTCTGGAGTTTTTCTACAAAGGATGAAGCCTTCTACAGAGGATGGCTTTGAACCATAATCCTGAATCTCAGGCTCCTTCATAACTAGGATTACAAGCATGAGCCACCAGCGAGAAGGTAGTTCTTAAGTAAATGAGCCTAATTTTTCACATCCTCATTTTCCCAGACTGACCCATAGTAAACATGGAAAAGCATTAGCCTCTCACCTGAGAGTCCTAAGGGCTAAGATAGCAGGAGGGCTTAAGGAAACAGAGATAGATGTGTGCTTAGAGAATTCTCAGAAGAGAGAAGACATGACTTTCTGTACCACCAAGCTGCATCTGGGTTACAGGCTGTTCAGCCGGGACAGGGACAGCTGCTGACTGTGGAGGACAGCCTTGAGTCCACTGGGTATCAACAAGCTTGCCATGAGGTCCAGAGCCTGTCCCTGGCAGCTGTCAGAGACATTGCTGGGGGCCATTGCTGAACTGTGCTGCTGCCTGAGAGCCTAGCTCTTGTCAAAATAGGAGATCTAGGTAGCTAAAGCCCACAGGACTTGGCCATTGTAGACCTGTCTGTCTGCATTTCACCTTTCAGTGACAGCGAGTCTCTGGTCACACAGGGAACAGGGCTGACCCAGCAGCATTTATTGATGTCAAGAGCTCTGTCTCACTTGGGCCAGAGCCCTGTGCTGGGGGGGGGGGGGGGGAGGGTGGAGAGAATAATGGGAATCAAACCCCACCCATTCCCTCAAGGAGCTTGTTGTCTAGCCTGCAGAAGGAACTAGAAGGAATTTGAAGAAGTATCTTTCTGGGGGTCCGTTATCTAAAGTTATGTTGAGGACACAAAGTTGTCATTCTTAAGATGGGTGTTGAAAAACCACTCTTGTTTGGAGGCAGGGCCTCTGGGAGGTAGGTAGGTCTTAGGTTGGAGCTTGATGAGTGGCAAAAGGTCCTCACAAAGGTCTAAAAAACCAGACCCCACCTCTTCTCTGTCAGTCTCTGCTCTCTGTGTCTGAACTCTGTACACCCCCAGAGAGAAGTGGGCACTTCATACATGTTAAGTACTGTGTCAAGTGCTGGGGTGCACAGAACTGAGAGCCTGTAAACCTGAGATCCGAGAGCCAGACACTAAAGTGAGGTAAGGAACGATGAGACTGGATAAAAATCAGGACACCTCAATGGCACCAGCGCCAACTTATAATAACCCTACAGCTGGTGCATCAGTACCACCCAACCATACATAGCCCCACCTCATTCAAGCAAGCACAATGCTCCGAGTTCAAAACTTGGTACAAGCAAATAAATAAAAATCAACCCAAACCTGAGGACAACTGTTCCTGCCCTGTTTTCATTCTAACCACCTCACAAACACAAAGCTCAATGACTGCCAGGAGTGTGCTGGCCTCACAAACATTTGGAGACCAATTGAGAACAAACATCTGTAATTTGGAACACGTCCTTGGAACTGATGGCTTGGGCTTTGGAGTCTTTAGAAACACTAGAATTTCCTTTACAGAAAACGGAATAAAGGCCAAGCACTGGAAAGAGGAGATGGTTACAAGAAGTTGGAGTTCAGAGGAGCTGGTGTGTGTTTCTCTCACTAGAAGAAAATAAGCTATTTCAGACAAGCCCTATCTTGGCATTTCTCTGCAGATGCAAATTGCCAGAGCAGCAGCTGGGTGCATCAAATGAGAGTTGTACCCAAAGCAAATCCTTCTCTCTTGGCAAATAGAGAGAGCAGGTATGCAATCATTCCCCCAAGCCATCTTTTAAAACGTACTACAAAATTAAGAACATATCCACAGACTACAAAGATCATCAAATGTTAAGGCTGAGAAGTACTTCCAGAGTTATTCAGTCTAGGGACCCCATTCTGCAGATAAGGACTCAGACACCCAGAGATAACATACTCCACCCTGGCCCATTATTACCAATTTAGTTAAAACGTGGGTCTTCAAATTCCCAGAACACATTGCTTTCATCCATGGCTAATATTCTCTTTTCAGTATTTTTTTTCCTGCCAGTACTGAGACTGGGAACTAACTGTCTCTTAGCTTTTTCACTCAAGGTTGGCACTCTACAATTTGAGCCACACTTCTACTTCTGGCATTTCACTGGTTAATTGGAGATAAGAGTCTTACAGACTTTCTTGCCCAGGCTGGCTTTGAACCACAATCTTCAGATCTAAGCTTCCTGAGTAGCTAGGCTTACAGGCAGGAGCCACCAGCACCTGATTTATTCAAACGGCACAGGGAGAAAGAGACAACTTTGAGGATTGCACAGCACATGGAGGAGTCTGAGCTAGACCTGGAAGGGGCAGCAGTAAAGTAGCATAGCTGCCCTGATTCTATTGGTCCAAATGTAGTCATGTGGTCCCACCTAACTACAAAGGAAGCTGGGAAATGTAATCTAGCTTAAGCCTGAAAGGAAAAGGCAATAGGCATTTTGTGAACAGAGTAAACTCTGACACAGATCAAGTCCCTCCACTCCTTCATATATCTCCCAAAGTAGTTGAGCTCTGTGCCATGTACATGCTTCCTATTTGACAACCATTGGTCTGGAGGACTAGGCATAGACTGACTTTGCCATCTCCATTTCCTCCCCCACAGAACAAGACTTTCTGAGGAGAGCCAGATTTGGGGGATTATGGAAAGCTATTAACACCAGCTAACATTATGGCATGTCTATCCTGTGTCCAGCACTAACTAAGCAACTTAAATGCATTACCTCAGTGCAACAAACAACCCAGTGATGTAGACACTATTATTATCCCCACTTTTCACAGAAGGAGACTGAAGCTCACAGAGATTGTGTAACCCAGGACGGGATTTGATCTCATTCATTGGCTCCAGAGTCTGTGCTGTCAGCACCTCCACTATGCTGACCCCAGAGGGAACATGAAAGGCTGAACTTCCTGCTCTTTGCAAGCTTTCTACATCAGAGAGACAGAGAGCAGGAGGAGCAGAGTTGGGGCCAGGGATTATGATGTATGAAGGCAGCTAATGAAGTGAGAATAGAGGCAGACAGAAATGGGAGGATGGGCAGCAGGATGAAGAAGATGGGTTTCAAAGTCCATAACTGGAGTTCAGCTGTATCACCAGGTGGAGGACTCCAAGGGCCCACACAGTGGGCTTGTTCACGCTGGAACACTCCTTGATTAAACTGAGCATAATCATTCAGAATAAGACAGCCCCGCACATGTGGTTATATTAGACCATTTTCTGTGATTATAACAAAATATCCTGAGACTGTGTACTTTATAAACCAAAGAGATGTTGGACTGGTGCTGGTGGCTCATGCCTATAATTCTCTCTACTCAGGAGGCTGAGATCTGAGGACTGAGGTCCAAAGCCAGACCAAGAAGGAAAGCCTGTGAGTCTCTTATCTCCAATAAATTACCAGAAGTCCAGAAGTGGAACAAGTAGTCAAGCACTATCCTTGAGCAAAAGCCCTTTATTCAAGCCCCAGGACTAGAGAAAAAAAAAAAGGAAAGAGATGTCTTTAGCCTGTCCTGGAAATTCAAGAGCTTTGCTCTGATATGAACTACATGGTGTGCCATTACAATGACCAGAGCACATGCAAAACGGAAGGGTCACAGGTGAGACAGAACCCATTGTCACAGGCACTCCCTGAGACTAGTATTAATTCCTTCCAAAGGACATGCCACCAATAACCTAATTGTCTCCTACTAGGCCCCACCTCTTAAAGGCTCCACTCCACCTCTCAAGACACCACACTGAGGAACAAGCTTCTAGCACACAAACCACTGGGGGACAAAGCACAGTCAGTTTAGACTGGCCTGGTAACTCTGCCTCATTGCACAGAGCCCTCCTCCATACCTTTTCATCAACACAGCAGCATTCATGAGCAATAGATGATGATGTCATTTTCCATGGCAGAGCAGCCAGCATTATTGGGATTGAGGTGGAAATGGTGTGACTGAGGTGGGAGGGTATAACGTCATCAGATTCAGAGAGATTATTGCAGCTTGAGGACAGTTGTGATCTTCCAGGTGGGTAGAGCTATACACAAGCCAGCCTGGATACTCTCCCGATTTAGCCATAAAGGTAGCCTGTGGTCTGAGCAGTAGGGGAAAGAACCATGCCCCAATCTCCAAGCCTAAGAACAATCACCATGAGGGTCATTTGGTCTTGTATCCCCATCATGTGCCCTGGAAAACTCCCTCCTCACCTAGAGTGGTGCCTGGACATCCTTTGCTCATGTAAGACTGCTGAGCTCTAAATCATGAAGAGGGCCATCTAGAAGAACATTTTTGATCAAAAAGAACCAGAAAAACAAGGTGGGGATGGGAGAAGAGACGGGTATCTATGGCTCACACCTGTAATCCTAGCTACTCAGGAGACTGAGAGCAAAACCAGCCCAGGCAGAAAAGTTCATGAGACTCATCCCCAGTTAAGCATGGGGCGGGGGGGGGGGGGGGGGGGGGGGGAGCCAGAAGTGGAGCTGTGGCTCTAGTGGCAGAGTATTAGCCTTGAGTAAAAGAAGCTCAGGGATAGTACCCAGGCCTTGAGTCCAAGACCTAGTACTAGGAAAGAAAGAGAGAGAAAGAAAGATAAGAAAAAGAGAGAGAGAGAGAGAGAGAGAGAGAGAGAGAGAGAGAGAGAGAGAGAGAGAGAGAGAGAGAGAGAGAAAGCAAGAAAGCAAGCAAGAGAGAGAGAGAGAAATCAAGCAGGATATTGCAGAGGTAGAGGGTGATAGAAACTTTCTGAAATTTGATTTTTTCAGCCTTGCCCATGAGTCACACCTGCAGAATTAAGGGTATGTCATGCTGTAAGCTGACACAGTTGCCTGTCAGCATAGTAGGAAGGTGGAAGTCCTCCACCTCTTCCCTCTCCGTCCATCCTAGGAGGAGCCTCAAAGCCATAAAAGAGGGGATCCCATCCTGCCATCTTTTGTTTAGAGCATTCTGGCTCATTGCTTCCTTCCTCCTCCGGGCTGCGTGGCCCTGTCCGCTCCAGAGCAGAAATGACCAATAAAGAGGGCACACCCTTCCCGGCAATGACCCTTGGCTCTCCTCAGCTCCTCCCTGACCTTTTACATTTGTTCTAGTATTGAAGGCTCCCCCCCTTCTCTCCTCTCCTCCTCTCCTTCCCCCCTTCCCCTTTCCCTTTCCCTCTCCCTCGTTTTCTCTCTCTCTTATTTTCTCTCTCCTTCAGTCTCTTCAGAGGAGAATGAGATTCAGATTTGTGGGCTGTTTTTAATGCATTCCAGATGCCAGAGAAATCTTGGCCGGGGCTCAGGCGTTCTTCTGACATTGGGCCTCTCCCCCTCACCTCCCTTCCAGCCCCAAAGGCCACAGAAACAAACAAGGCAGACCAGCTCCATCTGCTGGCTGCAACCTGAAGCCTAGGAAAGGAGAGGAGGATTTTAAGGTGGGGCTAGACAAACAGATGGATTCTGGAGTCTTTTGGAGAATTCTGTTGACCTGAAGGGAATCCTTAAGGCAGAAGACCACATAAACCAAACAGCTTCTGTCCTTTGACTTAAACCATGAAGGGGTTAAGGATTTAGGGAACAGCTCAAAGACCCTCCTGGCTTCATGCTGCCATCTCATTATGTCATGTTTCCATTTTTTTTATTATAGTCTGGAACCTAGCTGGGTTGTTTTTAATATCAGATCTTTTGAAGGGTATAGATTTTCATAATCCAGCTTGCGTTAATCAAAAGAAGCTGAAACTGCACACAAACTCATTTTAAAATGTAGGGTTTGGTGAGATCTGGGAGATTTAAAGGAACAGAGAAATTAAAAGGAAACAAAATAAACGGAGGGAGATAAAAGGTTCCGTTGTGGTTAGGAAACAGCAATGGCAAGGATTTTCGGGGGCAGCGTGGAGAACATGGAAGTTCTAGCTTCAGCAGGCGAAGTTCTTATGGTGAATTATGCCAGGTTCTAGGGGTGGATTCAAGTCTGCTAGAAGCAGAAAGGAAGGCTGGGGAGGGCAAGAACGGCCCCTGAATAAGTCCTAAAGCCAGGGAATTAGGCCAAGAGAGCCTCACAAAAACCAACAGATGGTTTCTCAGAGAAATGCAGAACATAGAACCCCGTCTCCAGATACAATGTGCAAACCTGGCTAAGTATAAGCTTCACCTGAGCATGGTCCACTGTCCATCAAATCAGGCCTGGTTGAACATCCTGAATCCCCCAGGCCCTGAGTACGAATCCAGGGACTCAAACTTGGACGACTATGTGACAATTTCAGAACAGGGTTAGAGTTTGATCCTGGAGTGGGGTAAGAAGATGAAGAGAAATAGAACTAAAGTTGTGATCATGAGGGCTTTAAAATAAACATACGACTGAGCTATGTGTAAGTATGTAAACTCATACCTTCTTTCGGGGAAAAAAAATTTTTAAATCTAAGCCAGGCACCAGTGGCTCATGCCTATAATCCTAGCTACTCAGGAGGCTGAGATCTGAGAATCACAGTCCGGGCCAATTCTCAAGACTCTCATCTACAATTAACTAGCCAAAAGCCAGAAGTAGAGGCATGGTTCAAGTGGCAGAACACCTGCCATGAGTGTAAAAGTTGCATAAGAAACCCTTGAGTTCAAGCCTTAGTATCAGCACCCACATAGACAAGTGCGCGCGCACACACACACACACACACACACACAATCAATCAATCAATCAATCAATCAATCAATCAATCAATCAATCAAACGTGCCAAAGGAAAAATAGCCCTAAATCAACCATATGTTGTTCCAAGATGCAGGAGAATCTTCGGTAGAAGGCATGTGACTGTTGGGTCTGTGGGTAGGGCAGGAGCTCATTAATGGGTCTGTGCAGCTGAGGGAGGGTGTTGAGGTTCCCATTAAGCTTAGAGGCTAAGAGCACAGGTTCTGGACCACAATTCTCCAGGTCCAATCCCAGCACTGCTGCATCCTATTAAATGACTCAGGCATGTGATTTGGCCTCTGTGTTCCTCCATCCTTTTCCCATAAAGTATGAATGAGATCCCACCTCTCCCTGAGAGCTGACGTATGAATTCAATGAATCCTTATATGTGAAGTTGTTAGCACAGGACTGCCGTGTTAGTGTGTATTAGATGTTAGCCACCAGCTGGGTAAGGAGAGCCAGCTCTGACATGGATGGGATCATGGCCTTAAGTGTTTGTGCTCTGACTTCAGCCAGGCCAATCCACACTCATCCTATGGGCGGACCAGCCACGGACGGGGTCCTCAAGGGATTACAAGGTCAGGTGCTCCTTGACCTATGATGGGGTCCTTCCTTGATAAAGAGGGAGGGTGGAGATAACTTAAGTCCAAATGTACTTCATGTACCTCACCTCTCAGATAGCCTCACTCAGCAGCACCGGGCACTGTGCACTGTGGGTCACCTGGTGGAGTGGGAGCTGCAGGCACTGCCACTGCCAGCATCCAGGAAGACCTTCCTCTGCTGTCCTACCCCAGACAATATCAAATTCAACATGTGCTTTCTAATGACTACATATAATAATAATAACAATAATAATACTATAATCATAACCATCACAAGTCAGGGACTGCTTGTAGTGAAGAGAGTTCCGAAAGTGGACAGCCCCAGTAGTGCTGAGTGCCAGCTCTGCCTGCAGCCACACCCTCCACTTACATGGAGGAATTGTTTATCAGGGACCATGGTTACAGAGGCTGCAGTCTTTGGCTCTATGGCCTCTGGGATGTGATGAGGCAGAGCACTGTGGTAGTAGCCGCACATGGCAGAGGCCACTCACCTTCACACATCACTGTGGACAGGAAGCACAAAGATGAGGCAGAGACAAAGAGGGGCAGGACAGGATACAGTATCCAAGGACATGCCTTCACACCGCCTCCCATGACCCACTTCCTCCAGCCTGGACCCACTTCCCAGAGGCCCCAGAATCTCCTAAAATAGCACCACCAGCTAGGGACCAAGCACCCAGCATCTAAGACAACTTGGGAATCATGTCATATCCAAACCATAATACTCCCTTAGCCCTCCCTTAGTTCTGTGCTTAGTCTAGCATGGGGCCTGGCTCTCCAAGTCCCTTTCCTTCTCTCTCACTGTGAGCAAAAGCAGCAGGCCTTGAAAGGAGAGACAGCTGTATTTCAGCAAACCGCAGATGCTGTGGCTGGAAACGGTATCATTCGTCCATCTACATGTAAGAAAGAAAGAGTATTTAAATAGACCATAGCCTTCTATTTCAGAGAGGTTAAATTTGTAAAAAGAAAAAACAGAACCACTACTTAGGTGAATGAAGTGTGACCCACCACTTGCTACCTTCACCACCACCCCATTTATCTGGAATTCTGCTTCCGTGTGGGAAAGGAACGGTAGATTGTTTTCTAGCTTTGGAGAAGGCTTGACTGCAAAGCTCCAGAAAGGAAGTGGAAAGGCTCCAGGAAGGTAGTAGGGGGTGGAGGAAATAAAGACCTGAGCAGAAATCTAAGAAATTTTCAAGGTCAGATGTGTCTGTCCTCTGCTTTCTCAGGATCCAGGAAGAGGAGTTTGAGACAGAGTCCAACCATCCAGTCAGTGCCAACTTCACCAAAAAAAAAAAAACAATTTTAATTAAAGGAGATAATGAGATGATAACTACCACTTGTGGAGTTCTGTCAACATGTAGTATTTTTATAAAAAGTATGTATTTCATGAGCTGGGCACCAGTGGCTCACACCTGTAATCCTAGCCACTCAGGAGGCTGAGATCTGAGGATCAGAGTTCAAAGCCAGCCCAGGCAGGAAAGTCTGTGAGACTCTTTATTTCCAATAAATCACTCAGAAAACTGGAAGTGGCACTGTGGCTCAAGTGGTAGAGCACCAGCCCTGAGCTGAAGAACAGCACCTACGCCCAGAGTTTAAGTCTCATGACTGACAAAAAAAAAAAAAAGTATGTATTTTAGCTGGGAGCTAGTGGCTCAGGACGCTGAGATCTAAGGATCACAGTTCGAAGCAAACCTGGGCAGAAAAGTTTGTGAGACTCTTACCTCCAATAAACTACTCAGAAAAAGCTGGAAGTGGTGCTGTGGCTCAAGTAGTAGAGTGATAGCCTTGAACAAAAGAAGCTCAGGGACAGTGCCCAAGCACTGAGCTCAAGTCCCAGGAACAGCAAAAAAAAATTTCTTTTAAAAATGCAAAAACAGAATAACAGGATACTTTTATTATTATAAGTAGTTGTACAAAGTGGTTCCAACTCAACTTGTCAGTCTATGAGTATAATGCATCTTGATCTGTAGTACCCCTTCCATCCTTTTTCCCTATCTCTTCCAACCCCATCCATCCCTTCCAGTTACTGAGGATACCTTAATTTTTAAAAGCATAATGGGAGAAGCATCAGCACAGATGAGAGGCCCTTGGACAAGCTGCCTCTTACATTTCATAGCTAAGGAAATGGTGTACAAAATATTAATTACAGGTACCTGATTAACACTGGAGATTTATTTTGAAGACAAAATACAAGACTGAATGTCAGAGCATGAAAAACCACAGGAGACAGATGTGAGTGGTTGTTCTGGGTAACAGGTGACATTCCAGATATGGAAGTGCTAAATGTCGACATTCTGTTTCACCTCAATGTGTCAACTGTGGAGACAAGAGTCTCTGATCTTAAAAATATAAACTCTGCCCTTCTGAAGCTTCCAGAAAACACTGAAGCTGTAACTCATTAATAGAGCAGCATCTGAAAAAGTTTCTACCATTTTCAGAATTCCAAAAGAATTTCCTCTAAGTCAGAGTGGCCTAAACTGACTCAGAGGCTTCCCTGTCTCTACTTCATGGTTCAAGAATTCCACTGTTGTCCTCTTCATTTCCCCTTTGACTGAATTTCAAAACTCTTGGAAATAAATGGGAGTTACTTTCAACATGTAAGATAGCATTATCTAGTGTGATTATCATATGAAGTGTTCCAATGTCTGATATGTAAAAGCTAAGAATCGTGTGTGTGTGTGTGTGTGTGTGTGTGTGTGTGTGTGTGTGTGTGTGTGTGTGTGTGTGTGTGTGTGTGTGTGTGTGTGTGTGTGTGTGTGTGTGTGTGTGTGTGTGTGTGTGTGTGTGTGTGTGTGTGTGTGTGTGTGTGTGTGTGTGTTCCAGAGCTGGGGCTTAAACTCAGGGCCTTGGAGCTGTCCCTGAGTCTTTTGGCCTAAAGCTAGCACTATATACCACTTGAGCCACAGCTCCACTACTTCCTTTCTGGTGGTTAATTGGAGATTAGAGTCTCATGGACTTCTCTGCCAAGGCTAATTTTCAACCTTGATCTTCAGATCTCAACCTCCTAAGTAGTTCGGATTACAGGCATGAGCCACCAGTGCTAGGCTAAGAATCTGGTATCTGTAAGATGTAACATCAGATCTAAATAACAAAGGACTGGGAAGACTGAGGACTCAGGGTTGTGACTCACTTGAGTAAGGGCAGCAGTCCTCACAAGCCCAGCTGTAGCACTAGTCACAGCTCAGACCAGGGGGCTCCTGTCTAGAGTTGCAGACTGTGGAATGGGTGGGATCACATTGCTTGTATTTCTGACTTCCCAGGGAACATCAGAGCTGCTGGTCCTGGAACTATACTTCAAGGAGCACTCAAAGTACAGTGATTTCAATGGTCCAGCAGCCACCTCTCCAGTTTTGCTTGGGATGCAGGTTTTTGTGGTGTTGAAGGGGAGAAGAAAGGGAAGATACTGGAGCAGACATTGTGATATTGAGCAGCCTGACAGATATCATTTATAAAATATCTGCCAGATGTCTTCCTTTAAGCTGGGGGATTCACATGTGTTAGCTGTAAGCCAGAACTTATGAGACCTACAGTCCTTTGCTATATCTGTTTTCATGTGACCCTGGGGTGGCAGGAGTTGGTTGCTAAGAAAGAGATTTTGTTGTTCACCTGGAGATAACCAACTCCTGGGTGGTAAGAAATCTGTGTTGTTCCAGTCCTTGTACTACTGAGAACCTATCTTCTCTTCTGTGCATACTCTAATTGAATCAACTTAGATGAATGCAGATAACAGGTAGGTAAGTAGATTAGACAGACAGATAAGATAGATCTCAATTTATGATGGATTAATGTCTTGATAAACACATGGTAAGTTGAAAAGTATTCTCAACTGAAATGTATTTAATATATGTAAGCTACTGAACATGAACATCATAGTCCAGCCTAGCCTACCTGCATTTTCCTTAGTCCATGGTTACACACCTATTTTGCACTAAATTCATTAGGCATTGTACTGAGAGTGGTTGTGACTTTTGCACCATCATTAAGTCAAACCATCGTATATAGGAACCTTCTGGCAGATCTCACTTGTAAAATACATCTACGTGAATTTCAAAGAGCCCACAGAAAATAACTGATATATTTCCACTAATGTTATATAGGTATGGTTTGGAAAGTACCCATTACATTCCCTATTTACCAGCTCCTAAAGCAGCCATGGTGCTTCAAGTCCATATCCTACTACTATGACCAAACCTAACTGGAGCATGGGAAGGTGCCCTATTAGCAGCAACTCCAATCAAAGGGGAGACAGACATCTACCCTATGTACTCAGGAAGGCTGGAGGAGACAGCAAACCTAGGGCAATGCCCTTGCCTCCCTGGGCTTTCATGTCTTCTGCAAAGCCGGCATGCTAAGTTTCAGAAAACCTCTCAGCTCTGAATACAAACATAGTAACTTTCTGTTCTTTCACATGTGGCTATAGTCCCCCTTTTCCTATGCTATGTAGGAGCACTCTGTCATCACTGTTGAGTGGAAGGGGGTCTGGTGCTCAGAAGTGCTGTACACAGTCCCTAGGAAATCAAGGCAGGCCTCAGAATACAGGGCCAGTTTCAAATGGCAAGGCCTTAGACAATGCCTCATTGTGGAGTTTAAGAACATGCATTTTTAAGAGCATGGGCTTACTGAGTCAGCGATCTGGAACATTCTCAAGAGGCTAAAAATATCCCAAGAGTGGTCTGAATTTTAAACTATGCTTTATAAAACTTTCTATGTGAAAACAATTGAGTGTTTCTTTAGCTTCTCGCTGTTGGACTTGAGAAGTCTACAGAAAGCACAACTTTCAGATGGGGTTGAACATCACTGCCCAAAGTGCTGGTCAGGCTGAAATTCCAGAGCAGGGGACAGGCGTTTGTAGGCTTAAATCATCCAAATGATTTATACTGCCAAAGCAAAGAAGTGAACCACTTTTTCTTTTCCTTCTGGACAGTCTGAGAATTCTTTCTTAGCATCAAATAGCAAGACAATGGGTTTTTACTTTTCAACTAGGAGCTAGATTAATATGTGTCAGATGCTTAGTTCTTGGCTTCATCCAGCTTCCCCCAGCAAGAAGTAAACACTCAATGTATAGATGCTTGGAAAATGTATGCTTGGGTGTTCACCACTACCTCCATTACCATGATCAGCATCACCATAACCACCGCCACCACTAACATTACCACCACCTCCACCAGCACCAGCACCACTGCCACCAGCATCACAATCACCACCACTGCCATCAACACCATCACCACCAATTCCACCCCCACTTTCACCATCACCACTGCAAGATGTTTTGCTAATCCATACTAAAAACACACAGAGAAAGAAAAGTCTGCTTGACTCTTAGAAGAAACAGAAGGAGCTGGATGTTCAAAGGACCTTCAGGGGTTTCTCCAGGGAGCTCGGAATCCAGAGGCAGACAGCTGGGGTAGGAGGCCCAGAGACCAGGGGAGGCTAGGGGTCTGTCCCCTGAAAGTACCACAGCATGGAGAGAGGGGGATGAGGGGGAAGAGAGAGACAGAAAGACAGACAGAGACAGATACAGAGAGACAAAGAGGAGAGAGTCTGTGCAAACCACCATGAGAACTTTTCTTTCACCACATACGAGATGCAGCTACTTGCCTTGGGATACTTGTTGCTTCAAAGCAGAGAGGCTGAATTTTTACGGTTCATCCAATAGCAGTAAACATACTCTTTAAAGCTAAAATATCTTCTCTCAGCAGGTCATGCTTGTCTCTCATGCTCATCTCTGGGTCTGCTCCTGGAGATCTGATCCAAGAAAACCACTATGTGAGTAAGACAGTAGGCCTCTTCCAAAGAATTTTATGGCAAAGACAAGACTGAGCATAAAAGAGCTCTGTGGTTGATTAGTAGTGCCTGTCAGGGCACAGGAAGTACAGTAACACACGTTTGCCAGCCCTTCTTAAGACCCATTCACTACATATTCAGATGCTAAGGTAGCAGCTGGCATCATCCATATATTGTTAGCTTATTACAGGGACACAAAAACATGGCTATGACTGTCCCTTTGCTTCAAAAAAGGGCACATACAAATTAGAAATCACATAAAAATGTAAGTCTAAATGATACACAGAGGAAACTGTAGTACTCTGATTTAAACTCTCATCTACTCCATTTTAAATGGGGTAAAGACTTCATTTTTTTGCAACATACTTGAAAATATCAACTGCTTTTTACCAAAGTCTTTTTTTTTTGGGGGGGGGGGGGAGGGTCTGGTCGTGGGGCCTGAACTCTGGGCCTGGGCGCTGTCCCTCAGTTCTTCAGCTCAAGGCTGGCGCTCTACCACTTGAGTCACAGCACCACTTCCGGCTTCTTTTTGCTTGTGTGGTGCTGAGGAATCGAACCCAGGGCCTCATGCATGCAAGGCAAGCGCTCTACCACTGAGCCACCTTCCTAGCCCCTATCAACTGCTTTTTAAGGGGCCAACCTACTTAAACTTTAGGAATAGAAGGGTCAAGGGTTGTCATCTAGCTCAGATGCTTGCCCACTGCAGAATACCCAGCATCCACGGGTTCCTTCCACAGCCAAGCTGAGCAGAGCAGCCCCTCCAACCTGATCAGCCATGATGGCAACAAAGTTATTTGCCTGGACTCAGCCTAAATCCTCCCCTTTCACTTCTACCCAACCATCCTAAGTCCCTCCATACCATATAGAACACCACCTTATACAGCCTAACAGTCCTTCTAGTCTCTGAAGACTTTTCATGGTGCCCAGTGCTTCTGTTAGATGACAAGGTTTCAGATCACCTCCTTACCTGGATTGGTACCTGTCTTTGGACCATATTTGGTCTCCTGATCAGAGAGGCTACCAGGCTTTATTTGGATTCATTCTTGTGGGGCCTGTGATTAGAAGTAAGCCTCAGGCAGAAAGCTAAGGCAATTATACTGCTCATTCCATTTATTCCCCTTTCCTAGAGATCACAATTGTGTACTGTTGTACTGCACATGCAAAAGAAGTTATTCATGCACTAGTTATTTATAGTGGTTAATTCTAGCCATGGCTGCAGCTAGACATCCCTATGTTTCTAAAACAGCGCTTTTAAATTTTAACCTTGGTGATCTTACCAAAAAAAAAAAAAAAGCCTTCATATCGGGAACATGTACAAGTGCTTGTGGGCAGCACATCTTTCTTTCTCTATACTGGAGTCCCAAAGTCAGTATCATTAACTATATATTTGTTGGCTGTCAGTGGCTCACTCCTGTGATACTACCTACTCAGGAAGCTGAGATTTGAGGATTAAGGTTTGAAGCCTGCCCAGACAGGAAAATCCATGAGATTCTTATCTCCAAATAAGTACCAAGAAGCCAGAAGTGCTTGGTCATTCAGTTATCTATCCCTGCAGCAGCACTGATTTTAATTAATTGCACAACAGGAGAAAAGGGTTTAGCCCTAACTTCACTAGTCGCAGGCTAAAAGAAACTATCATTTCCTATGTAAATAAACACACCTCTTTCATTTATATCAGACATTGGTGTGTTGCCATCTAGTGGCCTATCTGCAAATTACAAGAAAAGGAGGGAGCAAATATTGCAAAGAAAGAGATTGTCCTGGAAGAAATGTCTAAACATGGGAAGCCTGATTCACAGTATTGCTGAATTTCAACAACTATCTGAAAACATAATAAAAGGATGTGTTTCAACTACTAGAAAACTATGGTAAGTTACTGGCTCATTTTCCTAGGATCTTTAGCAAATAAAAACTTCACGGGGGGGCTTTTATTTGGATTGAGCTCTTACACTGGGCATGAGAAGTGACTCATGTTAAACCATTCCATCATGCCAAAAGTTAGTTATCTGGCTCCAGAGAGGCCTCCAAAAGAGAGAAGGTTTGGCTCTTAGGTACTGAGCGCATGATGTCATAAAAAAAATTTTAAACGAATTTGAGGACACACCAAGGTAGGGACCAAGACTGTTTATTAGTAAAGCAAAGCAAATGAAAGACAGATGGCACATACCCAGGGATGGGTTCAGGCACATTTGGTAACAGGTACAACGAGTGCTCTAACATCACAGGGTTTACAGTGGAAAGGTAGCCTGGCAATTTGGCTCAAAGGCACATTAGGATCAGTGCCCCTTTGATCTGACACATTCCGTTCCATCACTCTTGCTATCACATTGTCTCATTAATAGGTCCAAGTATCAAAGGTGGTATACTTCTTTAACTTTGCATCATCATGGGCCAAATAATGGCTCATTATTGTGTGAACATCTCTTTAATCAAAGCATAGTGTTTCAAGAGTTATCCATTCTTGAGACAAGAATTTTTCCTTTGCAAATACCTTTTAATGCTCTGAGGAGTCATTTTTCCCAAGTGTTCACCCCTAAAAACAAGTGTCTTTTTTAAAGATAACCCTTGCACACTTCCAGAGGACTCTCATTAGGTGGGAAATAGACAAGGTCAGAAGAGAGCTCTCCTCATCCCCAGCTTTTTTTAATTGAAGCATAAAGCGTAACACAAAGGAAACAATGCCTGTGCACTTGTAATGGTGTTATTAAGAGTGTCTCTGAGTTTCTGGCTGCTGTTTCCCATGCCTCTTCTTCCCTGACCAATCCTGCTTCAATCTGCCCTTCTGAGAAGTCAGGGGAGATAGGAAACAGCTCAGTGCCAGATCGGGAGCAGGATAAGGAAGTTCCCTCTGCTTTCACTTTTACAAAGAAAGTACCTGAAACAAGCCATCCACTTGTCATTTTCTGCCTCCAGCCCTCAGCTGTCCAGCAGAGCTCTGTCCTTCTTCTCATTCTGAGGCTGTCTGATTCATAAGCCAGTCTTTCCTCAAATTGACTGTTAAACTTGTTTTTCCAGAGGGTTGTTCTTTAAATCATCTCTAGTTTGCTCTAAGCAAAATGAAAAACTAAGGTCAACACTCTTTCCTTTAACTGTGAAACTCCATTTGGATTCTCATGCCACATTATCTGGTAGGAAGTTACACAGAGCCACTCGAGGAGGGGCTAGTGCTCTTGACTTTAGTGAGCTGATGAACTTGGTTTTCTGTCCTAAGTTAGCATTCTCTCATAGTTACTGTGGGTTTGGGACTACACTGAATGTTTTGCATAGATACTTCATCATTGTGAAATAGAAGAGCCTAAGAGATTCATACATCTGACACTCAGCCTCATCTGTAAAAACTGAAGTGAATGGCTGTGAGTCTAAACAAGGATACAGGGCTGTATCCACAATCCAGATCTGCCCAAACCAAACCCAAATTCCTCATGATTACCTCACTCTTCACAAAAGCTCCAGAACTGAAAGATAGCGAGACGGTGGAACAATTCCTGAAAAGCAGTTTTGGGGAAACCAAATGTATGAATGCTTGTAGAACAGAATGCTAACTCTTAAAACAGGTGTCTATTCATTTTACAAATGGGATTTCCAACGATGTCAGCAGTGATGTGTTCTCTTTCATTCTTGATTTTAACAACCTTAGCCTCTTTTGGTTTCTTTCTCAGTCTAGCAAAGGCTTGTCAACTTGATCATTCTTTCATGAAGCCAATGGTTAGTCTCATCAGTTTTCCTGATTGTTTCTCCATTATTTCTTCTTAAACACTGCTATACAGCTCCATCCTCTGAGCTTTGGGATGTTTTATGTCCATTTTCATAAATCTGCAAGTATTTTCTAATTTCCCTTGTGGTTTTTCCTCTGACCCACTGGTTATTTATTTAGCAGTATGCTGGTTAACTCCCCTGTATCGGTGAATTCTCCCAACTCCCTTTGTGGTTGGCTTCAAATTTAATTCCACAGTGGTCAGAGAAGGGTTGGAAGAGTCATAGTTGGCTCTGGTTGGAGGTCTCCAGGATGCCAGGGAAATTCCCTAATAGAAATCTTAGTCATTTTAATGTAAGCAAGAGAAGCAGAGTGGTCAAAAGCTGTCATTGGTAAAACAGCAACACCAACTCACATAAGCTGGGAGAGATGTTTGGTCATTTCTGTGACTCATTTCCATGCTCCAACATGACCAAAGAGTTCATTATTTGTCGTACTCCACCACATCACAGAGTGGCCATGCCAAGTGTTGGTGTACAAAATGGGTTCAGTTCAATGGGAGAATTTAGGTTAGTTGCTAGAGTCTGGTCAGCTTCATTTGCTTTCGCTAGAAACTGGATTTCCATGTACATAATTACTGAACAGAGTAAATTACCAAAGATGCAGAATTCTCTGCGGTATATAACTGTCCTACTCTCTGCAGGAACTAATATTCCTAACTTCTGTGCCAATCTCAGTGTCAACCAAATTAGATACACCCTGCACCAGGGCAGCTCCATCCAAGAGAACCACAAGACCAAAGCTCTGGAGAGCCTACAACACCTGACCCACAGTAAGCAGAGATTACCACTTAAGAGTACAACAGCTTTCACCCTCAAAGAACTATCTTACCAAGATGTGCTTCAATGAAAAGCTATTTATGTAGAGATGATACTGAGACATTAGTCACCATGGTACCCAACATCCTCTGCATAATGTGAGAGTGGTGTGGTATGCTATTACCCTCCACCTTTCTCCTAACAAAATCAACCTGTTTTCCCAGTAGCCTTTCACCTGAGTAATACCATTTTGGCCAAAGAACTGAAAAGAGAAGCAAAGTCTTGTGATTTTTGAGAAAGCTTTTTTCCTCTTCCAATGTGACTGGCATGCCCATCTTCTTTCCTTCCTTAAAAACAGTTGTGTCATCTTCAGCTGTGACAGAGATCTTGTGACCATAAGACAAGCCCTGGAGACAAGTCAGCTCAATAGGGACAATAAGCATCGGGGTCCTTCATGGAATTAAGTAGCTGTAAGTGCCTGCTTAGAGACTGTCTTTGTATGAAAAACACAAACCCTGTTTGTGTTGTTTAAGCCTGTGTTGTTAAACCCTGTTGTTTAAGCCTCTATAATCTACAGGGTTTTCTGTATCTTCCAGTTCAACTTAATTCCTAATGAAAGAAATCAACAGTACAACATATAAATTGAGAAAATACTGTGTAAAACTTTTCATATTCAACCAACTGAACCACAAAAAATAGTGCTCATCCTGTATATGGGAGAGGGATTTCAATTAAATCATCACCTTTGACAGCAAGAAGTCAACAGTTAGTAGGATAAGAAACACTCTATGCACAATATTTAGTAATGTGGAGGTAAACTACACCTAAACATGAAATCATTGAAGGTGTTTTGCTTCTGGGAAACAGAACTGAGGGACAGGATGAGACTTCACTGCTTTTTAAAACCTGAGTGACTTTTTAAAAATTAACCATAGCAGGAAAGAAATGATGAGATTTATCTTTTCTGGTGCCAAGTTATGACTTCATGAGAAATGCTAGACTTCTTTGATGCCTTTGATGCATTCATTAAAACTAGGTTTCACTCTGTGTGTGTGTGGGGGGGGGTCATGGGGCTTGGACTCTGTTCTGAGCTTTTCACGCAAAGCTAGCACTCTACCATGTTGCACTACAGCACCACTTCTGCTTTTCTGGTGGTTAATTGGAGATGAATCTCACAGACTTTTCTGGCTGGGCTGGCTTCAAACTGCAATCCTCAGATCTCAGCCTCCTTATGGTTTCACTTCTTAGCATTGATTTCAAACAGGCCCAGAAGCCTCCTTGGAAGTTGATGATGAAGGCTGAGTGGGTGAGGCCAGAACCTCCTACCCAGCCTTCATTAAAGGAGCTCTGCTTGATTACAAATATGAGGCTTTGATAGTAGACTGAATTAGAGAAAGAACCCCATTACTTCAAAAAGCTCAAAAAACCACCACACTAAGGAAAAGACTAGGACAGCCCCCAATCTTGCCTACAACATACTAAGTCTGACTTCACATGTGGCTTTTCTTCCCTGTTTTAGATTTAAAAGATCAGATTTCATATAAGCATCCAAGAAAAACTGAAAGAACGTGCCAGTGAGGGGCTACAAATAGCTGGAGATGAGAAGCTCTGGTCCTGGTCCACTCAGACCAGATGTGGACTCAATAGTTCTCACCAGGTCAGTTTCACCTATCTGTGTGGCCCTACTAGAACTGGAGACACTGCCCTACAGGACAAGGAATCCAACTTCTTTACCAATGGGGAAAGTAGAAGCAACACAAAGAATAATGACCTGTTTTCTAAGTACCATTGATCAGTTGTGCCACACTATGCTGGAACAGGCTGTCATGTCATGTCTGCAGTGGTGTCGACCATGAAGCCCGGAAATCAAGTGACTTAACACACCACTTAGACACAGTGGTGCCATGGAAGTAGGCAACTCTTCTGAGTCACCTGACTCCCCAGCTGACCAAGGCTCCACCATGAGCAGCACTGCTTGCCACAGAAGGAGACAAAGACAGAAGAACTTCTCATTAGGGCTCCATCTTCTTCCAGAAATGCCGCTCCATCGCTTCCACTCACATCTCCCTGCCATCGCTCGTGATGAATTAAGGGAGCCAGGTAACGGAAAACAAAGGGGACCGCTTGGCGAGCATACCTGGGAGCTGCATGTCTACATGACATGCATCTCAGTGATTACATGTCTTGATTACACATCTCTGACATGAATCACACACACACACACACACACGGGATAGTACTCAGTGGTTCTTCCTCCCTGATGCTACTGGGAGCAGGAAAAGAGATCACACACACACACACACACACACACACAAGAACTTGGATAAGCTCTAGGGGTATCCGGGTGCAAAGGATCACAGCACCTGCACTAGGGTGGACGTCATGTAGCTACACTCACACACACCCATCATCAGCATCCGGCTGGTCTCCAACGCCGTCCGGCCCCGGGCCTCTGGCGCCGCACCCGGCCTTCCCGCAGCCGGACCCGCGCCGCCTCGGGGAGTGACCCGTGCTAGGGGCCGTCGGAGCCGGCCACGGCCGCCCGTCCCCCCGCTCGGCCCCGACTCGAGGGGCGTGGGGGACGCGGCCGCGCGGCCTTCGCCCCACAGCGGGCTATACCCCCAAGGGCCGCTGACGGTGCCGGTGCCTGAGGTAACATGGCGCCCGACCCCGCTTCCCGGAGCCCTGAAACGGGCGCAGCCTCGTCCGCACGAGCCAGGAGGGTCGAAGCTACCCTGGGCCCACCTCCTCGCCGCACTTCCGCCCCGAAGCCCACCTCCGCGCCGCACTTCCGCCTCGAGGAGCCTGGCTGGAGCAGCCAAGCCAAGAGACAGGAAGAGTGGAGGGCCTGGCGGGGGGGCGGGGCCGAGAGGGAGCCCAGCTGCTGGGGGCGGGGCCTGGGGGCGGAGCCGAGAGGTCCAGCAGCAGGGGCGGGGGCGGGGCCCAGAGCTGGGGCGGGGCGGGGCGGGGCCCAGAGCTGGGGCGGGGCGGGGGCGGGGCCCAGAGCTGGAGTGGGGCGGGGGCGGGGCCCAGAGATGGGGCGGGGCGGGGGCGGGGCCCAGAGCTGGAGTGGGGAGGGGGCGGGGCCCAGAGCTGGAGTGGGGCGGGGGAGGAACCAGACTGGGGCGGGGCGGGGTGGGGGCGGGGCCCAGAGCTGGGGCGGGGCCGGGGCGGAGCCGACGGGGCGGGGCAGCCTGAGGCCCAGCCAGCCTTGTCTAAATGCCAGGAACATGGACTCCCCAGTGTCTAGGGCATATCCCGACTTGAGTTTATTGGGTCCCATTTGGATCTTCCTCAGGGAACTCTTCTTCACCAGTTCCTCACCCGTACAGAGAAGATTCCCATTGCGGGTCATGCTGGCCTTGCCCTGGAACTTGGGTCATCCTTGGCATCCCCCGAGACTCGCAGTCTGTGATGTGCGGGAACATCCTTGTCTGTCAGTCCCAGAACGGGCACCAGGCCTTCTCCACGGGAGCCAGGGCCTCTCCAGTCTTGCTCACTGTGGCTTCCCAACTCACAGAGCCACAGCTCCAATGCCTGCCTCTAAAGCAACCTGTGCCTCCTCCTCCTGCCCTGAGACGAATGGCTGAAGGCAGCCCTGCAGCCTCAGTACCGCTTTTGCCTCTCAGACTAGGGTCTCTGAAGACAGCAGCTACTTGAAAGCCCATAAGGTATGAGAGGGACAATTGTGACCACCAGACTTACATTTCCAGCCCTGCCTCTCAATAGTTACTTGAACCCAGTCATGCCATTTAGCTCCTCTGTCTGTGCCTTGGTCTCAGCACTGCGAACTGAGGATAACAGTGCCTAGATCATAAATATTTTGTGGGTATTAAATGAGCTAATACATGTAAAATGCTGGCATGTGGTTGCTAATAACTCCTGTCACTATCTGCCAAGGGGAGTTCTTTAACCCACCCCAGAATCTGCTAATTTCCCATCGAGCTCTAGGCGGCGCTTAAGCGCCACTTCGAGCAACAAAAATTCCTGCACTGCCAACACTGGGCTTTGATGATAACTTTGTTTATCTTGAGACAGTAGTACAAAGTTGCCACTTCACAAAGTAGTTTATGAATACAATATATCTTAATCAATGTCACCCCCTTCAACATTCTCACCCGCCCCACCTCTCCCCCCTTCTCTCTTTATTTTGTAGTATATTGGATTCTTGTCTGCATCTTCTTTCTCTTCATGGTCTACTCCTTTCCCCTTGATCCCACCCCACCCCTTTAGAGTACCCACTTCCGGGGGTTTTATTTTGCTGAACTTTGATTTTTGTCTTTCAAGGAATTACACTATTTGAGATCTCCCATGAATCTACCATTTTTCAGTTAATATATTTATATACATTTGCATACCAACCAACATATTTACTTATCAGGTTGTAAGCTAAATCTAGCTTCCACGTAGAAGGGGGAAACATAGATCCTTTGTCTCTCTAGGCCTGACCTGCTTCACTTAGCATAACTTTTTCCCAAGGCTTTCCATTAAAGCCACCAGTACAAACATGTTTACTGAAGCACTATTCACTATAGCCAAGGCAGGAATCATCCTAGATACCCCTCTATGGATGACTGTATCAAGAAAATGTGGTATAACTACACTGGAATTTTACACATCCACTAGTAAAAATGATATTGTACCATGTGTAAAGACTAGCATGGTTTGCTGGTGCTGTGTTTGTGGCTGCATGTGCAGGTTAACACAGCAATGTCAACCATAATCCGACAGATTTCTCTAACCAGTGCCACTCAATGAAAAACTTTTCTTCAATCCAGATAAACCATAGTCTACAAATCCAGGGTGCAGCCTGGGAAAACATCAGCTTCCTCCCAACTTATCTACTTCTCACTCAATAAGACACTGATGCTATATCTGAGTCTTCCCACAACACCAGCTGCTGATTTATAGCAAACATTTTGTAATGCACCCATTATAATAGCAGAATGGAACTTACAGATGGCAATTGCCCTCTACCACCTATAGCTTCCTCCTCCTTAATATAATGCCTTCCTTCCAACACAGTGTTTCACTGGCAATATACAGCAGTCATAGACAGTGACACAACATTCATTCTAATATGCAATTGCTTGGGCACAATGCATAAGAAGTAAGTAGAGAGGGGGACAGTGTGGGGGGGGGAGATGGGAAGAGATGGTAAGGGGAAACAAAGGAGGAGACAACAATGCTTGATAAGAAATGTACTCATTACCTTGTCCATATAATTGTAACCCCTCTGTATGGTATTTTCACAATTAAAAAAAAAAGTAAGTAGACACAGGCATGCCTCTCCCCATGGATGACCACAACAGCGAAAGTGGTCTGATAGAGGTGTGCTGAACTGGTGATCCAAACACCTGATATGGCATTTCCCCAGGGAACAGGATATTCCAAATTGCCTTCCTGGAAATTTTAACACTGTGAAAACAAGACAAAGTCTCTGCACTCCTAGACAAAATTGAACTCTGAGTACCAATAGCTTTACATTTGCATGAATGTCTGGTGGGACTTTACAAGTTGGATGACTGGAACCCAGGTGTCAGTTGCTCACACCTGTAATTCTAGCTGATCATGGTTCAAAATTCAAAACAGACCAGGTGAAAAATCCATGAGAGGCTCCATCTCCAAAATACCCAACAAAAAAAAAAAATGCCAGGCTGTCAGGGCACCAGTGGTTCATGCTTGTCTGAGTTACTCAAGAGGCTGAGATGTGAGGATCTCAGTTCAAAGCCAGCCTGGGCAGAAAAGTCCCACAAGACTCTTATCTCCAATGAGTCACCAGAAAGCCAGAATCCGAGCTGTGGCTCAAGTGGTAGAGAGCTAGCTTTGAACAAATAAAAGCTCAAGGACGGTGCCCAGGCCCCAAGGCAGGCAGGCACACAATATGCCTACTTACTTATCCAATCTTAATATATGCCTTATACCTCAAAGAGTTTCAGAACTTCTTCCTGCTATGGTTTGGATCTGTAATGCCCTCCCAGAGGCTCATGTGTGCATGACTGATCCCCATGGCAGAGGCTCAGCAATGGGGCCACTGGAAGGTGACAGGATCTTGAGGGCCTTAGCCCTCAGGATGGGGCCTTCAGCCCATCAGTGGGTTAATCCATCAACGAGTTCATAACTTAATGGCTTAGAGGAGGGCCCTAGTTGGAGGTCAATAGGAGTGTGACTTTGGAGGTCATATTCTGTCCCCACTTCTTCCTCCATCCATCCTTCCACCCCTCTCTGCCCCAATCTCTCTGTGTGTTTTCTAGATGCCATGAAGTGAAGAGCATCTCTCCTCCACACCCTATTGCTGGGGTCATATGTTTGCCTAACCCGAGGCCCAAAAGCAATGGATCTGGCCAACCATGCACTGAAACTCTTGAAACCATGGACCAACATAAACTTTTCCTGTTTGAAGTTCTTTCCTCGTGTGTTTTGTCACAGCAGTTGAAAAGCTGGCTAAGACGCTAACCCACACCCTCATGAGAAATAAGATTCATTAACTCGAAGGCAGACAGCACAAGCTGCAACACCATCTCAGTGTGGTAGCTCTGTGGATCTCTTTATTTTTCACCCTGCAGTACAGTCAGATTATGATTTCCCTAAGTTACTTGGGCTAGTTCTTTTTGTCTCTGTGCTATTCTTCAATTTGTAACAGAGTTACAAATTAGGTTCTTTATAGTCCATGGTAGGTTCCCCCCACATCCTGATTTTAGTTGATGGTTTTTAGAGGAGACAGGGAGAGTTGCAACCATTACCATGGTTCTAAAACTTAGAACAAGCCAGATTCTGGCAGCTCACGCCTGTAATCCTAGCTACTCAGGAGGCTGAAATCTGAGGCTCTCAGTTCAAAGCCAGTCCAGGCAGGAAAGTCTGTGAGACTCTTATCTCCAGTTAACCACCAGGAAACCAGAAGAGGAGGTGTGGCTCCAAGTGGTAGAGAGCTACCCTTAAGCAGAAAAGCTCAGGGACTGTGTCCAGACCCTGAGTTCAAGCCCCACAACCAAAAAAATAAATAAAAAATAGGACAATACAAACGAGCATATTCAAAGAACCCTCATTTGCTCCAGATCTCCTATGTTCATTCCTGTTCATTCTCTCTTTCCATGCCATCTTCATTGACTGACTCACAGTAGGTAACTCAGCTCATTAATTTCTTGGTGTTCCTTTTTGTATTTTCTTTTTAGGTCCAAGACTGGGACTCCAACTTAGTACTTGACACTTTTGCTTACTGGTTAGTGTTCTACCAACTAACTGAGCTACACCTCCACCTCCCTTCTTTTTGTATTTCTTTTTGCACAAATAAGCAGTTACATCCTTTTTTTTGAAAACAGGGGCTTCCTACATTTCCCCAACTGGTCTCAAATGTGTAATCCTCTTCCTTAGCCTCCTGAGTGCTGACATTACAGGCATATGCCACCACACTCTGCTAACATGCATATTTGGTTATATTCTTATCTTCCTTCTTATATGAAAGGTAGCATACTCTATTCACCATGGTGGTAAAATAAAATCAACTTGTTATTCAGTCTTTAAACTTTTTTAATTGGCAGCTACTCACCAGTAACTCATACTTGTAATTCCAGCTACTCAGGAGGCTGAGACCTGGAGGACAAATGTTCAAGGCTGTCCTGGGCAGAAAAGCATGTGAGATTCTATCACCAATTAACAGCAAAATGAAGGACTGGAGATATGGCTCAAGTGGTAGAGTGCTGGCCATGAACAAGAAAGCATGAAGCCTGAGGTCAAGCCCTGGTACTAGAGCATGCGCACATGTGTATGCATGCATGTACATACATACACATATACACACACCCACGAAATGTTTTGACATACTAGAGTTTGAACTAAGGCCTCATGCTTGCTAGTCAACATTCTGCCAGTTGAGTCACATCCCTAGCCACCCAATCCTTTAAATTTTGATAGAAGTCACTTTGTGTAGCTACGGGACATAGAGACTTCAAGAAAGAAGTTCTTTGATCATTTCAGAAGCATCTTTTTAAAAAGTTACTTTTCGGGTCATTTATATCTTATTAGGAAAGTAAAGATTTTGAGTACAGCATGTGTTTTTTTTAAGTTGAGAAACCCTTTCTACTGCCACGTATTTCTTTCCCCCACTGCTTGTGAAATTGCTGTGACACAGGCATTAGATCTCCAGAGTTTTCTATCCTCTAGCCATGGCAGCTTGTCTTGCCTATTTTCATCTTCCATCTTTTCTCTGAATTCTAAGATAAATGACGAGGTTTGTGTTTGAACTCACAGACTGAGCTCTCTTTGGCTCCCGATCTCCTGTTTCCTGTTTTCACTAGCTTTAAATTTAGCAAGCCAAAGTTTCATGTTTTACTAATTCAATCTATGACACTTCTTTATGCAAACTCCTCTCAAATACCATGGAAAACATGAACAGAGAAACATTTTAGTGCAATCTCCTTTTCTGGGGTTTCACAGCTTTCTTTTAAAGGTCTTTTTGTCTTCTAATCTTTCCTATCTTTAGTTTTTCAGTCTATCTTTCCCAAGAGCCGACATTCAGGAACAGCAGCCAAAGTAGCTCTTCAGAATACACAGTAACTAATCAGTTGGGTATGTAAGTGGAGACAACCTAAGCAAAAGGATCTGAGAGGGGAAGGGCAAGGAGGAATGAAAACCCTAGTGCTGACCTTCTTGTCCGTACTGAGATGCGCCTTACAAAGAGCAAGCAGAACCTGCAATGTTTAAGTGTGGATGTGGTTGTCTCCCCACCCCCTGGCCCAGGGTTTCTATTACTGGAAGCTTAGTATGATGACATGAAGAGGTCCACAGTGGAACTTCTAAGAAGTGGAGTCTTGTGGGAAGGACTCAGGTCACAGGGGCCTTTTGGACTGATTGTCCAGGGCAGCCCTAGGAACTGTAAATTCAGAGCTCAAGACAGAAGTCACATCTCTAGATCTGAGAGTTCTCGGTATGAAGGGATGGATGAAATGGTCCAGGGAGAAGAGGGACAGCCCCATCTTAAGCCTCAAGCATTCCAGAGTTTCAGGGACCATGAAGAAAATGAAGGCAGAAGAAGAAAGTCAATAGTGGTCAGATGTTGAGGAGGTTTGCAAGTCAAGCTGAAAGTCAGGTCTTTGAAAGGTCTTGTCAGTGAGGGATAAAAATGAAAACACTAGACTTGGTAGTTTAGTTGGTTTTTGTTTTGGGGTGTGTGTGTGTGTGTGTGTGTGTGTGTGTGTGTGTGTGTGTGTAAGAGAGAGAGGAGACCTTCTTTCAGAGCACTGAGAAATAAATATAAGATGAGGAAGTACAGACAGAGTAGTCTGCCCTTAGAACACACTAGGCAGTGAAAGGAAGGAGGGATTGCAAATAGACCTATTTTTAAACCAAACAACACAAGAGCTGTACAAAATGATACGCAATTGGGTGCCTGATGAGTGACAGAGACATCTTGCAGACCTTCCTCACTGGGCTGGGAAGTTTCTAATGGTTGTCATTCTGAGATCTAGCTAATACACAGATGCCGGGTGCTCTTGAGATAAGGATGACTGTGGTGGTGCTTAGTGTTGGAAAATGACTTCCAGTTCAACATCTGGTGAAAAAGAGAGTGTTCCTCTCTGAGAAGATATGGGATCTGATCAAGTTGGCTTGATCCTGAAGTCAGCTCTAGTGAGCAACTCTGTTTCAGCTTTCTTCCAGGCTCACTTTTAGGAATGCAGGCATAGGAAGAAGTTGAGCTTCCCATAGCTTCTCTAGCAGTTTCTTCACCTTTGAAGGAACTCTCCTGCCCAGTGCTCATGGTTAATGCCTGTAATCCTAGCTACTCCAGAGGGTGAGATATGACAATCATGGTTCAAAGCTGGACAGGAAAGTTCATAAGTCTATCTCCAATTAACCATTCAAAAGCCAAAAGTGGAGGAGTCGTTCATTTGGAAGAGTGTCGGCCTTGAGTGAAAAAGCCAAGAGAGAGTGTGAGGCCCGGAGTTCAAAGCCCAGATAAGAGCACATGAGCGCATGCATGCACGCACACACACGCACACACACACGCACACACACACACACAGAGTTCTCTCTTCATCCAACTTTTTGATCTGTCACACCTCGTTACTCTAGCCTCCTAGATTTCTGATTCCAGGGTAGTACTGCTGTCTCTTCCTCCCTACCCCAGCCACCTCCAGGCTTTTCTACTTTTCTCCTCTTCCTCCAAGTAGGGGCTGGGGAGACAAAGAGGGAGACCTTGTCCACTCCTACCAAATTGTGTGCCCTCCCTTCTGTGACACAGGTCCTGGGGGTGAAGGTGGGGTGAGGATTGTAGGGAAGAGTATGAGAGGTACCTGGTGGGCACAGAGCCCTTCCCATCAATGAGGACAGGCTGGAACCAGTTCTTCTGTGCCTGTCTAGGGGGACTTTCTGTTTCTGCCCATGGGAGGAAGTTACTTTTTCTTGGTATTTAGGGAGTCAGGAAAGAAAAGCCTTTGGTGTTGACATCTCTCAAAGTTTCAGACAGGGCTGCGGCTTTTGCCCAACACTAACACCACGTCCTTGTGGCCGGTTTGGGATGCCTACCTCTCACCAGGGGCGGGCAATGGAACCCAGCTAAAGTGAAGCCGACCCTGTGGGAGGTCCAGGGCTGAAAAAAAAAAACAAACCTAAACTGGCTAGGGATTTCTAGAAGGTTCCTACCTACGAGTGAGCCGGGGGAGGGATCAAGATGTCAAGTCGTTGGCACAAGCGTCAATGCGGGCATTTTAAGGGTTAAATGCACCCCAAAGAAAATAGAACTTGGAGGAGGAAGTGGGGCGCTGGGTCGCAGTGAGAGGAGGAAACAGCTCGTCCGAGCTTCCTCTTTCTCCTCCTTCCCCGAAGCCCCCACCTCAAGCTTCCCCACCTCTCCCCTCCGACATCTGCTCTTCCTCACTCCCCCCGACCCCTCGCCTTACTCCAGGGGGGGTCGTGATGTCGGGGGTGGGCGTTCCTCCGGGCGCCTCGATGCAGGGGACGGCGCCTGTTCCTCCCGAGGGCCGGCGGGGACCAGAGGCTCTGAGTCCTGGGATTCCCGGGCCGCGCCCGCCGCTGCTTGCACCTGCCGCACCTGCTGCACCAGCTGCACCTGACTGCGCCGCCGCAAGGTGGCGGGAAGAGGCCTGCCCAGCGCCGGGTCCCGTCCCACTTCCAGCAAGCCCCGCCTCATTGGTGGGGTCTGTCCCCGCCCCGCCCCTAGAATAAGCGTTGGCCCCGCCCCGTGGGCGGGCCTGCCCCCTCTCGGCCACGCCCATCCGCAGGCCACGCCCCCAGCCCGCGGAGGCCGGTCGGGCAGATGCTGGGAACCAGCTGCCGGGCCCCAGCCGTGGAGCCGTGGTCCAGATCGTCGCCGCTGGAGAGGGGCTCGGCGCCCGGCGGGTTCTGCAGGTGCGTGTGTCTGGGTGGCCGGGTGGGACCTCCGGGGAGCAGCGGGCTCGGAGGGTCACGCCGTCCTGGAAACAGACCGAGCATCCCCAGGACCTAGTTAGCCTTGGGCACCACCTCCAGACCCTGGGCCTTGGGATATCCGGAGCCTGGCCCTGTCCATCTCGAAACCCTCTGGGCAGCATCGACATGAGGGGTCGATCCTTTGCCATCAGGATGTGGGTGTCCTGAAAGTGGCTGGTGGGGGGGAGGGAAGGAGGAGTATTTCCAGGCTGCCCCCTGCTAGTGAACGTGGATCCCCCCCCCCTCCCTGCTAGAGGATCACACACTTCGCGCTGAGGGCATCTGTGTTTGCACACTGGTGCGCGTCCCCTGAGTGTGGGTGCGTGTGTATACATGTGTTTGCGCGTGCGCTGTGCCTGGGCGGGGGTTGACCCATCTAAGACAAAAACGCAAGAAGTTCAGGGACAGTAGGAGGAAGGAGATTGTTCAGAGGGAAAAGGAAGGCGAGATGAAAGCAGCAGGATGTGGTATAGAGTTAAGCCTCCTCCAGAGAGGAGGGGTGGGTGAAGGGTGAAGGAGGGCTAAAAGTAGGCCAAGTCTGCCTGGAGGATTCTGCTGGATGGCCATCCTCTTCCTCCCTCCCAGGGGCTGCTCGGTCTTCTTAGCCACTCTCTCTCTCTCTCTCTCTCTCTCTCTCTCTCTCTCTCTCTCTCTCTCTCTCTCTCTCTCTCTCCTTGCTGATTCCCTCCCAGAGCTGAGCTGTTCTCCTAAAGCATTTGTTAAAGCACACGCTTGTCCCAGCCCAACAGCATGGCACTCCAGGAGTGACATCTAGAATGTGTATTTTTCAAAAACTGAATAAGCTCCTTAAAGTGATGGCACTAAGGTCATTGCTTGGGTGCCACATATAGGGACGTGGAAAAGGGACCCGAGTTACAGCGGTGAGGCCTTCAGCTTCTTTCTACCTCTACCAGCCTCAGTCTCCTCCACAAACCAGGTCTGTGTGGAAGATGACAGGTGACATGTGTGATGCAAACAGCTGCATCCTGGGTGTTTGTAAACCCAGAGCAGCCATGTAGTTCCTCCTAGCTTCTTCAGTGTGGGCTCTGCATTGAAGATTTGCACTTAGGACCTGCAGAAGACAATTTTGGATGGTCAAGCTCTTTCTGCTTTGCAATATACACCCTCCTCTACCTTTCGAATGACAAGTAGCCAGGCCCAGGGTGGAGGACAGGAAGTCTCAGGGCCTTTGTGTAATGAATTTATGTGGGATTTTAGGGACCCATCTCCTCTCATCTGCAGTTTAGGTCAGGAATGATCCATTATCTTCCCTCCCCAGACTGCTACGGATGCAGACTATCTTCCCCTCCCTCTTTCCTACCCACTGGCTTTTGTTTCTGTTGAAAGTCATCAGATTGGAAGCTCCCTGGTAGTGCTGGACAGCAAGTATGAGAAGCGAGGTGCTGGTAGCTCATGCCTGTAGTCTTATCTACTCAGGAGGCTGAGATCGAAAGATCTTGGTTTGAAACCAGTCTGGGCAGGAAAGTCCATATTAACCAGCAAAAAGCTGAAAATGGAGCTGTGGCTCAAGTGATGAGAGTGCCAGCCTTTAAAGGGGGAGAAGCTAAGAGAGAACACCCATGTCCTAGGTTTAAGGCCCAGTGTCAGCACCAAAAAGTAGGTAAGAGGCTGGCTGGGGTGTAAGGAGGAGAAGAGAGGGTGGAGTCTGTGGGCCCTGGCTGCTGGAAGCTGCTCCATCATCTATAATCAGAAATGCACTGCTTGGAGACCTGCTCTTGGCTGAGATGCGAAATTGTGCTTGGTAGCTGAAAGCTTGGAAGCCTCAGTTTGAGTTCAGTTGAGCAGTCAAATTGGCTGATATGGCATTCATTCCAAGAATCTCAATCCAAGTGATTGAAATGGCTAGTCCTATAGAACTCCTGTTGTTGTTGTTGTTTTGGTTTTTTTTTTTTTTGCTTCAACTGGTAAACTGAAATTCTAAATCAATGCATGGAGGAAGTTTCTAGAATGATGCAACAGAATGAGCACCAACAAGCCAAAAGAGAGGTATATGATCTTCTCCTCTCCCCCTCCCCCACCCATGCAAGGTTGGGGAACAAATCCAAGGCTCTGCATTTGAGGGCAAACACTGTACCACTGTGCCACACCCTGTACCTATGCAGCTCAGTAGTAGAGCACTTTACTAGCTTGATTAGTGAGTCTCTCATATAGATGGGAGGAGAGACTCCCCTGGGCTTACACAGCTATAGAAGACATCTGTTACATATAAAGATATGTCCTCAATTTAAAGATGAATGTATTTTGCTATGATGTCTTACAATTATAATGGACACACAAAATAATGGTATGTATTACAATGAATCTTTGGGGTTTTGGTTTCTTTCCATTTTGATTTTATTTTTGTGTCAGTACTGGGCTTGAACTCAGGGCCTAGGCACTGTCCTTTGGCTTTTTCCCTCAAGGCTGGCACTACCACCTGAGCCATTGCCCAATTCTGGCTTCTGGGTGGTTAATTGGAGATAAGAATTTCACAGACTTTTTGCTGAAGCTGGCTTCAAATTGCAATCCTCAGAGCTCAGCCTCCTGAGTAGCTAGGATGATAGGCATGAGTCACCGGTACTAGCCACACTTTGAGATATACACATCCTTCATCACTATTTTACAAACAAGGAAACTGAGCGCTGAAGCCACCGCTACTGCCAGAGCTGGGCTGCCTCTGGCAGATGCTCTTATCCAGAGATGACAAAGCTTGAGTGGCCTCCCATAGGTGTCAGGCATATGCCTTGTCCTTCCAGGCATGGATTGTAGCCATCCACAGACGTTAGCTGTCTCTGGTCA
Organism: Dipodomys merriami; assembly: GCF_024711535.1. Lineage (NCBI taxonomy): Eukaryota > Metazoa > Chordata > Mammalia > Rodentia > Heteromyidae > Dipodomys > Dipodomys merriami. Next base: position 1,800,038 of record NW_027206168.1, read on the forward strand.
CCTCTAGGCTAGTTTCTTCTGATCATTTGGATAAGGAAGACATGGTTGTAACAAGGCACAAGAGAAGAGAAGGACTAACAGATGGGGGAAGGTAGTTGATTTTTATGGCATGGAGCAAAAATAAATCTTTCAGAGTCTCCCAAGTCCATTATTGGCTTCCAGGTTGGGTATAAGAGCTTGACCTCAATGGGCCTCCTGCTTCTAATCTCTTCCCTAAATGGTGATTATGAAAAGAGGAAATCTAAGTGAGCTGCTTCATCACTAGAGTCCCTGCAGAACTGCCCCTGCCCTATTGTGAAGATTCATGCCCATAAACATGGGTGCCAAGGTCTCCTGCCCTCCAGCTCAGAACCTCCCCCCCCCTCCTCTTGCCTCCTCTTGGGAAGCTAATTACAAATGTCTCCTTCTATATCCAGATCAATTTCACCTTCTGAAGTCTTCCCTGATGCTCCCCCTACCCCATAGCACTTTTTCTCTGGCCCCTATGGCCTTATGTGGTCTCTCACAGGACAACAGCACCAACTCTCCAGTCCTACAGGGGACTGGCCAGAGACTTGGCATATGTGCAGCCTGCTCACTGGCACTACCAGTGACATCAGACTGACACCTTGAGTCTTCCCAGGAAGTCCATCAGTGCATAGCCCCAGTGGAAGTTGCCCAGATGGAGGACAGTGCAGGCAGTGGCGGGTGGGGTCACCAGGGAGTGGTGTGCTTTTCATTTTCATGTCCTTCAGAGACTTCTTGTTGCTGTTGTTGACCTAGGCAAATGAGTGAGTGTGGTTTTTTCCATGGCGGGGGGCGGAGTAAGGGGCTTGAGTAGAGTATCAGAGGTAAATGAAGGTGGCTTCCAGCTTCTGCCTTCCAAGAAGCCAAGGGCCCTGCTTCTTGCCTGACTCCTCTACTACAAGCCATGGGACCTTGGCTCCATTCATAGGCCTCTCTGCGTGAAAGGCTTCTCATCTATGTGATGGAAGTGTGGTGTTTGATGCTGCCTGCTGCCCCTGCCTCATCTCTAGTGTTGTTGCATGAAAACCAGTGCTGGCAATAGCCAAGCTCCAAGGACACAGAGACAGCCCTTCCTGCCCTTCTTGGGGAAGACAGTCTAATGGTTCAGACACTGAACACACACACACACACACACACACACACACACACACACACACACACACACACACACATCGTTTCATTATAGCCATGAGAATCACAGGATACCCTGAGATGGTGGGACAGGAGCCAAATACAGTTTGGAGTTAGAGAACAGCCTCCATGAAAAGCTTCTATTTCAGTTGAGACTTGAGAGATATGAAATAAAGGAAATAAACACTCAAGATCACAATAGTACCTAACAATTAGCAAACAGTTGCTAATGGATCTGTGGGTGCATTCTCTTGTGCACTATTCAGCAACTCAGGGAGGAGCAGGGGTGTGGAGTAGGTGAGCTTCCTCTTCCATGGGAAATAGACATTATAGCTAGGAATAGACACGGGGCTGACCAGGAACTGGCCTAAACCAAGGTCTCAGTTTCCTGTCCTTTCCTTTTCCATGCTGTACAGTCTAGTTGATGGACAGTCAGGTCCTAAATATCATTATGAAGGCTCCCTCTTCAGTAGCTCTCAAGATCCTCTGCATTTACACCTCTCCATCACCAGCAAAGGAAGTCTCCATCCATGGAAAACCCCACCCCATTGCTGGCCACACCTTCTTCCTGTCCCAGCTGTGAGCCACTGTTCTTATAGGGCTGCAAAACCCAGCTCTTAATCTCTTGTATTATGCATGAAGTCACATAGTCTACTCCTACACCCTTCATCTCTATCCAGAGCTGTCCTACTCATGAAGTCTCTGCAGACATAGCACTGGGTGTTGGTCTGAGTGTTTGTTCCTGTGTGGCTTGGTGGTTTGGGCTCTTGTCAGGCAAATCTTCATACAACCACTTCCCCACAACATGGCCAAGGTGGCGGCCAATCTTCTCCTTGTGCTCTCATATTAGTCAGATCATATCTATACCTCCTGCTCTCCAAGAAGTCTCAAACTCTCTCTAGATTGTGGGCCCCTCTGAAAAACAGACGGAAGTAATAGAGCAGTAAACATGCCTGAATGTGTGGTTACACATATGTGTTCTCTCTCTTTCTTTCTCTCTCTCTGTTTTGCATAAAATTCCAGAGTCTTCTCAGACTTTTGTACTCCAACAAGGAACCTAGCTTCATTCTAGCCACATTCTAGAAAGTGCAATTTTCTCCATGCTGATTTTTAAAAGAAATATAACCTGCAACATAGATTCAAGGCAGTTGTTGTCAGAGGCAGATGGGGTGGGGGATGATGAGTAGTAAAAAAATATGCAGAGGACACCCCCTATGAGTCACTGGTAAGAATTCAAGGTGGTGTACTAGAGGTGAAGCTTTCTGGTCATAAACTACCCACCTCTATGGCTGGATTTTTTTTTACCAAGTTTTGAATTCAACCCATTTCCATGATGATACATGAGCAATGTCTTTACTCATAGATTCCTGACAAGAAGCCCTTCTGCTCTAACCCCCAACCAGGGAACCAGATTTATGGCTAGGACCAAGAGACAGAGAAAAATGTGTCTGTGTCCATTTGCATGAGTAGAAACCACCTGGGATCCGAGAGGCCTGCACCTACTGTATACAGCCTCCCAGAAGCTTGGGACGGGACTCTGTTTCTCTGATTTGATCATGATTTGTCAGGAGTCAAGTGTAATGTCTAATGGAAGTTTGTTCAATTCCTTATTTATAAGGAACTCTACAAGCATGTCAGATGGTGAGATGTCAAACGCATTTTTAAGCATCTACTTGGAAATGCTTATATTCTTCTGTCTGAGGTTTATAAGACATGTCATATCATTAAGTTCCTTGCATTGAGCCTTCCTTGCATTCCTGGAAGGAATAAAATACCTCCTGTCAAGATGTTGTATTCTTTTAGTTCAGTGTTGCATTTGGTGGCTCATTGAAACTCTTTCATTGGTACACAGATCATAGCTTCCCATTACTATCACAGACACTTGAGAGAACCAACTTACAAAGAAAGGATTAGTTTTGGAGGCTGCAGTTGACCTATGGTTGGCCTTGTTGCTTTTGCCCTGTGGTGAGGTGACACATGGTGGTAGAAGTGTTTGACAGAGCAAAACTCATGGTAGCCAGGAGAAAAAAAAGAAACAGGAAGAAAAGAGAGAAACAGAGACAGAGAGACTGAGAGAGAAGGACACAGAGAGAGAGAGAGACAAAGAGAAAAAGACAGAGAGTGAGAAAAGAGGTCCCACAATCTCCTATAGGGCAATAACTCCAATTACCTAAAGATCTCCCATTAGACACCATCTCCTAAATGTTCATCATCCTGCAGTAATACCAAGTTGGGGGTCCAAGCCTTTCACCTGTCCATCTTTGGGAGACATTTAAGATACAAACTATAATAACTCCTAAGTGAGTTTTCACTTGGTCTTCTTTTTTCTGTGCTGCCATTAGCAGTCTTTCATATGCTGGCTTTGCAAACTGATTTTGGAAGCAATTCATCTTCTCCTACACCCTGTGTCAGTTTATGAATCAGGGCAACAGTGTCCCTTGAGATTTGGGAGAACAACTCTGGTGTTTCAGGCTTCATCTGGATTCCTGGATTGTCAGTGCCTCAGCTCCCTTTGGTTTCTTCCTTAAATTCTTCTAAGTACATGCCTATAAACCAATTTCCATTGTTGACCCCTGACCCAGTAGTCAGCCACTGAGTCCCCAAGTCCTTACTTAATAGCACTTCAGCTTGTGGGAAGGCCATTTTCACACAGCAGGGCAGGTTTGCCTGGATTGAAGCTTAATCCTATGTGTCACCTTCACGAAGGATGCTAATCAACCACTCAGTTTGTAGCCAGAGAAAGGTGACCAAGGCAGAAATGACATAATATGAAATTATTAGAGGCATAGACACTGCTCTCCAAGACGAGGAGACAGGAGAGAAGCAATGCCTGTCTTCATATTTGAAGAGCAATGTCCTTTGGAAAGGTAAAGATCAAGTTGGGTGCCATGGCTCATGCTGGTAATCCTAGCTACTCAGGAGGCTGAGATCCAAGGATTGCTGTTCAAAATCAGCCCCATCAGAAAAGTCCATGAGATTTTTGTTGCCAATTAACCACTAACAAGCTGGAAGTGGAAGTGTGGCTCAAGTGGTAGAGTGCTAGCCTTAAGTGATAGAACTAAGGGACAGTACCCAGGCCCTGAGTTCAATTCCCATTAGCAGCACTAATAAAGAAAAAGGGTGAGGAGAAGAGAGAAAAGGAGAGGAGAAGAGAGGGAAAAAAGAAAAGAAAAAGAAAGGTAAAGATCCTTCCCCAGGATGGAAATGGGACCATTGAAAGGAAATACTTCAGCTTGATACAGGAAGATCTTAGAGAAATCTAGAACAGAGTTTTATTGTAACACTTCTCAATTGGAGGAAGTATTCAGAGGAAAGCCGTGGCAGATACAGTAGAAACAGCTCATAGTGATAGTGTCTGACTGGTTGCATAAAGATTGATCATTCTGAAAACAATTTGAATTTAGGAAGTCCAGTGGCCTTGAATTAATAAATAGCAAAACTGGGCGGTTCCCTCAAACATGACATATCCCTGCTCTACATCCTGTTCTGGAGCAGGAGCTGTTAGGAAGCCATTAGTATTTTTTGTGGGACCCTGAACCCCCCATCCCCCACCACCACCACTGGACATTCAAGATGGAGCTTTTCTTAGGGTCTCTTGTTCCGGGCATCTCTGACACCTAGTGAAATAAACTAAGTTCTTCTGTGGGTATTGCAGGTGGCCAAGGCACTATGCCTCCAGTTGAGTTGGGCTGCCTGTTTGTGGGGCTTGTTTGTGGGGCTTCTGAGCTAGTGTTTCATAAACCTTTGCATTTTGCATTCACTTCTGTACTGACATCTTGGGAGTTTCATTCTGAGAAATCTAGAAGCTCTGAGCTCTCCTATGCCCTTTACTATACTGGAGAGAACTTGGGGAGGCTGTGGTATGATATTCAGGTTGCAAAGTGGGAATAGATGTGCTCTCTCATCCTGATTCCTTGTTATTATCTCATCTTTCTGGGTCTGTTGTCTCCTGGACCAAATGGATTCTGACCTGGGGGGGTTGTTTACACACTCCTGCTCCCTGGAAGAAGCCAGGTAGGAGCTGCTCTGATGGCTTTCAAACAGAGACTTGCTTCCCTTCCTCCTGGTATTCTCCACCAGAGAGGAGGTTCTCTTCAGACCCCAGAGTGGTAGTCCTTCCTTTCAGCCCTCTAAGGTGACTTTGTGCAGGCAAACCTTGGAGGTATGGCCACCACTCCCCCTTTCTGGCTCTTCCCTCACCACTCACCCCTGCTGGCTCGTCTTCTCCACAGCTCTGGATATGCTGCTCTCCCTTACCTGAACTCTTATCAGCTAGCCCCTCTGCGATCCTTACCTGGATGTCTGTCTCAGAGTATGCCTACATCCTGAGCCTCACTGTACCCTCAGGGCAGGCTTCCTCCACAGACTTCCCCATTTCTGTCTGGTGCACCCAGACTCCAAGCCCTGAAAGCTGTGTCTGTCCTGTGCCCCCCCCCCCATTTACGTTCCAGCCAGTCAGGATGGTGCTGCACACACACACACACACACACACACACCACACACACACACACACACACACACACACACACATCAGCCCCATGCTTCTTCCCTTTGGCTCCTTGCCATCCAGTTCAGCTCTCTTTCTTGCCACTGACTTTCTCCCTTGCCCTACCAGAATCTTCTTCAGAAAATTCATGCTCCATGTTCAGAAACTGTTGAAGTAATCTGGTTCCCAGGGTGAGTGCAGAGGCCTCTGTCTTCCCTTCAGGGTCATGTTCCACTCATTCTTCCTGAATCCTCATCTGCCCCAGCTCACTGCCTGACTCAGTTTCTCCCCGCCCCCCCAGAATTGATATATGTTCTTACTGTCAGTCCCTGCAAGCATTTGGCTATTGTTGACTCCCCCCCCCCCGGTGCTGTGTGGGGCCCCCACTTAGCTATGGTCCCCCAGTGTTTCTGGATGAGTGACCACCCAGCAGAGCAGCCAGCACAGGGGAGAACTAGCCCTCAGCCTGCCATGGCTGGCGATTGCCGGGCTGCATGCACTGAGACCCCTTAGGATTCATTCAGGATCTGTGCCCCCAGGCATTTCACTGGTCTTCTGGGGGCATCTGAAGGGGCTTCAGACAGCCATGTCAATGCCTCCTAGTGACAGGACAAGGCAGGTGTCCTGAGATTGCTTCAGACAAGAGCTCTGCCCAACCCCAAGTGCTCAAGACCCCTCTTTGGGCGGGGGTGGGGGGGGCGGAATCTCCATTCTACTCTCCACTTCAGTCAGCAATGAGAAGAGCCGTAAGTACTCTGAGTCAGAGAGCCGGGGAAGCCCTGCAACACTCCTACAAACACACACCCCAACAGGCCACTCCCTCTCTGCCCGCAGCTGGCCTGGGGAAGTATCACTGTGCCATGATGCTCACCAGGCCCAGAGGGTTTCCTGTTCCCCCACCCACCCACCAGCAGACAGGCTGTGCGGCAATTAGGAGCAGTGTTCTCAGAGGGACTGGGGAAAAGAAATGATTAGGGGATTCTTCCAACATCCATGGGGTGTTGACCTACCTAGCCCCCAGAGGTTAAGGGAAACTCAGTATACAGATGTTTAATTTGGGAGCAAAAGAAGTATTGCTAATAATTGTGCTTACTTTGTATGCCATCCTTTATAGTTTGAGACACTCAAAGTGTCTTTCCCAGGTATAGGCCCTTAGTCTAATAAGGAGTACGTTAGAACAAACAAACAAAACAAAATTGTCTTCTCTCACAGGCAGGGATTAGGTCAGAGTAAACAAGTTTCCTGTTTCTTTTCCCATTCCTTTCTCTTCCCTCCCTTTTTTGTTTTTGTTTTGGTTTTGGTTTTTTTGGTCAGTCATGGGGCTTGAACTCAGGATCTAGATGGTGCTGTCCCTAAGCTTTTCTGATGCTCAAGGCTAGCACTCTGCCACTTTGAGCCACAGAGTCACTTCCAGTTCTCTGGTAGTTAATTGGAGATAAGGGTCTCACAGAGTTTCCTGCCAGGGCTGTCTTCGAAATGTGATCTTCAGATCTCATCCTCCTGAGTCACTACAATTACAGGCATGAGCCACCAACACCCAGCTTCTCTTCCCTTTCCTCCCTTTCCCTTTCTCTTTCCCTTACTTTCATTTCCTTACTTTCTTTTCTTCTGCTTCCCTTCCCCATCTTTTCCTCCTCCTTCCTTCCTTTCCTCCCCTTTGACTTCCCTTTCCTTTCTTTCTCTCTCTGCCTCTATCCCTTCTCCCTTCCTTCTTTCTTTCCTTCATTCCAAGGGTTCTGAAGAGGAAGGAGGACTTTCTAGGGCAGAGGTGAGTGAGCTGTAGATGAACTTCCCAGGAGACAGAGCCGTTCTATTCCTAGTTGGAGATTACTCACAATGGCAAGCAGCACCCTACTCTGTGCACACAGGCCATTGGCCTTCCTGCCTCCTCAAAGGGCTTGGCCACCCCCACCCCACCCCCCGCCCCGGGGAGGGTCACCTGTCAGCCTTAGCTATGATACCTTCAAGAACAAAAGCATGTGTTTAGAGCCTCTTTTAGTCCCTGACCCTGGGAGCAGGAATATTCTCTATCTTCCCTTTTTTGTCCTGAAGGTTGTGATGCAAAAATATTGGTTTGTGTGAGACTGTTGGCTATGAAATGTAAAGGCAGATAAAATCAGTGGTAAGAGCATGCCTTTTAAAGCACTTGGAAATAAAAGTCATCTATGTGATCACTGAGAGTCATGCCTGTAATCCCAGCACTGGGGAGAGGCTGAGCCAAGAGAATAATGAGTTCAAGGACAGCCCACAATACATGGTAAGTTTGAGCCTGACCTGGGCCACCTAGCAAAAACCCTATCTCAAAAGAAAATGCATTTGTGAACTCGTAAGGCTCAGGAACTCAGACCCAAGGCATGTGAGATACTTGGAGTTGGAGTCAAGAGGTTGTTGTAGAACGGAGAAGGGAATAGTGGGAGAATGCAGTTATAATATTCAATGCACATATGCAAAAATGGACCTGGGACAACTGAAGGGATGGGTGGGGCTGGGAAAGGTTGGGGGGATGGTGATGAAAGGGGGGATGGTGATTAAGATGCGGTGTGCCCATCAACTGGCATGCTGAATTGAAACTCCTCTGTACAACTACTTAAAGATACTAATTAAAAGAAAGACTGTGTATTGGCACTGACACACTGACTATGGAAGGAGAGGACCCCAACTTCTCATTCCTTTCAGCCCGGCACTTCTTAACCCAGGGTACCATGTAGCCTGGCCAGTGTTCTCCTTTGAGATTGTAGAACTAGGTTCAAATCCACTCTCTGCCTAGTGTGCATGCAGGTACTGTTTAAGGGCTTGACTCAGGACTGTAGGCATCAAGTGAAGAATGACCACCATTCCACCTTGGGTCCAGAGCTCAGTCCTCCATCTTAGAGACTCTCATCTGCCTTCTGGTTGCCATTCATTCAGTATTTCCAAAGACAGGGGATTATTTCTCAATGGCTACAGTTCTCCTAAGTTCTCTCAGAGAAGGTTTTTGTGACCTTCACTGAATATTTGGCCTTCTTTAGGAAAGAAATGTTTCATAATGCACATCAGGCCCATGGTATCCTCTTATTGACCAGTAAAACATCATCTCCAGTTCGTTTACTAAAACAGTAACTTTCTCACTGTGTTCTACTTCAATACCAGCTGGCCAAGACTGTGTATGCCAAAGCATGGCTGCCCTTTAAATATCCAAGTCTAAGCTGGGATCTAGGAGTTTACCCCTGTAATCCTAAACTACTAGGAGGAAGAGGCAGAGATCAAGAGGATCATGGTTCAAGGCCAGCCAAGGTAGAAAAGTTCAAGAGCCTCTGTCTCCATGGAGGAAAGCTAGATGCACTGGAACACTTCTGTGATTCCACCATTACCATAAAGCATAAAGATAAATGTAGCTCAAGTGTGTGTGTGTGTGTGTGTGTACATGGGAAATAAGACCCTATCTCAAAAATAAACAGCAAAAAATAGAGCTGGAGGCATGACTCCGCAGTAAGACCACCTGCCTAGCCTGCCTACATTCATTAATGTCTACTTGTATTTCCTTAAAAATTATTGCTGTAGGGCTGGGAAGGTGGCTCAGTGGTAGAGTGCTTGCCTTGTATGCCTGAGGCCCTGGGTTCAATTCTTCAGCACCACAGAAGCAAGAAGAAAAAAGCTGGAAGTGGTGCTATGGCTCAAGCGATAGAGCACTAGCCTTGAGCTGAAGAGCTGAGATACAGCGCCCAGGCCCAGAGTTCAGGCCCCACGACCAGACCCCCCCCAAAAAAAATTATTGCTGTAGCTGGGTGATCTACACACTATAATTTTTCTTTTCCTTTTTCTTTTTTTTTTTTTTTGTGAGTTGTGGGACCTGAACTCTGGGCCTGTGCACTGTCCCTCAGCTCTCAGCTCAAGGCTAGCACTCTATCACTTGAGCCACAGCGCCACTTCCAGCTTTTTCTGCTTATGTGGTACTGAGGAATGGAACCCAGGGCCTCAATGCATGCAAGGCAATCACTCTACCACTGAGTCACTTTCCCAGCCCCTATGCACTATAATTTCATGACCACATTAGTTAGAAGCTCATACCTCTAACTAATCCCCACTACACAGGAGGCTGAGATCTGAGGATGGAGGTTGGGACTTAACCTAGGCAAGAAAGTCCATGAGAATCTTATCTCCAACAAACCACCAAAGAGGTAGAAGTAAACCTGTGGCTCAAGTGATAGAACACTAGCCTTGAGCAAGAAAGCTCCAAGACAGTGCCTAGAGCCTGAATTCAAGCCCCAGGACTGATGCAAAAAAAGTTACTACTATAGAAGAAAGGGGAATAAATGGCCAGACATAGTGACTCATACCTGTGATCTCAGCTACTTGAGAGAGAGTGGGAGGATTGGGATTTGTGAGATTCCATCGCAACCACTAACCTGACATGAGTGGAGCATGCCTGTCATCCCAACTATGCAAGAGGATCAAAGAGGAGGATCACAGTCCCAGCAGGAGAAAAGAAAAATGGAGGACACCATGTTTGAAAAATAACTAAAGTTGAAAACATGACTCAAGTGATTGAACACCTGTTTAGCAAATGTGAGATCCTGAGTTCAAACCCTAGTCCTGCCAGTAAAATGAAACAAAATACTAAGTCCCACACAGAAGTGGGAAATCCATAGAAGAAAGTTATGCTGCCTCTCCACTTTTAGAAGTCCCCTTCAAGGAAATTTGGAGTAGACCACCATGTGGTCTGCATTTAAGGTCAGATTCTAAACCATACTCTACAAACTTGGGGAAAAGCCACAGTGAGGTATCTAAATGATACAGTAACAGATAATCAGAAATATAATTTCACTTACTAGATAACTCAGTATTGGCTGAAATACAAGTTAGGGCCCCGGTTTGTCAGTAGTATCAGAGAAACCTAAAATACGAATATCTTAAACAATATAGGAGTCCATTTCTCTCTGAGATCAAAGTCAGAGCATAATTCACCCACACTTGGTATAAGAGCCTCTCGGATCAAGAGATGATTTCTTTCAATCTTGTTCCTCTGTCATCTCAAGGTGGAGACCTTTGCCTCATGCTCCATGAATGTTGCTTTAGAAATTGCCATCAGACCTAGCATTTGAGCTCCCAAAGGGGGAGTAAAAGAGGGAGAGGAGGGCATGCTCCTTCCTTTTAGATGTATGACCTAGAAATTACATTTACTAATGTGTACTTGCTATAATTTCATGGCCACACTTAGTTGTGAAAGAGTTTGAGAAATGCAATCTAAACTTTCTTTAAAAAAAATACTACTATAGAATAAAAGGAGAATGGCTAGCTCACCTGGTGGCTCACATTTGTGATCCTAGCTACTCAAGAGACACAGATTGCAGGAGAGAGGGGCCAGAGGGGGCAGGGGGTAGCACTTGGAGGCCAGCCCAGGCCAAGATCGCGAGATCCCATTTTAACCACTAAACTGGGCATATTAGTGTGTGCCTGTCATCCCAGCTATGCAAGTGGATTATATTCTGGGAAGGACTGGGAAAAAATGCAAGACCCTATTTGAAAAAGAACTAAAGCATAAAAGGGCTGGAGATGTAGCTCAAGTGGTAGAACATCTGCCTAGCAAGCACAAGACCTGAGTTCAACCCCCAAATGCCACCAAAAAGAAAGAAAAGAGATGGAGAGTGGTATCCATGTTTGAACTCCATGAGTTTGGGATCTTGGTGAATCTTCCCTGCCATATAAATGGCTGTGGAGGCTGGGAAGGTGGCTCAGTGGTAGAGCGCTTGCCTTGCATGCCCGAGGCCCTGGGTTCAAATCCTCAGCACCACATAAGCAAAAAGAAAAACGCGGGAAGTGGGACTGTGGCTCAAGCCATAGAGCGCTAGCCTTGAGTTGAAGAGCTGAGGGACAGCTCCCAGGCCCAGAGTTCAGGCCCCAGGACCAGACCCAAAAAAATAAAATAAAATAAAATAAATGGCTGTGGAGTAAGCATATCTTCTAAGCCTTGTTGAAAACCCTAAGGTAGAATTAGTACAGATCCACTAATGAACAGGTAGATACACAGAAATGCAGATACACAAAAACAATGCAATGCTCTTCAGCCTTAAAAAGTAAGAAAGTCCTGATATGTGCTACCGTGTGACAACATTATGGATAGTGAAGTAAGCCATTTGCTGCCTGGTTCCATTTATGCCAAATAGACAGAGTTGTCAGACTCAGGGCACAGAAAAATCCCATTGAGGTTACCAAGGGCTGAGCAGGAAGAGTGGGAAGTTAGTGTACATTGGGAAAGGGCTTCCATTTGGGGGAAGGTAAAAGCTTTAGGTGGATGGTGGGTATGGTTGACATTCACAACAACATAGATGTATTTAATGCCATGGAACTATACATCCAAAAGTGATTACAATGATAAATTTGTATTATGTATATTTTGCGACAGTGTGCGTGTATGTGTATGTGTGTGTGTGCTTATGTGTCTGTGTGTATGTCTTGGTCCTGGGACTTGAACTCAGGGCCTGGACACTGACCTTTATCTTGTTCACTCAAGGCTGGCACTCTACCACTTGAGCCATAGCTCTACTTTCAACTTTTTTGTGTTTAATTGATTATAAGAGTCTCGTGGGATTTCCTGCCTAGGCTGGCTTCAAACTGTGATTCTCAGCCTCCTGATTAGCTAGGATTAGAGGCATGAGCCACTGACAATTGTATGGGTGCATGTGTGTATAGGGAATTGCCAGTCCTGGGGCTTGAACTCAAGGCCTGAGCACTGTCTTCGAGCTTTTGGGGGGGGGTAATTTATTGAAGATAAGAGTTTCATGGACTTTCCCGCTGTGGTTGGCTTTAAACCGTGATCCTCAGCTCTCAGCCTTCTGAGTAGCTAGAATTACAGGTGTAAGCCACCAGTGTCTGGATTGCTACATTTTTTTAAATGGCCTAGTATAAGGGACCAACAGCCTGCTTGTCTGGCATTTTAGGAGAAATGTCCCTAAGGATAAAGGGACTCAACAACCTTTATGTGAGTCATCTGCCTGTGTTACCCTTCAGCTTCCAGTGTCTTATGTTTGTCCTAAGACGATCACAAGACTTGGTAAAGTTCACATGTTATTTTTGTGGTGTCTTATTTTATTACTAGCTCTGTTCTGAGCCCCTGGACCCTTCCATTGGAACTGCTCAAAGTTCCCCCTGGTGATGAATGGGTAGCCTTGTCAGATGACTGGGGGACTCACAGGTAGAGTTTCCAGGATTGTTTTTTTCCATTCCCTGGAATAAGAACAGACTTTTTCAATCTCTCTCTCTCTCTCTCTCTCTCTCTCTCTCTCTCTCTCTCTCTCTCTCTCTCTCTCTCTCTCTCTCTCTCTCTCTCTCTCTCTCTCTCTCTCTCTCTCTCTCTCTCTCTCTCTCTCTCTCTCTCTCTCTCTCTCTCTCTCTCTCTCTCTCTCTCTGACTGGATCTTTCTCTTTCATCTTTCATTTTCTCCCATTTTACGAAGATTGTTGGTGGCAGTTCCCTTTTACCACCCGAAGTTTCTTTATGACTCTGAGATGTGCTTATTATCCTCATTTGCAATCCAGGACTTCTTTAAGCACTAAGAACCTTGGGGTGTGGCTTTGTGGTAGAACACCAGCCTAATGTGCACAAAGTCTGGGTTCAAGCCCCAGCACAGGGAAAAAGTAAAAATGAGCATTAAAGTTTTATTTGATTTCCGATCCTTTCATATCAGACTCCACACCCCCCATCTGCCTCTCACACCTCACAGCTTCTAAATTCCAAGTGTGTCCTCCACCAGCTCAAAATTTAGCATTGGCATTTGAGTAAGCCTTTAACCACTTAACTTGGTATAGGGAGCCATTGTTGCATCCCTTACCATACCTGTGCCACATTGTACCCTCCAAGAGAGAGAATGGCTGGAGCTTCCCTAAAGGAACTATATCCTGACTCATGTCTCTCTCCTCTGTCTGTTTTCCATGCTTGACTCTCACCTAGGTAGTTACTCCTTCCAGAAGATTTGAGGCGTTTCTGGAGAAGTGTAGCCAGCTGACACTGTCACTCCTCCAAAGTTCCTATTGTATCCATCCCAACATGGGACCTTTGACTTGGTAGGGCCACCGAACCCCACCATGTTGTTTCAGCTTTGAAAGTTATTTTGGGTGCTGCCACTCTGCCCTTTCTGGCTGTGACCTTGGGGTCTACAAGGCATAGAATCGTTGAGTCTTGGGGTCAACATAAGGTGGTCTCCAGTGGGACCAATGAGTGGTTTTCCATTTGGAAAGCCATGTTCATGGCTTATGTTCAGGTCAGCCATTGGTTATCACATCCTCCCAGAATACTGTGTATTTTCCCCTCTTCCTCATTTGAGCCATTTGGGGGGATGGGAGGTGAATTGTGGCTTTAATTTGCATTTTCCATGGGACTAATTAAATGGAAGCACCTCTTGTATGCTTAGCGGCCTTTTGGATGTCCTTTGACCAAATATCTGTTCAAGTCTTTCACCCATGTTTCTAGAGGATGGTCTTTTAGTGTGTGGTCCTTGTGCTAGCAAAACTTTCTATGGTGATTGTCCGGGGTTCTATGCTTCCCCAGTGATGGGCTCCCCCAAATTTCTAGACCTCTGGTGTCTAGTCAGGTCCCTGAAGTCATATACCCTCATACACATTTTTCTCTTGATTGAATAAATCATCTTTGGACCATACTTTGCAGCAAGGTAACCCTTGTCCATGAGGAAAAAGAAGACAAAGTAAGAGTGAGGCCTGTATAGGGTCTTTGAAAATAATTCCTCAGACTCTTTGTGATTTTTTTTTCAGGACTTGTTTCTGAGACATGCTCCCTGTCATTCCTCTGTATCCATTCCTTCCTTCCCTCCCTCATCACCACCCCCATGTGTGTGTGTATGTGTGTGTGTGTGTGTGTGTGTGTGTGTGTGTGTGTGTGTGTGTGTGTGTGTGTGTGTGTGTGCTAGCCCTGGAACTTGAACTCAGAGCCTGGGCACTGTCTCTGAGATTTTGTGCTCAAGACTAGTGCTTTACCACTTGAGCTATAACTCCACTTCCAGCTTTTTGCTGATTCATTGGAGCCTCACAGACTTCCCTTGCTCAGGCTGGCTTTGAAGCACAATTCTCAGATCTCAGCCTCCTGAGTAACCAGGATTACAGGTGTGAGCCACGGGTACCCAGCCATCCGTTAGTCATCGGCATTGTTTCCATCTTTATGTATGCCTCAGGAGGTCACCTTGGCTCCTTACTACTCTCCCTGTGACACAGTGGCTGCACTGCAAGTTTTAATTTTCAGTTTCCTTTCCCCATAATACCATCCTGTCTGATTCCTGACCTCTCTGGAAATCTGCTTCCTCAAACATCTATCTATGACATGTGTTTGACTGTGTCTAGTCTCTCGCTTCAGGGTGATTACTGAGGGAATGAGGTCATTTTTCCCCCTGTCTTCTTTCTTACTGCTGTTTTATAAACCTTGTGTTGTTCTTGGCCAGAATTTAAAACAGAAGACAGGAATGATCAAGACAGGAGAGGATCAGGGGGTGAGAAATGGTCTACAGGCCTGGTTTCACCTTATGAATCTTCCAGCATCTGTCCAGTGAAGCCCCTGCCATTCCTGGACCTGGGCTGTACATCAACGTTGCAACCCACGTGAGAAAAACAGCACCTAGTGCTCAGTGCTTCTCTGTCCTTCCATCTTCCTTCACAACTCCTGATCATCCATTGTTCATTCATTTATCCATTTGCTCACTCATTTTTTTTCATTTATTCATTCATTAAACCCACGTGCCAGGTACTCTTCTAAGTCCTCATGGATCCTACATTCTACAGGGGATGCCAGTGAAGTACAGCACAGTAGAAAATAAAATGCATACCAATGCCACTTGGTGATAGAGCTGTGGTAAAAAGTAAGGCAGGCTCTGCCATCAATGGGAATTACAGGAGATCTCATTGAAAGCATAACACATGCCAGACACCTTGTATTCATATACTGTTTTGTAGGATGGGAACTTCTTTGTACAACTACTTAAAGATAATAATAATAAATAATAATAATAATAATAAATGTTAAAAAGAAAGGGAATATAACATAAAGTCTGGAAGGAAGGGAGAGAGTGAGGCAAGCAGACATCTGGAGGAAAGAGCCCTCCAGGAAGAGGAACAGCAAGTGTGAAGATCCTGGGGTAGGTCTGTATGCTATGCTGCTGTAATCCTTCTAGTCCAGAAGGAAGTAACTTCCATGTTGTCATCTGCAAAGCTCAGTATTTGAAATGCAGGACAGAGCATTATGCAACTGTATTTCCCATGGCTACCAGTCAAGTCATCTATAGTCATAATCACTAGATGAGAAGGGTTTTGTTTTTGTTTTTGTTTTTGTTTTATCTGACTCAATAGGCTTAGGCTGGAAAATCTCTAAGCATTATTCTACCTCTAAAATCCAGTGATTATCTTAGATGCATGGTAGCTTTCTTCTAGATTTTCCTTCGGGGCTTTTCTGAATATGTGGTCCAGTGATTCGTGGTTGCAAGACCTGATCTCTATCAAAGTGTACGGTGCAAACACGATGGCTGTGAAATGGTGGTAGAAATGAAGTTCTTGAAGACTCCAGCCATTTTATTATGCTCCTGGGTTGAGTGGGTCGGGATTCTGTACAATGGGCACAATGGGGTTGGACAGGCAGCATCAGGGTGTAGCTTTTGGAGAGGCTGTGAAATAGAGAGAAGAGCTAGAGATCCTTAGCCCCCTGGGTGAAGCTTCAGCGTCCGCTGGGCCTGCCCATCCTGCCTGGAGTATGGGAGCTCTTGTGAAGACTGAGAAAAAAACAGGACGTTTGTGGGGAGCTTACAAGATGACCTCACTTCTTCTTGAGCTGTGAGCCCCCATCCCCTGGGACACCTGGTCCCACAGGGCCTCCCTGGAGCCCTTGAACCCACCTGACCAGAAACCATCAGAGAATTCAGACAACCCTGGGGAAGCCCCCAACCATAACACTTCCTAGAAGATTCTCTGATTCCTCTGTCTTCCCACATTGAATGCAGCAAGATGGCTTTAAGGAGGTCCTAGGATGGACTGGCTGGCAGATAAGAATGGCCTACCATCTCCAGGCCCCAGGCAGCAGGGATGGGGCGGCAGGAAGTTCCTTGGAGTCCTGTGGCCCGGTCCCTCTAGGGATCCCTGAACTGCAGAGCCTCAGGCTGCTCTGCCACATCCTGTGCCCCCGTCCTGAGCGCTGCTCTCGAAGCACGGGGCAGATGTGCAAATTCTGCGGCTGTGCCCTGAGTGAGCACAACGCAGCTTTCTTTTCTTGGAAATCATCAGTGATTTGTTAGAAAAACAGGAAACCTGGGGGCAGCTGGTGTGCATCTTGACTTTTTTTGTTGTTTTTTTTTTTTTCTGAGTTCCTTTCATCTGTCTTAGTGCAAGCCTTTTTGGAGCTCCTCCTCTCCCCATGGCTTCCCTTTCCTGGCCTCCATCGTCTCTCTATCCTCTCCCACTTGGCCTCTGCTGCCTTCTTTCAGAGCTCTAGGCATGACGATGGGGAGGGACCAACGGAGGTCACCATGGAAACAGAATGATGGATGCACCTTGAGCATGGGCCTCTGCAGAGCCTGGTGTCCGTGTACCTGCCAGCTTTGTCTCAGCCTCAGTCTCAGACCCATCTCAGTTAACTCATTGTGCCTGGAATGGAAGCAAAGTGGGCTCCGCTCACGGGGTCCTGCTGCAGCTGTGACAGCTTTGGCTGTCCTGTCCTGTCATTGCCCATGCTTTTCAGGATGGGAAGCACTCCATCCTTTATTGGGTCAGGTGGGAGTGGGTAGGGCCTCCAGGCCTCCCTTTGCCCCTGGGCAAAGGGAGAGGAAGAAGACTCTTCAAAGGCCCTAGGTTGGATGCTTTGGGCAAAGAAGAGAAATGGGAAGGAGAAGAGCTGGCCTGACCTCTACCCCACCCACCAGTTTCATTCATCACTCGAGGCTCAGCAGTGAGCTGGGCTCAGCGGCCACCCTGCTGAAGTCATATAAGGAGTCTGATATGAGTGATTAGAAACTCCCTGCACCTCTCTGAGGGTGCTGTTTTGAGAAGGAATTAACTGTCTAGAGAGAGACAGAGAAAGATGGGAAACGAAGCTGAGGCGGGCTCACATGAGACTTGAAACATACTGTATTTAGGGAGCTCCCAGAAATGAAGGGGACTGAGGGAACTCTGGATAAAGAAGGAAAGTGGCAAGGAGGTGACCTCCTCTCCCACCAGAACTCCTGGACATGCACAGGTGACAGTAAGCCCTAGCTTACTGTCCTCCCTCCTCCTGCAGCCTACATGCCCATCTTTCTGGGTTGCATGGCTTTGAAGAGGAGCAGAGCTTCTCACCCAGGACCCGTGAAGTTGGATGGGGAGCCTGTGATGTCACTGGTTTCAGCCACTCCCAGCCCACTGTGAGAGTTTCCTCCTGCGATGAACGTGGGCACCGAGCCACAGTCCTATCGCTAGCACCTGGAACTGTCACCCACAGAAATCCAGATGTGTTTGCATCACTCCGCCGCAGTTGCCGCCGACACCTCAAATGTCATCCGTGCTTTGCGACATGTTTTGAGTGGTGGTAGCAAGATTCACTGCCAAGTATTGGTGTTCACTGGGCTAACCAGAAAATTCGTAAGTTACCACCGTGTAAGTCTGGTTGTTTAAAAACTAGTTTGATCCTTGTTTTTCAGCGTGCAATCTCCTGTGAGATGCATGCATTGAAAAACGTTATTCTGAAGAGGGACTGAGAGATTTCTCCAGATTGTTAGGTGAGCTTGTGGCAGACCACACACACACACACACACACACACACACACACACACACACACACACACACACACACTATCAGGAGTACGGGTGAGGAGGGCTTTGTTGCTGAGCAGATGTGAATTAGCATCTTAGCTCTCTCTAGCTGCAGATCCTGAGATGGTGAGTGTATCTCTCAGAGTTGTGGTTTCCTCACGTGTAAGGTGATGAATTGCTACCTTGGAAGGTCGTTCCATGAGCAGGCGCCTGCCTTGTTCATCATCTAGCAGGCAGGGGCAGTTCCACTGTGGGTGGCAACTGTGGCATAGCATCATCTTATTTAAGCTGAGAGGACTCAAGCAGAAGGCCTCTCTATTACAGGGGAAAATCCAGGCTAGCCTCATGTCTTTACTGTCCTTCACACTGAAGGGTAAACTTGAGTCATACCTGGATAATATCTCTCATCTTTTTATTTTCCACTCCAACCTAGGAGCTAGTATCCCCAAGGTTTCCATTTTGGCTCATAAATTCAATCACTTAAGAAGTAGTTGGCAGCCGGGTGCCGGTGGCTCATGCCTGTAATCCTAGCTACTCAGGAAGCTGAAGTCTGAAGATTGCAGTTCAAAGCCAGCCCAGGCAGGAAAGTCTATGAGACTCTTATCTCCAATGAATCACTAGAAAACCAGAAGTGATGCTGTGGCTTAAGCGGTAGAACGCTCACCTTGAGCTGAAGAGGTCAGGGCAGTGCCCAGGCCCAGAGTTCAAGCCCCACAACTAACAAAAAAAGAAAAAGAAATACTTGGCATATTCACACAGTGGAATATTACCCAGGCATAAAAAAGAGTAAGTACTCTCCCATGTAACAACATGGATGAACCTAAAAACATATGTTAAGTGGAAAAAGCCAACTGTGCCAGATACCAGTAGTTTACACCTGTAATCCCAGCTACTTAGGTGGCTGAAATCTGAGGATCACAATTTGAAGCCAGCCCAGTAGGAAAGTGTGTAAGACTCTTACCTCCAACTAAGCACCCAAACAGCTGGCAGAAGAGCTGTGGCTCAAATGATAGAGCGCTAGGCTTGGACAACAACAACAACAAATCTCGGGGACAGCACCCAAGGTCTGAGTTCAAACCCCAAGATACACACACACACACACACACACACACACACACACACACACACAGACACACACACACACACACACACACACACACATGCACGCACACGTACATACACAAAGCCAGATGCAAGTAGATAAAAACAGAAAGTAGATTCTTGATTGTGGGAGAGGAGGAATAAGGAGAAGGAGGGTTTGACTGCTAAAATGGCCAGGGTTTCTCCTGGAGTAATGACAGTATTCTAGGATTCGATCATGGTGGGTACACTTTAAAATACTGAATTGTATGTGATATGAATTATATATTCATTTTAAAATCTATGACAATCCCATGCCCAGTAAGATTATTATGAACCTCTTATCCCCACAAATCTGACAGTTTCTGTGAAATGAAACTATTCCTTATTTCCAGTAAAATTTACACAAGGAGACATAAGTGATTGAAATAGGCCTGTATCTATTAAATAAAATGAATCAATAGTAATTCTTCAAAACAGAAAGCCTCAGACCCAGGGGGTCTCACTTACTAGTGAATTCTAACAAATAGTTCATGGGAAAGGATATCAACCACTAAAATCTATCCCAGAATATGGAAGTTGAGGAGATGGTTCCTAATTTACTTGATGAGGTCAACATTACCTACTACCAACATCAGACAGAGATATTAGAGAAAAGAAAAGCTCAAGATCAGTATCTCTCTTCCCATCCATAGAGCTAAACCTCCTCAATAAAGAAAAGAAACCCAGCAGATTGAATCCAACAATGTATATAAAAGGAACTAAGCACAATCACCAAAGAGATTTGTTCCAGGCATACAAGACTTCTTCAACATTTGAAGGTCAACTAGTTTAGTCCATGACATCCACGGAAGAAAGAAGAAAGAAAATCATAGCATTCGGGGCTGGGGTGTTGGCTCAGTGGTAGAGTGCTTGCCTTGCATGCATGAGGCCCTGGGTTCAATTCCTCAGCACCACATAAGCAGAAAGAAAGCCGAAAATGGTGCTGTGGCTCAAGTGGTAGGTTGCTAGCCTTGAGCAGGAGAACTGAGGGACAGGGTCCAGGCCCAGAGTTCAGGCCCCACGACCAACCAAACAAAAATAAATAAAGGAAATCATAGCATTCTAACCATAGATGCAGAAAAAGAAATGACAAAATCCAACATCACCCCTTCATGGTAAAAACTTTCAGTGAATTAGAGAGGAACTTCCTCAACTTGATAAAAAACAATTCTGAATAAAAACTATAGCTGACATCATATTTCATGTCAAGAAACTAGGGGCTTCCCCATTAAGATTGGGGACAAGATCACATGTGTTCCCTCTTCCCATACCTGTTCAGCCTCATACTGGAAATGATAGCTACTACAAAAAGACAATAAAAGGAAATAAGCATGTAGAATGAGAAAGAAGACATAGAACATACTTTGGTCATCAATGGCATGGTTCTCTATGTAATCAAATCCTAAAGAGTGGAACATGAATACAACAATGAAACTCCTAGAATTAATCAGGGATGTAGATGGTGACAAGATGCAAGACTAATATGTAAAGGCCAATTGCGTCCCTCTATACCAGCAATCGATAAATGGAATTTGAAATTAATTTAAAAAAACAACACTTCATCCAGGCACCAGTGGCTCACTCCTATAATCCTAGCTACTCAGGAGGCTGAGATCTGAAGATTGTGGTTCCAAGCCAACCCAACTAGGAAAGTCTGTGAGACTCTGATCTCTAATTCATCACCAGAAAACCAAAAGTAATGCTGTAGCTCAAAGTGGTAGAACACTAGCCTTGAGTTAAAAAGCTCAGGGACAAAGCCTTATTCAAGCCCCACAACTGAAAAAAAAAGCACTTAGTTATAATCTAACAAAAATATATCAAGATCTATAGGTAAAAAACTCTAAAACTGACTAACGACATCTAAGAAAATCTAAACGCATGCAGTGGTATCCCATGTTCATGGATAGGAAGATTCACTGTTGTGACAGTGCTTGTTCTTCTCAACCTGATCTATGGCTACAGTGCAGTCAACAAGTTACTTCGTAGACATTGATAAACTTATTCTAAAGTTTACAGAATAAGGAAAAGACATAGAATACTGAAGGAGAAAGGGGCCAAAGAACTGACACGACTTCAAGACATGCCATAAACCTACAGTAATCAAGACAGTGTAATCTCAGAAGAATAGATGCAAGGATTGTAGAGTCCCGAAACAGACCTAAACCTACACCAATATAAAGCTAACTGATCTTTGACTACCCCCACCAAAATCCACTGGAGAAAAGAAGTATTTGGTTTATTTGCTTATTTATTTATTGAATGACAGCAGGTTTACTAGTTCTATTCTTATTTTTACTTGGCATATTTAAGCATCGGAATACTTACAAGCAATTTAAGTTTAAATAGAGTATAAGTTTAAACAGAGTATAAATACATGGAAATGGGAGGAGCTTTCATAGAGCAATGCCACTTAATCCACAGTATCACTTCTGAGTTACACACCAGAAGTCCATGGTATTATATCGCCAAGTATAATATGAATGATCTATGAGCCAACAGCTCAGACCAGTTTCCATTCTGTGGAAAGTACAGAACTGGAAATCACCTGACTTGCAAAGGATCTTTTCAATATGATTATTGGCACCGTTCTTTTGAGAGAAGTCTTTTCAATCCATGGTTCTAGAACAAATAACCATCCACATGACAAAAAGATGAGTCTGGACTTCAACTCTATCCTTCTTACGTAAAAGAAAAGCTCATTCAAAAAGCATCATTGCGGACTGGGAAGGTGGCTCAGTGGTAGAGTGCTTGCCTTGCATGCCTGAGGCCCTGGGTTCGATTCCTCAGCGCCACATAAGAAAAAAGCTGGAAGTGGTGCTGTGGCTCAAGTGGTAGAGCGCTAGCCTTGAGCTGAAGAGCGGAGGGACCCCAGGCACAGAGTTCAGGCCCCACAACCAGACCAAAAAAAAAAAAAAAAGCATCATTGCTCTAAAACAAAAAGGCCAAATAAGATACAAAATAAAACTAACATAGTAGAAAATCTAGATGTCCTTCCTTGAGTTTGGTGATGAACATCTACTTTTTTCTTCAAGCCTGTACTTCAAGTCATGATAGACACATCCTACAGTCACAGCTGAAGGAAGACAAGTGACTCAGAAAAACTTAATGCTAGTCAGTTCATGTGGAAGCTGAAGTTCTGGAGTAGGACCTGCTGCAGGATCAAAAGGAATGGATAGCATTCCTCTCCTTCCTCACCCTCTGTTTTGACAGGGCAGACATCTCAGAAAGCTCTAGCATACATCAGGTCAAACCAGGAATCCCTGGCTTCCACCCTAACTGTGACACCACTGAGCATGTGCTGGCTCACTGTACCTTAGCCAAACCTCTGACAGGTAAGAGGCTGGTAACTGATGCCAGTTTTGAAGTCAGTGGGAGACCAAGCCACAACAACAGGCAACAAGCCATGCATTTACCCTGGGGAGGGTCACATCTCACTCTCTGGTGATCTCAGCCACAGTTAGTTGGTCATGATGGGTCTTGTCACCAGTGATACCAGATGCACATGTGGCCAGAGGAAGTGGATATGGGCATGGGTACCAGGTTGGTCCGTCATTCTTTCAGATCACCATTTAGGGCTCCATCAAGTCGGAGGGAAGTGGTAAGGGAAGATGCAGTGGTGATGAGCAGGACGGTTGAGGTTAATGTAGGCTGAGTGCTCAGGACTGAAGTTTCTGTGAAGCTGTCATCGATGTCCTCATTGTCTACCACAAAAAGCACCATCTGAATGCTCCAGGATGGTGTGGGTGGCAAGGATGGAGTGGGAGAGTTCAGTGACAGCAGTAGAAACCTGAGGCCTGGCCACATGGACAACTAACTTCAGCTCAGCCTCATTGCTGTGATCAACAGAGACGTTGTATGATCACAAGTTCTTCCCTCCTGAAGAGTCCCTGAGCCCTGTGCACTGGTCAGATCCATTTACAGATCCTGTCTGAGATGAGGCCTGTGATCACCTTGCCAATGGCATTGGCGATTGGCAGCATCTTCTTCATCCATGAGAACCTGTCCGGGGTGGGAGAGATGGCACCCAGTGACAACACAAACTTCAGCGATGACCATGGGTTCCAGGTCTACAAACCCTGCCCTGGGAACATGGTCTCCAGTGCCATCTCATTGGGAGATCTTCTTCTCCCCTGTGTCACATAGCGTCTGGCCAGTGGACTAAACGCTATGTCCCACGCATCAGAGTTCCCAGCAGGCATTGCCCATCCAGACACCAGCCTGGCCAACATGGATGGAGATCCACTCCTGCTTGACAGCCTAGGATTAGGAGGGGACTGTGACAGGAGCAGACATGGCCCCTGGTAACTGTCCCTGCCAAGCTGAGTCAAGATAAATAGCATAGTCAGCCAGTTTTAGATACAACACCAAAAGCAAGAGCCGTGAATAGAAAAATGAGAGAAGTTGGACTTGATTAAAATTCTTAACTTCTACTCCTTGGAAAGACACTGGTAAGACAATGAAATCCAAGCCAGAAATTGGGAGAAGATAATTGTACACATATACCTAACAAAGGACATGTGTCCAAAACACACAGAAAACTCTTAAAACTAATTGTGAAATAACTAACCCAATTAGAATGCAGGCAAGCTCATCAAAGAAGATCAGACTCACCAAAGAAGAGAAAAGAATGAAAATAAACACATTTAAAGATACTCAATGCCATACATCTTTTGGAAATGCACATTAAAGCAGCAATGAAAATCTACGACATGCCTATCAGAATGGCTAAAAGCCAAACTACTGACAGCATTAAATGCCGTCAAAGATATAGAGCAACAGAATCTGGTTCATTGTTGGTGGGGATGCAAAGTGGGAAGGCAATTTGATAATTCTCTTTCTTACAAAAAGGAAATATACTCTTAACAAATGATTCAACAATTACACCCCCAAGTATTTGTGCAAATGAATTGAAAGCCTGTATCCACATCCACACAGATACTTTCCCCAAATGGGAAAAAAAGATGTCTCTTAATAGGGAACAGGATAAACAAAATGATACATTTATCCATACAAGGGAATATTATTCAGTGATGAAAAAGAAAAGAACCACCCAGCCATAAAAGGATGTAGAGGAAGCTTTAATGCATGTTGCTAAGAGAAAAGGCCAGATGAGAAAGTGACTTTTCTAGAATTCCAACTGTATAACATTCTGGAAAAGGCAAAACTTAAAAGTACATGCCTAGCAAAGACTTGAGGGAAAAAGGATCACTAGAGTGTAAGAGATTTTCAGAGCAGTGAAGATATTCTATATGAAACTATAATGATATATAATTACGTTATGCATTGGAAAAACCCATCGTACCCTACAATTTTCATGCAGACTGAGGACTTTAGTTCATACAAATGTATTAACATCAGCTCCCCATCCGTTGTAACAAATGTGTCACACTAACAGCAGTTATTAATAATAAAGGAAAGTTTGGGTGGGAGGGGGAGAAAAGGTTCTGGGCTTTCTGTTCGATATTTCTGTCAACCTTTATGAATTAAGGACAATAGGAAAAATTATGTCAAGTGAAGTAACTCAGGCTCAGAGAGGCACATGTTTTTCTCTTATATGTGGAGGTTGCACCTAAATGACAAGCATATGTGAAAGCATGAACAGAGTAATATAAATGTATACACAAACAAATTGACTAAAAAGTGGTGTACTCTGAGTAAGATTCCCACCGTGTCACTCCTCTGAACAACAAAGGAACTGTCTAACAAAATGTTCTGGAAGCTGAAACATGTTTTGTTAGGGGGATGAGGAGGGCACAGGAATGGAGAGAGGGAAGCTGGGAAAATACAGTCATGCAGTGTACCTTACATTATATAAATGCTGAACAGTGCCATTTGAGGGTATGGAAAAATGAGGGAGGGTGACATTGATCAATGTGCATACTCTGACTTTTGACTTGAAACCCCTCTGAACAACTATTTAAAGTTTAAAAAATTAAAGCTAATAAGAGGAGATAAGAAGGTCTATAAAAAGGGAGAAAAGATAAATAACTACTTTTATTTGTAGATTAATTTTTTTCCACTACTGAGGTTTGAACTCAGGCACCCCTCCTCTCTTATTTTTTGCCAGTCATGAGGCTTGAACTCAAGGCCTGGGCACTGTCCCTGAGCTTCTTTGGCTCAAGGCTAGCATCCTACCACTTGAACCACAGCACCACTTGTAGCTTTTACTGTTTATGTGGTACTGAGGAATCGAACCCAGGGCCTCATGCATGCTAGGCAAGCACTCTACTGCTAAGCCACATTCCAAGCCCCCCCCCCCCTTTCCCTTTACATCAACTAAGCCCCACTGTGTTCCCCCTATCCTGTCAGGAGCTCAGATGTTCCCTTTGCCACCACAGACCCTCCCCAGGGTTGCCTGCCTTTGTAGCATGGTGAAGGGGTGAGGGGAGAGAACAACGTAAGAAAGGAATTAATTGCACCCTATACTCTCCTGTACTCACACTCTGAGCTTAGGAACAGCTCCCAGGAAGCCTAGGTTCTGACATAAACCTCTGCTTTTGGCCTTGGACAGAGGAAATACAGGAGGAAGTTGGTCTCCCGGGCAACAAGGCAATAGTGGGTGGCCCAGAATCAACACCTCTGCCCAGTGAGTCACTAGGTGTCACAATAGACGTGATTTCCTCAAGTCCTCAGGACTACTCCCTTGTGCCCATACAGTCATAACATCAAACAGCATTTGAGTGAGGTGCTGGCTCAAACTCTCATGTAACTGTCCAGAGAGAGGCTGTATAGGCTCTCACGTCAGACACTAAGGTGGCACCATGAGTGTGGTAGACAGCCATTGTCATCAATAGAGGTGTTATCCTCAGTTTGAGCAATTTCCATTGCTTTATATTTAAGTTCATTGAACTTTTTCTTGTTGTTGGTCGTGGGGCTTGAACTCAGGGCCTCAGCACTATCCCTGGGCTTTTTGCTTAAGGCTCTCCCTTTACTACCTTGAACCACAGCTCTACTTCCAGTTTTCTGGTGATTAACTAGATAAAAGTCTTATTGACTTTCCCACCAGGGCTGGCTTCCAACCATGATCCTCAGATCTCAGCCTCCTGAGTAGCTAGGATTATAGGCGTGAGCCACTGGTGCTGGGCTTCATCTTCTTTTTAAATTCGCCTTTCAAAGACTATTTCTCAGTTCTAGATTTCTACTTTTTTTTAATTTTCCAATTCTCTACTGAAATTTCTCCATGAACTCCTTGTGTCCATCTGTCCTTGAAATATTTTAATATAATTATAATATGTATTTTATATGATATATTATAACATATATGACAATTAATACTACATATATTATAGAATTTATATAACATATTGCATATATTACATATTTATATAATAATTATGCAATATATGTAATAAATTATATTTTAGTATATAATATTTTAACATATTTATAATAATTCCAACACAACTTCCATCTATTGCATTCATTCCCTCATAATGAGTTACAAGTTATCAGCATTGGTGCAGTCAATATACACACTCTCGGGCTGGGAAGGTGGCTCAGGGGTAGAGCACTTGCCTTGCATGCCTGAGGCCCTGGGTTCGATTCCTCAGCACCACATAAGCAAAAAGAAAAGAAAAAAGCCGGAAGTGGCGCTGTGGCTCAAGCGGTACAGCACTAGCCTTGAGCTGAAGAGCTGAGGGACAGCACCCACGCCCAGAGTTCAGGCTCCACGACTGAACCCCCCCCCAAAAAAAAAATATATATATATATACACTCTCCATTACCACAAGAACTATCGTATTATTACCTTTTATAACCACATCCTCTTCCCTCCTGCCTTCACCCATTTCCTTAATCCTTGGCAACCACTAATATTTCCCCTTTGTTATGATTTTGTCATTTCAAAAATGCCATATAAATTAAATAAGGTAGCATGAAGTCTTTACAATACATGGTCTTTTGGCACTGAGCCTTTTCAATTCAGTGTAATTTGCTAAACTTTCACCAATGCTTTTGTATGTATCAATAAGTAGTTCTTTTTTATTGCTGAATAATTTTCTACGGTGTAGGCCCATCATCCTTTATGAACTGCTCACTCAATGAGATACACATGGGTTGTGTCCAGATGTGGCTATTAACGTTAAGCTTGTATTTCTCTGAGATAATTGCCCAGGAGTGTCATTGACAGGCCAGCAATAGGTTTCAATGACATATTCAGGGCTACAAATTTCTCTTTCAGAATTAAGTTAGATGTATGAGACAAATCTCAATACAGTGTATGTTCAGTTTCAATCCATCAGTGAATTTTTGGGCTTTCCTTGAGCCTTCCTCTATGACTCCTGGATGTTTTGGAAGTGTGTTTAGTTCAGGCTTCTGGTAATGATTCCATTCTGATCATAGAATGTACTCCGTTTGATTTCAGGTATTTAAGGTTAATTTTAAGTCCCAGATTACAATCTATGTTGTCCTTTGCTCTCTTGGTACTTGAATATAATGTGTATTCTGTTCTTGTAGGGCAAGAGAGTATGGTATTTTTGTGTGTCTGTACTGGGCTTGAACTCAGGGCCTGGGCACTGTCTCTTCAGCCTTTTCACTCAAAGCTAAAGATCTGTCACTTTGACAATAACTCTACTTCTGGCTTTTTGCTGTTTCATTGGAAATGAGTCTCATAGACTTTGCTGCCTAAGCTGGCTTTGAACTTTGGTCTTCAGATCTCAACCTCCTGTAATTCTAGAAATACAGATTTGAGCAACTGGTACCAGGCAATGCTGGGTTTTTTTTAAATATAGTTATTGTATGTATTATTGAGGGAAATGTTGAAGTCTCAAATTATAATTATGAATTTGTCTTTCTGTTTTTCTGCATCTCTAATGTGTACATATTTAGGATTGCTCTATCTTTTTAGTGAATCAGTGCCTTGTTCATTATACAATGTTCATTTCTGTTTCTCGTCCCGTTCTTTGTTCTGAATCCCACTATTTGATATAATATAGCCATTCCTGATTTCTTCTGGTTGATGTTTGCATGGTATATTTTTTCATCCCTTTCATCCCTTCGAATCTTCCTACATCATATTTGAAGTGGGTTTCTTGTCAGCCAGTGTTGAGTAATCCATTTCTAATCTCTGTCATTGAATCTGTGTTTTTAAATGCAATGGAATGATTGATATGCCAGGGTTAAGTGTGTTATTAGCTTCCTAGGGGATCTATTTTCCTGATGTTTCCGTTGTTTCTATGCTCTTTTTACTGCTTTGTGTATGATTTTTTTTAGAATTCATCTTGTTTTATCTGTGATGTTTATATGTTTCTCCTTGTGCTTGTCTCCGCCACATCATCACATTGTACATGCATAGCTTAGAAGTCTATGGGTGCTGTCAACCCTAGTGAGGGGTAGAAACTTTGCCTTTCTTTGCTTACTCTACTACTCTACTTGTAGAATGCATAGTTGCCTCTGCTCTGCAGACAGCTGCAACCACATCAGACAGGCCATCATTTTCTATTCAACCATCAAACACAATCTACAAAACTCAACAGGAGATGGCAAGTCTGTTGCAGCTACCCAGGTTTTTGCCTACCAGGTTTTTCCTTCCTGATAAACCAATATTTTTTTTTCCATTATAATCTTTCTGTTCAGACAACCTCTTAAAACCATTCCTCTCAAGTATTGTATGGTCCTAGCACATTCTTTCACTTTTCTTTCATCTCAACATGCATTGATCTCTCTTATTCCTGCAGAGTGTTTTCTTGTTTGTTTGTTGATGCTGTTGTTGCTTTGCTCACGACGGGATTTTCAGCATACAGTCCTTTATTTCAGCACTTGAAAAATGTGGTTTTATTTATTAGTCTTTGTGATTGCTGATAAAGGAGCTACTGGCATTCACATTATTGTTCCTTGAGCCTGAAGTAAGGCACTGGCTCTCTCCTGCCACTCTCAGAACTTTCTTTTCATCTTTAATTTCTGTAAGTTTAACCAAAAAGATACCTTGAGCTTGGTACAAGTGGCTCGTGTCTGTAATCCTAGTTACTCAGAAGCTGAGATCTGAGAATTATTCTTCAAAGACAAGCCATGTAGAGCAGTCCTTGAGACTCCATCTCCAGAAATAACTAGCAAAAGACAGGCTGGAGAAATGGCTCAATTGGGAGAACATCACCCAAGCAACAAGAGTGAGCAAGAGATCCCCGAGTTCAAATCTCAGTCCTGGCATAAAAATTTTTAAAATCTTTGTCTTGGGGTATATATCTTTGCTTTGATTTCTTTAGGGTTCAGCCAATTTATGACTCTAAAGTTTTGTTTTGTTTTGTTTGGCAAGATTTGCCAAATGTTCAGCCCATATTTCTTTGAGTATTTTTGAGTCTGGCTCTCTTTCTCCTCTCTAGTTAAGACTCCAATGACATGAGGATTAGAGCTTTAGCTCCTCTCTCTTTAGTTTGTTTTCTATCTAGTGTTCAGATAACCTAACATTACTATCCAGTATTTAAATTCATTAATTTTTCTCTTTTCTACTCCCTACATTCTGTGGTTGAGCTCATTCACTGAATTTCTTTATTTCACTTATTTTATTTCTCAGTTGTCGTTTCCATTTAGTGCTGACTTTTATTGCCCATTTCTTTGCTAAGACTTTGTGTTGTCCTTTTTTACTCAGTTTATCGTGGTTGCTAATGGGTACCTTAAAATATTTAACATCTATCATCAGTATTGGCATGGCTTGACTTTTTCTGGCAGTATTTGAGCGTGAACTCAGGGCCTTGTACTTCTAAGCAGGTACTCTACCACTTGAGCCATGCCTCCAGTCCATTTTACATTGGCTGGTTTTGAGCCTGGGCTGCAATCCTCCTACTTATGCTGCCCTGTGTCACCGAGTGTGTCAGCTTGCATCAATACACCTAGCTATTGTGTTTCACAATTGCTTGGGGTAGCAGACACAGGTCACCAGGCACAGCCATTGCTCCATATGGAGTCTCACCAAACTGCTTTTTGCCACCATTGGCCTTAAACCACATTCTTTGCTCTCCATTTTCCAAGTAGCTAGGGTTACAGACTTGAGCCACCACACCCAGCTATGGACTCTTCTTAAATATTGAAATCTTCCTTGTTTTTTTTGAAGTATTTTTGAATGCAACCTGGTCATTTGGGGGAATTCAGTAAGTGGATCTGAATCTTCCCTTTAACACCTCCATTTTTGCTGGATTTCTCTAACACTCCTCCAACAGAAAAGTGGGGGCGGGAGGGGCGGTGGTACTGTCTCAAAACACAGCCAGGTGGGGTGGAAATCCTAGTTTCAGGCTCCAACTCTGCCCACACCACTTTCCTATTTGACCTTCACTGGTGGGGGATTGGGAGGAAGACACAATAATGACACAATAATGTATCATTGCTGCTCCAGTGTCACTGTGATAGGGGGGTGGGGGAATTGGCCTCAGTATTTCTGGGAAGGAGCCAAAGCCCTGACCTTCACTTAGGCTCCTCCCAACACCATCCTGTTGGTGGACAGAGGCTGTTCGTTTTTGGCTGGGGGTGGAGGAAATCCAGGTCCCAGCATGAATGCCTTGAGAAGCGCTCCCTGCTTGGCTTTTGTAGACAACACTCACAAACAGATTAGGGGGTCTGGGTAGCCTTGTCACAGGCCAGTGTAGAAGACCACCCCACCACCACCTCCCTTGGTCTTTACTGATGGACCTGACAGCAGGTTTTCTGGTGGAGTTGGTTGGAATTAAGCATCTCTTGTCTGTCTTTGCTTAGACTGCCTGGAGAGAGTTAATATTTCCCAGCTGTATGCATTGATTTCTTCCAGATTGCTAGCTCTTCAGTTCCAATGCTGGAATGGAGGGGGCAAAAGGAGAGCCCAGGGCACCTACCACCCTGTCTTTCTGCTTTCTGGTGCCCAAGGCCCCTAGGTGGTCTGCCTTCCTCTCCCTCGGAGTCTTGTACAAGTTTCATGCTCCATGTGTAGGTGTGGCAGAAGCATCAGGCAAAGGTATCGCTATTTTTCCTCCCAGAACCCCAACCTAGTGTTTCCATCTACAGCATCATTCTTTGTGTGATAAAAGCAAGGTCTAAAGTAGGAATTACTATAAAATGCTTGTAGGGAAATTAAAATTTTCATCTTATGTTTTTTTTTTCTGCCAGTGCTGTGGCTTAAATTCAGAACCTCCTATACTTGCTGGGATTGCTTGCTCATGGTTAGTGCTCTACCACTTAAACTATGCCTCTAGCCCAGCTTTGTGCTGATTATTTTGGAGGTGAATTTCAGTTCTTGTTCACAGCCTTGATGGCTTGCTTTCTTCTTAGAGAAGTCTGGCTCACATTCATAAACCATATTTATTATACCAGGAAGAGGGAGATTTTTCTTCTATACATGAGCAAGGATCTAAGGAGAACGGAAAAGGGAGAATAAAGAAAATGGCCAGGCGGTTGAACAAGTTTACATTCCCACCAACAATGAAGTAAGGTTCCTTTCTGTCCACATCCCCTCCAGCATCTGTTGTTAGAGTTCTTGATTTTTGCTGTTCTAACTGGAGTGAGGTGATATCTCAATGTTGTTTTGATTTGCATTTCTTTTATGGCTAGGGATGTTGAACATTTCTTCATGTGTCTATTGGCCATCCTTCTTTCTTCTTCAGAGAAGCTTCTCTTTAAGTCTTTCGC
Organism: Dipodomys merriami; assembly: GCF_024711535.1. Classification (NCBI taxonomy): domain Eukaryota; kingdom Metazoa; phylum Chordata; class Mammalia; order Rodentia; family Heteromyidae; genus Dipodomys; species Dipodomys merriami. The sequence goes on from NW_027206168.1 coordinate 1,832,117, forward strand.
CCACTTATTTATTGGGCAGTTGTTTCTTTGAGGATTTGTTGTTGGGTGGTTTAATTTTTTGAGTTCCAAGTATATTTTATGGAGGTTCCTCAAAAGACTTCACATAGATCTCCCCTATGATCCAGCAATCCCACTTTTGGGCATTTACCCAAATGTATACAAACAAGACCACACTAAAGCTACCAGCACAACTATGTTTATTGCAGCATTATTTACCATAGCTAAGATATGGAACCAACCCAGATGCCCCTCAGTAGATGAATGGATCAAGAAAATGTGGTATATATACACAATGGAATTCTATGCCTCCATCAGAAAGAATGACATTTCCCCATTTGTTAGGAAATGGAAAGGCTTGGAAAAAATTATATTAAGTGAAGTAAGCCAGGCCCAAAGAAGCATAGGTCCCATGGTTTCCCTTATTTGCAATATCTAGTATAGGTATGAGTCAAGCAGAAAAGGTCAGATAATGTGATGTTAGGAAAATGAACCCTTAAATATGTATTTTAATGTTTTCGTTTCTTTCATGCATATGTTTCTAACGCATTTATAAGATTATTTCTTTGTTGCTTTGTATGTCCCTCCCCCACAGTGTAACCCCCGCTTTCACTATATTTGATGTCAGTATAACATGTGGAGGAGATGGGGGCAAACAAGTCGTTTAAGGATTCAGGTGGACCTGTTGCAACAATGAGAAGTACAAAATGTCATGTCAAAACCAGCTTTACAATGTCGGTGGGGGGGGGGGAGGGGGGTATAATTGGGTGGGGGGAGGGGGGAGGCTGGGAAGGGAGGTGAAGGGTAAACAAAGGAGGAGGCTGCAATGCTTGGTAAGAAATGTCTGCATTATCCTGCCCATGTAATTGTAGCCCCTCTGTACAGTATGTTCTCAAATAAAATAAAATAATATTAAAAAAAAAAAAGAAAAAGAAAATGGCCAGGCACCAGTGGCCCAGGCCTGTGAATCCTGAGATCTGAGAATCATGGTTCAAAGCCAGACCATGTAGCAAAGTCTGTGATAGTCATATCTCCAGTTATTGGAGGTGTGGCTCAAGTGGTAGAACACCAGCCTTGAGTAAAAAAAGCTAAAGGACAGTGAACAGGCCTTGAGTTCAAGCCCCAGTACCAGCAAAAAAGAAGGAGAAGGAGGAAGAGAAGGAGGAGTAGCAGAAGAGAAGAAGGAAAAGGAGGAGAAGATTATTTCATCAATGATTGAGGGCAGGTTTCTTCAGCTGTAGGGTGCCTGGAGAGGGCCATGGGCAATGGTGGATCACTCTGGGAGGGAGCCAAGCTACAGGAAGGGAGAGTGGGTAAAGGACCTGTATGTCTCAGTGCTCTCAAGGAGCAAAACCTCCTTTGCCCCAAACTGTGAAATATTCACATCTGACATGCCAGATAAGAGTGGATCTGTAGAAAGTGAGCAGCCTGTAATGAGTGCAATGTATCACAACCACAATCATTTCCGCATCCAAAAACTGCCAATAGGCGTATGATTGATCTTAGTGGAATATTTGTATATGCTCACCTCTGTATTACTCTGCAAGGATTTTCTAACACATATGACAAGCTCTTAATTCAAAAGGGGTTGGGATCAACTCAGACAGTCATCCAAAAAATTACAAGTCAGGATATAGTGAAAACACTTGCACACCCATGTTCATTGCTGCACTATTCACCACAGCCAGGTTATAGAAACAATCCAAATGCCCTTCAGTAGAGAAATAGATCAAGAAAATGTAGTATAGGTATACAACGGAATTTTATTCATCCATCAGGAAGCATCCTATTATGTCATTTTCAGGAAAATGGATGGACCTGGAGAAAATTATGTTAAGTGAAGTCAAACTCAGAGAGAAAAGGGGCACATGTTTTCTCTCACATGTGGAAGTTATATGTAAATTACAAATACATATGAAAATGTTGGCGCTGGGAAGGTGGCTCAGCGGTAGAGTGCTTGCCTTGCATGCATGAGACCCTGGGTTCGATTCCTCAGCACCACATAAGCAAAAAGAAAAAAGCCGGAAGTGGCGCTGTGGCTCAAGTGGTAGAGCACTAGCCTTGAGCTGAAGAGCTGAGGGACAGCACCCAGGCCCAGAGTTCAGGCCCCACAACCAGACCCAAAAAGAAAATGTATACAGGGTCATAACTCATATATATAAACATATTGTCTAAAGTCTGATATTTCAGGGGAAGATTCCAGTGGTGTAACTCCTTCAAATTATAGTTAAAATGAATGCCAGCAAAGTGAAACATATATTATCTGAGGGAGGGGAGGGGATGAATGGAGAAAGGAAGAGTGGGGGAATACAGTCATAATAGTCAATGTGTGTTTGTGAAAATAGAACCAGAGAGGGAGATAGAACCAGATAGAATGGTAACATTGACCAAGAGGCTTGATACTTACATAACTTGTTATGTTGAATTGCAACCCCTTTGTACAACTACTTAAAGACCATTTTAGGTTAAAAGGTGGTAGGATCTGTAGTCTTGGTGCCAGATGCCCATGGACCTGTAGCAGGTGGCCAAAGCCCAATAGACAGCCTGTGGCATCTCAGCAACAAATGCCTTTCCCATCTAGCACTCTGGCTTTCCTTTGCCATGAGTAAAGGAACTGATTGCATATGGTGCCTATCACTGACCAGCTCTATGCTTCAATATCCTACCTGTACAATTTTGAGACTGTCTGATGGGGGACTGTCTCTCTCCCATGAAATTGTCTCATCGAAATGTTTCAATCAGTGCCCAGCCTTAGCTGCCATTGTTAGAAAAATTGTACAGCACCAGCACTAAGCATCCTGTTTCCTTTCCACTTCCCTGTCTGAGTATAAGGCAGTCTAGCAGACTTGAGTTCAAGTCCTCCCTAGGCTACTTGCTAGTTGTATGTCCTGGGGAAGGTTATTCAGCCACCAGCAGCTCCACATCCTCCTCAGATGTGTTTGGCACATTGTAGTATTCAGTAGGTGGTCTTTGGAGAACATTCCAGATCCAGTCTGAGTGTGGAGGCTTAGTGATAGATTATTTGCACAAGGCCCTGATTTCCATTCCTTAAACCACAAATAAAAGGGGGGGTTGAAACTATAGCAAGTAAAAGGCATTACTTTGCAAGTTTAACTACGGGTCAGAATCATTTGAAAGTCTTTTACTTCTTGAGCCATCACAAAAGTGTCTGGAGTTGGGGAGCCATAATGTACATGTTAACAAAGCCCTCTGAGGCTCAAAAGACAACAGTTATTGCATGCTTATTTACTTTTTCCTTTGTCGGTCGTGGGGCTTGAACTTCTGGGCCTGGGTGCTGTCCCTCAGTTCTTCAGCTCAAGGCTAGTGCTCTACCACTTGAGCCACAGCGCCACTTCCTGCACACTTATTATGTGCATCATATTACATGCTTGCAGTGCATGCTTCTAAACGTTTTCCCTGTACAAACGCATTGCACTTAAACTTGAGCTCGCAAAGACCTCAGCCACACACCTGGCATGTCCTGTCCTTTTACCCTGCAGGTAACACCAGTGTTCTAGTAGATACACATGCACCAGGCAAGCAGTCCTGGTGGATGCCACCTGTTTTAATCCTGGGTTGGTCCTGATCTCTTTTGTGCTGTCATCTTTGAAGTCGCAACTGTCCCTTTGCTACTTCTTTTTTGCTATGGCTGCCTAAGGCAGACTCTCTTCAGTAACTCCACTCAAAGAATAGTCACGTCCAAGCCAGGAAAGACCCAAATGGAAAAGCTTGGTCACTGTGGATGGCTGGAGGGTGAGGAAGCATGACACTTTAAGGATACCTAGGTAGAGAACTTGGACTCTTCAGAATCAGTATCTTGGCTTGGCACTGGTGGCTCACATCTGTAATCTTAGCTACTACTTTGGAGGCTGAGATCTGAGAATCATAGTTTCTAGGCAACCCTGGGCAGGAAAGTCTATGAAATCCTTATCTCCAATTAACCACCAAACAGTTGGAAGTGGAGCTATGGCTCAAGTGGTAGAGCACTAACTTTGAGCAAGAATAATGCCCAGGTCCTGAGTACAAGCCCCAGGATAGGCATGAGGGAAAAAAAGAACCAGTACTTGTCTATTATTCTGTTTGTCTTCAGCTGGTCAAAATCCTATACACTAAAGTTCTTTAGATTAGTTCTTTTCATCTCTATCCTCTCTAAGATTGGTTGTGTGTGTGTGTGTGTGTGTGTGTGTGTGTGTGTGTGTGTGTGTGTGTGTGTGTGTGTGTGTGTGTGTGTGTGTGTATATGTTGGTGGTTGGTTTGCTGTTGTTGCTTGTCGGTCAGGGCCTGAGCATTGTTCCTGAGCTTTTCTGCTCAAGAATCATGCTCTATCACTTTGAGCCACAGTGCCACTTCCAATTTTCTGATGATTAATTGGAGCTAAGAGTCTCATGGACTTTCTTGCCCAGGCTAACTTTGACCCATGATCCTCAGATCTCAGCCTCTGAAGTGGATGATAGCATTACAGGTATGAGCCACCGGCACCCAGCTTGATGTTTCTTATTCATCATACCATTAATCTGTTATTATTAACACCTTATTTTTGGTCTCCTGCTATTTGTGGGACCAGGACTATAAAGCACAGCCCTAGAACATTCCAGACCACAAGGAAAGCAGTGTGGGGTGCTAGCCGGATGTGAAGGCCCATGTCCCTCTCCTATGAGATGTGGCCCACCAATACCGCCCTTTAGCACTGTTTGAGGAGTTCTCTCTTCCTCTCCCCAAGAAAAGAAGCCCTCCCCTTTGTCAGAGGTGGAGGAGGGACAGCCACTGGAAGCTGGACCCTGTAGACCTCACCCTTCTCTTCAGCCTCGGGCTTTATCCTCCTCCATCGGGCCGTTAGAGTGATGGGGATGTGGAGTTGCCTTTCCCCGCTGTGAAGACTGGGCCACCACAGACTCATCCCCAGGTCTAAGCCTTTCCGTCCCATTCAGGGTCTGCACAGCGACTGGAAGTTCTCTGCGGTGGCTCAGAAGAGGAACTTGGAGTGGGAGGCCCTGTTGTTTAATATTTCAACACTACCCCATGGAGAGGGGGGCGGGGTAGCATTCTGGGTAGTTGCTAGAATTTCACAATGGGGGCTCCTTTTAACAAGGGGTAAGGAATAGGGGGACCAAAGGAGTCAGAGTTGGGATGAGATGGCAAGGAATCCTGGCCTTGCTTTGTCTAGCATTTGACCAAAAGCAAAACACTTCTTCCAGGGGGTCCCATTGTCTTCCCCCCCCCCCCCCGTGCCCTTCTCCCCTAAGTCAGTGGGGTTCGGCCAACAAGTCACAGGACCGGCTGATGACTGGCTGAATCACCGGGAGGAAGGCGCGTGTGAGGGCCAGGCACTGGGCTTGGCTGGCTCCACGCTCTCCCCCGCAGCTCAGCCTCAGCCACAGACGCTCTCTGCCTCTGCCCAGTGCGCAGGCATGTCCCACCACAGAAGAGTTTGGGCCCAGCTCTGGTTGGTCCTATGATGCCAATGATGGTGACACACTAGAAACAGTGCCCAGGGCCCTTTGGGCACCCAACTCTACCTAACGGAGAATGGATCGATGCTCTCCATCAAATCAGGAGACACAGAGGCCAAGGGGGAGAGGGGTGGAGAAGCCAGGGCCAGCAGCAATGGAGGGTGTGATGAGTGGGCTGGCTTCTCTGGGAGGCTGCCTCAGATACTGGGTTCTGATGCCCCGAAGGACAAAGTGTTGTTTTGGAAGGTTCCACTGTGTCACGTTGACATCATGATGGTGCGGGACACGTAAGGGACTCGTGCCTGGTGGTCTCTCATGTTAGGGGCTGGGCTGAGGATGACATAAAACCCAGTACAAGTCAGACACTGGTGGTGCATGCCTGTAATCCCAGCTACTCCAGAGACTGAGATCTGAGGATTTCAGTTCAAAGCCAGCTCAGGCAGGAAAACCATGAGACTCTTATTGGCAATTAGCCAGCAAAAAGCTAGAAGTGGAGCTGTGGCTCAAGTAGTAGAGCACCAGACTTAAGCCAAAAAGATGAGGGACAGTGCCTAGGCCATGAGTTCAAGCCCCAGTACTGGCACCAAGGCACACACACACACACACACACACACACACACACACACACACACACACACACACACAAACTTACACACAGGAGTTTAGCCTGTCTGTCAGGCTAGAGACACCAGGTCTTCACCCCAAGAGATTGCTGCCAGGTGTTCTTGCTGGGCTCCCAGGGCATCCTCTCTCTCTCTCTCTCTCTCTCTCTCTCTCTCTCTCTCTCTCTCTCTCTCTCTCTCTCTCTCTCTCTCTCTCTCATTTATTCTCTCTCTCTTCCTCTCTCTCTTCCTCTCTCTCTCCCTCTCTCTCTCTCTCTCTCTCTCTCTCTCTCTCTCTCTCTCTCTCTCTCTCTCTCTCATTCTTTCTCTCTCTCTCTCCCTCTCTCCAGAGAAGGTAGAGCTATGCTGCACATTTGTTAGAGGTCAATATGATAAAAACACAGATCCCTAGCATCTAGGAGTGTAAACTTCTTGCAGCATAATCGTGATCATTGAGCAGGGTGCCAGTGGCTCACACTGTAATCTTAGCTACTTGGGTGGCTCAGATTGTTGGGGATCAAAGTTTGGAGGCAAAACTAGGAGACTCCTTCTCAACAAATTGCAGGGTGTCATAACCCATGCCTATAAGCCCCGCCTATACAAGAAGCCTAATAGAAGTGGACCCTGCTCACTTGTATGTCTGGGCAGGAAGCAAGACCCCTGTCAGGGTCAGAGCTACAACTGTGGCTCAGTGGAAAGACCGCTTGCTTAGCCAAGTACAAGGACTTGAGTTCAACCCCTACCACCACCAAAACGAAATCATAGCAGTTGAATCTCCAGTTCTCATGGTAGCAACAAGAGTTGTCCTATTCATGCTCTGAATACTAAGGGCCAGTATACTATAGTGGTTAAACCTCAGGCACCCCAAGTCTGCATCCTGGCTTTGCAACTTCCTGGCTGCTAGCTAAGGCAAGTTGTTTAGCTTCTCTGTGCTGCTGCTTTCCTCACAGAGGTGGGCCAGCCTTCAGCCCCACCCCCACCCCACCTCCTGCCTCTTTTGTGCCAGTTTTGGGGCTTGAATTCAGGGCCTCATACTCTCACTTGGCTTTTTTTTTTCCTACTCAAGGCTGGTGCTCTCCCACTTGAGCCAGAGCTCCACTTCTAGCTTTTTGCTGATTCCCTGGAGATAAGAGTCTCATGAACTTTCCTGGTTTGAACCTTAATGCTCAGATCTCAGCCTCCTGAGTAGCTAGGGTTACAGTCATGAGAATGCTCCACTGCCTTTTTTTCTCACCCCAGTCTTCCAAGGATGAATTTCAGAACTCAGTCACCAGCCCTGCAGCCAGAAGTGTGGTACCTAGAGCAGGCTGTGTCCAAGGCCAGCCCAGCCCCCTGGCACCATGTTCCAATCCTGGGCCATCTTGGCCCTACACCTAGGCCTTGGCCCCTTCTGTCTCTTCTTTCTGAAATGCTCTGCCTCATGTCTCCCTAAGCTTTAAATCTCTTCTTCAAAGACCCCGTACACATGACTAGAGTGAGCTTCCTTGCTGTCCCCTCCAGCAACGTCCTCTCTTCCAGGTCCTTCTAAGGTTCCTCCTTTGTGTAGCTGTCTCTCACTCTAAAGTATGCATGCTCTATTCACTGCTGTATCCCTGGCCCGTAGGAGGACAGGAAATCAACAGTGCAATGGATGACAGATGCCACTTTCTGTGTCCCACATTGCATCCTCTGCTTCATACATCCATACGCTGAGGCTGGCTGGCTCGCAAGGGCTTGTTCCCCACAGGACCCATGTCCCCGTCCCACACTGGGGAAGTGGGGTGATTTGCCTATGTAGGGCTCTATGCCCCAAGTGTTCGTGCTACCCAGCTGGACCTGGGTTAGGAGTTCGTGGCTCTTTGCACGGCATTTGCATACCTCAGTCTGAGCTCTCCACTTCCGCTTCTGGCTTCCTAGTCCATCCCCAGATCCGCAGAGCTGGTCCCCCCAACTTCCTCCATTTGCTAGGTGATCTCATCTGACTGCCCAATGATGGAGTCCAAGGCAAAGGAGTGAATGCTATGAAATTCCCGGGGTCAGGGGTGAGCATGGCAAAGATGGTGGCATGGTAGTGGTCATAGAGTTCACATTTGCTCACGTGTGCACCCCTTGAGATGTTTAATCCCCCAACAGCCCTAGGAGATCTGTATCATTGTCAACTTCACTTTGGAAATAAGCAAATTAAGTCTGGAAAAGTTAAAGAATCTGCACCACTATTATGGTTGCCAAAAAGTAGTCTAGAGATTCAAGCTTGGGTCAATTGGACGCCACAGCCAGGCTTCATCACAATGCCCAGCTTCTGGCCATGGCTTCCGGAGATATCTAGGAGCCTCACTCCAAACCATGATGCTGGCCGGCCCTGCGAGACACTCTGACTTCCCTCCTTAGTGCTAAATCCCCTCTGAAGTCCCCTTGTCAGTGGCCTTCCCAGCCAAGCCACACAGTACTGGGTCTGCCCTTGGGATGATGAGGGTAAGGACCAGGCAAAGGTTTAGCAGAACCATGACATTACAAATGCTCAGACAAAGGAAAGGAAAATAAATGGTCAAACAAAGCCGGAGACCAGTGACTTACCTCTGTAAACCTAGCTACTCAGGAGGCTGAGATCTGAGGATCAAAATTGGAAGCCAGCCTGGGCGGGGAAAGTCCATGAAACTCTTATCTCCAACTAACCACCAAAAATCCAGAAGTGGAGCTGAGGCTCAAATGGTAGAGCCATCAGCCCTGAGGGGAAAAGCTCAGGGACAGTTCTCAGGCCCTTAGCTCAAGTCCCAGAGCCATCATTAAAAGTAATGACAATAACAATAGAAGAAGTTGAGGCTCAAAGGAGGGGGCGGGGGAGGTGCCTGGGATCTGGGTGTGGTGGGATGGGATGGGAGCGTGTGTGAGGGCACCCTGGTACCTCATCTTTAGGACACCCAGCACAGGGAAGGAGAGCCTGCACCCCCCTCCCTGAAGGACTACAAGGATGCACGCTTGGAAATTCAGAAGACCAAGAAGAAAATCCCCCAAGTGATCTTGATTTTCCCCCAGAGGTCCCTGGCCAGCCAGCCACCTAGGGTCTGGTTGTGCTTGGGCATTCCCTGGACATTTGCTGTCCCTCCTATCTGCCTGGTCGAATGCACAGCGCCACCCCTGTCCCCTCTCTTCCTCCCTCTTCATGATGTTTTGCCACAGGAGTGCTCCATCCTGATACTTGAATATGCCTTCAGGAAGCCCGTCCACCCCAGAAGCTGCTAGAAGTCCCCCCCCCCCGCCTTTTGTTTGGTTGCCCATCCTGGGGCTTGAACTCCGGACCTGGGTGCTGTTCCCTGAGCTCCTTTTGCTCCAGGCTAGCGCTCTACCACTTGAGCCACTGCACCACTTCCAGCTTTTTTTGAGTGGTTTATTGGAGATAAGAGTCTCAGGGACTTTAGTGCCCAGACTGGCTTTGAACCACGATCCTCAGATCTCAGCCTCCCGAGTAGTTAGGATGATAGGGGTGCACCACCAGTGCCCAGCTAAGCCTCCATTTTTAATACTCCAATGAGCTTGGGGGATGGGGGTGAGGCTAGTTCCCTGCATCGCTGGGCACTGTTAGGAAAGGAGCTGGACAGGTTGACCGGTGTCTGTTCCATGTGCAGGTGATGACTCAGGATGCAGCCAGGGGCCACGACATGCACGGAAGACCGCATCCAGCACGCCCTGGAGCGCTGCCTTCACGGGCTCACCCTGGGCCGCCGATCCACTTCCTGGTCAGGTAGGACTGGGTTTATGGCTGGGAGACAGCAGAGTCCAGGGAAGCCTCAGGAGCTATGGTGGGCACTGGGCAGGGTGTGGAAGGAAGCTTGTCCAACTCTGTGTGTGTGTGTGTGTGTGTGTGTGTGTGTGTGTGTGTGTGTGTGTGTGTGTGTGTGTGTGTTGACCTCACCTGAGCAGGCACTCACCTGGTACCCTGTGAGTCATCAGTGCATAGCTCTTTCTGTTCTTCTATGATATCCTCCCCATCTTCCTCAGGCCTGTGTCTCGTGCCCATTCCTCATGCTGTCATCTTTGTCTTCTTATTCACTAGAAGCTTAAGCCCCCAAAGAAGATATCGAACCTGCTGAGCCACAACTACTAAGGGTTTGCAGGCAGCTGATGCCAGAAATCTGTTTCCTTGATTCTAATTGCTTCCATTGTCCTGTCCTCTTCTTCCATGTAGAATAAGGCGGGGATCTCACCAGAGTTAAGGGGAGCAGGAATGTCTCTGTACTCCATGCTCCCCAGGATCGAGAAATGGGGGTGTCTGCAGGCTGGGATACCAAAGGCTTGTGCAAGTTCTGCATGCTGGGAGATTTTTCATAGTCTGTGTCTCACTTGCTTCCTTATCTTGGTGAGACACACTGAAGACTTGTTTTGGTTTGGTTTGGTTTTGGTTTTGGTTTTCGTTTGGTTTCATACCAGTACTAAGTCTTGAGTTCAAGGCCTAAGCACTGTCCTTTAGCTTATTTCCCTTAAGACAGATACCCTACCAAATTGGAGCTAAGAGTCTCACGGACTTTCCTTCCCAGGCTGGCTTTAAACTGCAATCCTCAGATCTCAGCCACCTAAGTAGCTAGGATGACAGGGGTGAGCCACCTAGCCATTCACCCATTCTGTTTAGAGTGTTAGCCATGCACCTGACACTGTTGAGAGCACTGGGGCTACAGCAGTAAGCAAAATCGATACAAGCTGTCACCATGGATGTGATTCACTTGTCCCTGACCCCAGGACTTTTTGAATATACCTGGTCTCCTGCCTGGAGACCTGGCTGCCTGGAGCTGCCTGGAGCCCTTCCCTGGAACTGTGCATGTGCGTGGCAGGGCTCAGCTGAAGCATCACATCACACCCTCTCCCTTTGCAATAGGACAGACTTCTCACTGCCTACACCCTGTCCTCCCAGAGCCCCATCTGCCTTGGTGGGAATTACAGGCAGCACCTTCTGGATAAGAGGGTGGGAGATGGGACAAGGACATGGTGCTAAGGCCAGGGCCCACTAAGTTTCCTTCTTGTCTACCACCCAGGTTTTGGTTGGAGATCAAGCTTCTAAAGTTGGGGGTGAGGCTCATTGGGTTATACACACATACACACATACAATGCATTTATATATTTAGTTATATATATATATAATATACTTATAGTATATATTCATATACAAATATATACTTATAGTATCTATAATTAATATATAATTAATAACTCATTGACAAGTATTATATATTTCTTATTTATATCATTATATATAGATAGTTACAGAGGGAGAGAGATGAAAATATCTGAAATTGATGGGGGTTTTTTTAACCTGGGACTCATGAACTGATTGAGAGAGAGCATCTGGGGCTCTGAGAGGGCTCCGTAGACATGAGGCAGTTAGGAACCGAGCTCTGGAAAATGTATGGTTAGTCCATCTCCCTCTCTACCCCATCATACACACAGCCTTTCCCCTCTGTGAGCTTCCCTTCATTTTTAGGGGTTTGCCCATGCTGACTTCAGGAAATAGACTGACAAACTAAAAATCCTCTGGGGAAGTTACGGTGATACTCAGTCTCACTGGAGTTTTTTTCTTTTTTCTTTTTCTTTTTTTTTTTGGACCGTAAATAATCTAGCTTCCTCTTCCTGTCTCCACTGCCAGGCCCTGCTGGAAACCCCAGGATCTCTCTCCTTTGGGTCTGGGGTGGCTGTTGACATGACTTCTCTCTATTCTTGCCGAATGATCTGCTTCTGATCTAATGTCTTTGAGCATCATAGGCACCGGCACCCACCACAGGACCACAGATCAGGGGAGACAGTGGGAGAACTGGTGTCCCAGAGGTGCAGAACAGAGTCTGGGCCAGTTGGTGGGTCTCTGTGGGGATCCTCAGCTCGTGTCTCCAATCCCTGTGTGAGGCAGCCTCCTGTGAATGCAGGAAAAAATGGGTCATTTTGTCTGGGTGGGAACTGATAGGGTTGAGTGTTGCCCCAGCAATTCCTTCAAGACTCTCTGGAGAGTTTCAAAGCCAATCACCCTTGCCTGTGAGCCTGAGAGCAGCCAGACACCTGGACTGACCACTTACCTCTTGCTTCTGTTCAGCCGGGCTGTGTCTGAACTGCTGGAGCCTGCAGGAGCTGGTCAGCAGGGACCCCGGCCACTTCCTCATCCTCCTGGAGCAGATCCTCCAGAAGACCCACCAGGTGAGGCCAGCTGCAGAGCCAGAGGGCACCGCTGGTGCCCAGCGTCCAGGAAGGAGGCAAGTCTAGGGTGCTCAGACCACCAGAGGAGCATGGCCAAGGCCTAGGGCCCATGAGTTTTGTCTTTCAGCAGAGCTGTGCATTGAGAGTTTCTAGAAAATGTGAACACATAACAGGATCTCCAGGAGTCTGAATTCAAGCCACTTCGTGTGGGGGTGGAGGAGGAGGCCGGGAGTCCTGGGGCTTGAACTCGGGACCTGGATGCTAGCCCTTAGCTTCTTTTTCACTCAAGATTGATGCTCTACCACTTGAGCCACAGCTCCACTTCTAGCTCTGAGATAAGAGTCTCAGGGACTTTCCTGCCCCAGCTACCTACGAACCATGACCCTCAAATCACAGCCTCCTGAGTAGCTACAATGACAGACGTGAGCCACCAGTGCCCGGCATAAGGGAAGGGCTTTGTAGAAGGGATGGAAAAGCAATTGTGGTACACACAATATCTACTCAGGATAAAGAGAAAGGAACAATCCAAACGAGCCTGCGGAGGCTGGCTACTACTGAAGAGGCAGAGAGTTTTTGCTGTGCCTCAAGTCTCCAGATTTCCAGAACGGGCAACGAGATTTTTAGCATTTTAACCTGTTTTTCCTCTCCATAGGTCCAAGAGACAGGTACCTATGACCTCCTCGCCCCACTGGCTCTGCTCTTCTATTCCACGGTCCTCTGTGTAAGTTCAAGTGGGCAGGGACAGGAGAGGGAAGAAAAGGAAGAGCAACCTTCATTGGGCCACAGAAAGGAACTGCCAGGCAATGACACTTGAGATGTGTTTCAACTCTAATACCTTGAGAACATCATCTATATAACTGTATGATCTATTCTTAATTGATTACATCTTAATTGATTATATATATACAAATATATGTAAATATATATCATATATAAGCATATTTTAATTGATTAATGGACTTTAATTGGTCCTTTTTAATGATTTAAGTGATTTTTAATTGAACACAGGATAGGTACAGGATCTATTTTCATATAAATCCAGGATATATATATACATGAATGCAAGGTGAGCGTGGATATGTACAAAATACATTTTTTTCCACATTGAATCATCCACACTGAGTGATTAGATGAATACAGGATATATTTCTTACCATGAATGATCCACATTTCTCCAGCCTTGAGAAGGACCGGAGCCGCCATCTTGAGAGGCCTCCATGTGGTTCAAGATATTGTGCCTGGCATCTTTTGGGCTTCATTGAAGAACTGTGTCCATGTGTGTGTGCTCCTAAGCCATAAAAAGTTTCACCTCATTTGTTCATTCCCAGTGGTCAGTTTCACCAAGCAACTGGTGACACTGAATGACTCATAGACACGGAATCGAGCTACTTAAAGAATAAGCATTCCCATAGTTCAAAGCCAGCCTAGGCAGGATTGTCCATGAGACTCTTATCTCCAATTAACCACTAGAAAATCAGAAGTGGTGCTGTGGTTCAAGTGATAGAGTGCTGGCCTTGAAAGCAAAGAGACTCAGGGACAACACCCAGGCCCCGAGTTCAAACCCCAGGACCAGCAAAAAAATAAAATAAAATAAAAAGAATAAGCATTCCCCTGTAGTGAGAATAGTCAAATAAAAAAAAAAACAGTTTAAGTCTGGTAATGTGGAAGAGTGCTTGCCTAGCATGCATGGAGCCCTGGGTTCGATTGCTCTACCGCATAAACAGAAAAAGCTGGTAGTGGCACTGCGGCTCAAGTGGTAGAGTGCTATCTTTGAGCAAAAGCAGCTCAGGGACAGTGCCCAGGCCCTGAGTTCAAGCCCTAGGACTGGCAAAAAAAATAGTTTAAGCATTGAAAAGTGTTCCTCAGCATGAACAGCAGCAATGGCACCATTTAAAATGACCTCTGAAGCCAGGTGCCAGTGGCTCATGCCTGTAATCCTAGCTACTCAAGAGGCTGAGATCTGAGGATCACATGTCAAAGCCATCCCATTTGTAACTCACTCCTGGGGAGTCACTGATAATTCTTCCTGACCTTATGCTGGGATATACTATTCCCACAAAATACACATCCATCGTGGAACATTCTAGAAAGGGAGTAGTTTTGGAATACCAATGAGCTTTTTTTCGTCTGGACCTCCCTGCTTATTGCCCCCTTCTCCTCCTTAGACTCCACACTTTCCACCTGAGTCAGATCTCCTCCTGAAGGCGGCCAAAACCTACCACCAGTTCCTCACGTGGCCAGTTCCTTACTGCAGTATCTGCCAAGAACTGCTCACCTTCATCGATGCTGAGCTCAAGGCTCCAGGTAAGTGTCCAGGACACTGGCACAAAGGGCAGAGTTCATGTGGTCAGGATGCTTCTGGCTCTTCTGAGACTGTTCTTTAGAGCTGACCCTCCTCACCTTGCAAAACCCCGCCCAGGGTCACAGCCTTGGCATCTCCTCTTCATCATACACAGAGTGGGGCTCAGTGGGCTAAAACCATAAACATGAGCGGTAACTCAAGGAAGAACCACCAGGGGGCGATAGAGCCCAGAACAAAGAGACCCCCATCACCACCACCACTTGGCCAGTTCCTCTGAAGAGCTTAGCCAAAGAGGGTCTCTAAGGTGGTGTGGATCAATCAGAGAAGCCCACAGAATGCTCACATGAGGCTTTATGTGTCTCCTTTACAATGCAAACAAGTAGGAAACTGAGTGACGTGGCTCCATTTTGGTGTTGCCAGGGATGCACACGTTGATGGGCACCAGACAGTTTGAACAAGGCCTTGTTTTGCATCAAGTGTGCATAGAGGAGACCTGAGAAGAAGTTCTTGGGAGATTGCAAGTACTGTTATAGACATGGGAATGAAGTCAGAGAAAAGAGCAAGAGCACAAGAGAAAACCTAACCAAGTAGAATGTACTGAGAGGTAGCCCCCAGTTAGAGTAACTCATCGTGCTAAGGAATTAAACCACATTCACATCTCAACACATGTGCCTCGAAGACATTTGGTAAACTTCCAATCCATTACTGGTATTCAAAGCCCCTCATTATGGTAGCGTGCTTGCCTTGCATGCCTGAGGCCCTGGGTTCGATTCCTCAGCACCACATAAGCAAAAAGAAAAAAGCCAGAAGTGGCGCTGTGGCTCAAGTGGTAGAGTGCTAGCCTTGAGCTGAAGAGCTGAGGGACAGCTCCCAGGCCCAGAGTTCAGGCCCCACGACTGGACAAAAACAAAACAAAACAAAACAAAAACCTCATTATATGAAAAGTATTGCCATAGAAGTATTTTGCATATGGCAAGAGACCACGGTGAAAAGCTAGAGACACTTCCTCTACTTTCTGACTCAGGTACCTTTCTGTCTTCACTCATAAGTATTTGCCTATGCAAAAAGACAAAAATAAAGACTGTTTCCCTACCTGGAGACAATAATGATTTAATCATTTAACTTTCAGGCAAATGCTTATCTCTCAAGTCTAAGAGAATCACCTGAATGAATACTTGTCAGAATTACAGAACAGATAGGTCCAGAACTTTGCCATATACCAGCATCAACCAGTAAGAAAATATAATGGGAGGAAAAAAATTGATAGAAGCCACTAAAAATATTTTTAAATGAAAGAAAAGTGAGTGTTCTACTTAGAGAAAACAAACTTTCCTAAAGGAAAAATAATTGAATAGGTATCACTAGTGGATTACATCAATATTATAATAATATCAGGAGCTAGGAAAATTAAGTGTAACCATAATCAAAATACCAGTACAATCATTTAAAAATTTAGCACAATAACTGGTCCATTTCATAGAATAAATATTCTATGATAGCATTTATTTGTCCATTTATGCATTTACTTAAGGTGTGTGTGTGTGTGTGTGTGTGTGTGTGTGTGTGTGTGTGTTGGTCCTAAAGCTGAAATCTGAGGTTCAAAGCCACCCCAGGCAGCAAACTCTGTGAGACTCTTTTTTCTTTTTTCAGGGGGTGGAGGGAGGGGTCCAGTCGTGGGGCCTGAACTCTGAGCCTGGGTGCTGTCCCTCAGCTCTTCAGCTCAAGGCTAGCACTCTACCACTTGAGCCACAGCGCCACTTCCAGCTTTTTCCTTTTTGCTATGTGATGCTGAGGAATCGAACCCAGGGCCTCATGCATGCGAGGCAAGCACTCTACCACTGAGCCACCTTTCCAGCCCCTCTGTGAGACTCTTATCTCCAATTAACAACCAAAATTCCAGAAGTACAGATGTGGCTCATGTGGTAGAACACTAGCCTTGGGCACAAAAGCTCAGGCACAATGCCCAGGTCCTAAGTTTGTCAGGATAATTGACAATTTTTTATTTTTATTTTTTTGGGGGGTCCGGTCGTGGGGCCTGAACTCTGGGCCTGGGCACTGTCCCTCAGCTCTTCAGCTCAAGGCTAGCGCTCTACCCCTTGAGCCACAGTGCCACTTCCGGCTTTTTTTCTTTTTGCTTATGTGGTGCTGAGGAATTGCACCCAGGGCCTCAGGCATGCAAGGCAAGTGCTCTACCATTGAGCCACCTTCCCAGCCCCTTGACAATTTTTTAATGAATTAGAATTCTCTCCAAAAAGAAAACACAAGTTCTATCTGAGCCTCAAAATAACTTGCAAATAAGTGAGAGATCCAAGGATAAAAAGCAACACTGTACAATCAGAAAAAAAAAGCTACAGGAGCCTGAACTGGGCTAGGAATGTGGCTCAGTGGTAGAATTCTTGCCTAGCATGCATGAAGCCCTGGATTCAATTCCTCAATACCACATAAACAGAAAAAGCCAGACTGGTGCAGTGGTTCAAGTGGTAGAGTGCTAATCTTGAGCAAAAGAAACTCAGGGGCAGTGCCCAGGCCCTGAGTTCAAGCTCCAGGACTGGCAAAAAAACTACAAGAGGGAGAAGCCTGAGCCAGCGAGAAGAGCTGTCAAATGCATCCCCAATCAACAATGATAAAGAATTAAAAAGATCTGAAAGCATAATATTAAATCTTATACATGGGAATCCACCCATAAATGAAACATTAAAAATTAAATGCAGCAAAAATGAATATATAAATATATAAGCCCAAAATTTGTTTTTGTTTTGCTTTGGGTATTTTTTTTACTTTGTAAACAGTAAATACACCCATAGAAAGAACATGATCAGAAATGGAGGTGTGGTTCAAGTAGTAGAGCTCTAGCCTTGAGGTTTGGACAGTGCCTAGGCCCTGAGTTCAAGCCCTAGGTGCATCAACAAAAGAACCACAAATGGCTAAGCAATGGCTCCCAAAATACTTACCCCAATGAGTAATAAAGCAAATGCTAAACCAAAGAGTGAGAGAGCTTTTTTCCTACCAAATTAGCAAAGATCTTCTGATGAGTAACTATAGAAATGCAATGATGTAGCATCTACAAGGACGCTCATCAGTACATTCTTCTTAACCGTCTGCCAAGGAACAAAGACCTACATTTTGACCATGGTTCAGGATGCTGTATCCAAGTGATATGATAGGACCAGTTTGTCAGGTCAAAAAACGTTGACTAAGCCAGGCGCCAGTGGCTCATGCCTGTAATCCTAGATACTCAGGAGGCTGAGATCTGAGGATCACGGTTCAAAGCCACCCTGGGCAAGGAAAGTCCATGAGACTCTTATCTCCAATAAACCACCAGAAAACCGGAAGTGGTCCTGTGGCTCTAGTGGTAGAGCGCTCACCTTGAGTGAAGAGCTCAGAGGCAGTGCTAGGCCCAGAGTTCAAGGCCCAAAACCAACAACAACAAAAAAAAGATGTTTACTAAATTGTTAAGTTAAAAAATGTAAGCCTTGTGGCTGCAGTCATGGCTCAGTGGTAGAGCACCTGCTTCACAAGCAGGAGGCCCTGGGTTCAAGTCCTAGTAGTACCAAAACAAGAAAGAAAAAGAAGCAAAAAAGAAAAAAACACGCCTTCACATATCTTGTAATTCAACTTTGGTTGTCCATGATAGTATTTACCTTCTCTACATCCTGTTTAGTATTAACAGCACCTAATTGCCAACATACAGATTAAACAACACAGGAGAAACTTTTCCCCAAACTCATGCTCCCTAAAAAGCTCAGTATTGAAGTTTTGCTTGTAAATTCCTTTAGAAGGGTCATACCTTTGTACTTCAACCAATCAGCTTATCTGCCTGTCCCCCAACCAATTAGCCATCTGTATTTGTTTGTTTTTGTTTTTGTTTTTGTCGGTCATGGGCTTGAACTCTGGGCCTGGTTGCTGTCCCTCAGCTCTTCAGCTCAAGGCTAGTGCTCTACCACTTGAGCCATAGCGCAACTTCCAGTTTTCTGGAAATTTATTGGAGTTAAGAGTCTCACGGACTTTCTTGTCTAGGCTGGCTTTGAACCACAATCCTCAAATTTCAGCTTCCTGAGTAACTAGGATTACAGGCATAAGCCACAGGTGCCCAGTTTAACCATCTATTTTCCACCAACCAATCAGCTGATCTGTCTTCTCCCAACCAATCAAAATTCTGTTGTTACAAATGATCAGGTAGAGTTAGCCAAGCCCAAAGTCTACCTGTAAAATGTCCCTTCCTCGTGGTAGATCCTTGGATGCAGAGTTAATAAGAGTTGAAAAGTTCCTGAGGAGATGATGTGACACATAGAAAGGTATTCAGGTATATTCTAAAGAGTCTGCTCATCTACCTTCCTAAGACATCCTAAATGAGCAAGCCAGCTGAAGTTCAATCTCCATTCTACTTCCCACTTCTCTCACCCCCCAACCAAAGCAGGAAATTTGTTTTCTTTCCTTCTACCATTTCAAGGGAAAGAATTCAAAATACAACTGCCTTGACAGGGCCTTTGGTGCATACCAAAGATTTAAATGAAAGCCAGACGTTGGTAGCTAGCTACTCAGGAGGCTGAGACCTGAGGATTGCCGTTCAAAGACAGGCAAGCAGGAGAGTCCATGAAACCCTTTATCTCCAATCAGACACCAACAAGCCAGTGTGGAGATATGGTAGAGTGCCAGCCTTAAGTGAAAAAGTCAAGCAACAGAGCCCTGAGTTCGAGCTCCAGGTTTGGCTGGGGAGGGATGTCATCTGTGGAGAGACCACTTCCCAGTTTTAAGAAGAGCCAACTGGCTCACCTCAGTTGAATGCACGCTGTGCCTTGAGGTATTGCGGCAGGATGCTGGCATCCTATGAGCCGATGTGAAGTGGAAAGGGAAGCAGAGGTAAAGCTAGAACCAGTGAGATTAGAAAACTGAGCCTGGGGAGCAAGAGCCAGGCAGAGCCCTGGAGGTGCACTTGGAATGAAGGCCCCGAGCAAAGGGAATGCTGGGAGCCTTGGCTCCCTTCCCCCTGCTAAGGGCCTGCGCTGCACCCCCTCTCTGGGACCATGTGACACCTCAGTGCCCCTGATGAACAGGGAGAAATCAGACGCCTGGACAGGGGGAAGCTCACGCGAGGCAGCCCTTGCTGGAAAGTTCTCTTCCAGGGAAAGCAGAAGTCAGGAACTATTAGCTCTCGCCTGTCAGATAACCATTTTCAAACAGTTCAAGAATGTATTTAAATATTACAACAAGCCCGTGCTTCCTATTGTCCATTCATTGCTGAGGGAATAGCAAAATGGTAGAAAGGGCTTAAGGAAAAAATATGAGAAGTCAGGCATGGTAGCTCGTCTGTAACCCCAGGTACTCAAGAGCCAGACATCAGGAGGATCACAGTTCAAAGCCAGCCAGGACAAAAAATGTGCAAGACTCTATCTCAACCAAGAAAAAAGTTTTTAAAGCTGCATGTGGGGGAGTCTATCTTTCATCCAGGCTACTCGAGATACATTAATAGGAGGGTTATAGTCCAGGCCAGGTTGGGCATAAATTAGACCTTATTTGAAAAATAGTCAAGGACTGGTGACTCAGGACTAGAACCCTGGCTACTCTGGAGGCTGAGATCTGAAGGATCCCAATTCAAAACCCACCCAGGCAGAAAAGTCTAGAAGACTCCAGCTCTAGTTAACCAGCAAAAACCTGGAGGCAAAACATAGCTAAAGTGGTAGAGCAGCAGTCATGAGCAAGCAAAACAAATGAGTTCAAGGCTCTGAGTTCAGTCCTCAGACTGGCCAAAAATATAACAATAATTTTAATAATAATAGCTAGAAAAAATAACTAAAGCAAGAAAGGGTAAGATGTATCTCAAGTGGTAGACCACCTGTCCACCAAGTACATGGCCCTGAATCCCAACTCAGAACCACCACCAAGAAAGAAAGAAAGAAAGACAGAAAGAAAGGAAGAATGGAAGGAAGGAAGGAAGGAAGGAAGGAAAGAAGGAAAGAAGGAAGGAAGGAAGGAAGGAAGGAAGGAAGGAAGGAAGGAAGGAAGGAAGGAAGGAAGGAAGGGAAAGGAAAGCCAAAGAAAAGAAAAAAATGTAAGTTCTTCATACAAGCCAGACTAAGATAGCAAAATGAAGTACAAAATGAGCCATCATACAGTGGAATAAAACCAGAACTTTTGGCATTATCTTTTCTTCTGAACAAAAATCACTTGCAACTTAACTCATTTCCCCAAGTCAGTCTCCCAGGCCCCAACCCTCATCCACAGTAAACAGGAGACTAAATACAGGGACCGCCCTGCCACAACCCTGAGGTGAGTTTGTCAGAAATAAAAGGCTTTTGTGTGGCGTTCCATGATCCTTATTCCTGTGGCTCCCCTACCCCACTCCAGTCCAGTCCTCCAGAAATCCCAGCTGAGAAAGGCAGAGACAGGACAGGACAGAAGGCTGGAATGGAAGCCAGAGAACTTAGCAGTTTCAAAACTTGGGTCTGGGTTGGCAAGACATTCAATGTATCTGTGCCTCAGTTTCCCCATCTGTACAATGGCGTGCTCTCTGAGGATGGAGGCTCCCTCTCTAGATTTCCTATCACTGAAGAAAATAGGCAATGGGAAAGTGTTAGCTTCTGCAGAATCCCAGGGGGAAGAGGACAAGGGATCCAGGGAGCTAGACTCTCCCTCTACCCCATGGAGGTTTAGGGCGCCTGTTGCCATGGAAACTGTGGCTGGGTGGCAGAGGAAGTGGGCTGGTTATCAAGGCTGGGGGTACCCCTTACTTCCTGACTCCACCCTCCAAGAGGGCCACCTTGTGTCTGGCTCTGGGGGTATCAGGAAATGTCACATCAGTGCCAGGTTTATTTTCTACTGGGCAGACCAGAAACCTTGCCTGTAAAGAATGGATCAGTAATCCTGAGCAACAATCACAGGCAACTTGTGTATGAGTCATTATGTGTGTGTGTGTGTGTGTGTGTGTGTGTTGGAGGGAGGGGGGCTCAAAGCCCAGAGTCTAGTATTTCAGGGAATAACCCCACATGGAGAGAGTGATTCCACAGCTTGCTGTTCCCGCCGTGTGGCATCTACATGTCCTCAGTCAGACCTAACAGAACAGGGTAAAGATGAACAGGGTTATTAGCAGGGTATGGATGACACAGTAGAGATATTAAATAGGGTGTACAGGTCAGTGGTAGGGTTTGCTTAGCATACACAAGGTCTTGGAAGGTTCCGCCCCAACACCAGCAAATGAAATAATTTAAATTGAGTAGTAGCAGAAAAGGGTAATATTCACCCGTGTGCCCTGCAGTTCAAGGAAGTCGGGAAGGGGGACCTCCACCCACCAAACCATTGCAAACCAAAGCACTGATAGTGCTTTTTTCTGCAATATATAGGAATGGCCACTAGATGGCGTCCAGCCACTGTTTCAGGAACATAACACTGACCATAACCAGAAAAGCCAAGGCATAGAGCAATTAGGTCCCCAGTTAGAGTTTCTGCCATTTACCAAACACAATGTGTGGCCTTTGTGTTTGCCACTATATCTAAATCCCCAGTCGTGGCTTTCCCTAACCAGAGGGGTGGCCCTAGCTTCCCAGCTCAGGCAGAGGTTGGAAGGACTCTGCCTGGCTGTGCTGAATGGGGTGGGGGGGACTGTGGAGTGCCTACTACACCCCCCCCCCAACTATAGGAAGATGCCAGCCCCGCAGGGGTGCAGAGCCAGTGATTCAGGACTGTCTGGGAGGTGGGGACTCAAAGCATCCTGGGCCCAGGGCTGTTCCTTCCACTGTGCCAGTTTCCCAGCCGAGAATCACGGGCTGATGAGAAGCCCTCTGTGCTGCCCTTGACGTGGGGAAACTGAGGCTCAGCCATCCAGTGACCAGCTCAGGGCCACACAGATGGCTGAGGTCTTCTCCAGGTTTCTTCTGAGCCCCGCCGGGGAGCTTCCAGCCTCAGCTGCAGTGCGTGGCTCACGCGTGGCAAGGCGTGGGACGTGGCTGGTGAGGGGACAGGTGAGCTCACTTTTTCTCTCTCTCTCTCTCACGTTGGCCCATAGGCATCTCCTACCAGCGACTGGTGAGAGCTGAGCAGGGCTTGTCCATCAGGAGTCACCGCAGCTCCACTGTGTAAGTGTTGGGGAGGAGGAGACAGGGCAAACCCCTCCTCCACTATCCCCTACACCCCAGCACCCCCATCCACCACCACCACTAAGCTCCTCTGGGCACCTGGATGCTTTGGAGTTGTGGGTGGTGTTTTGTGAGTATATTTATGTTTTTCCGGGCCGAGGGTCTGCATCATTCATGCCAGAGAACTGGATCCATATTACCTCCCTTCATTCCTACTCCACAGATGAAGACATTTGAGATCAGAGAGGTCAAGGGGCTTCCCCAAGGTCGTTCAACTATGGCGAGGGTGCAAGCTAGGATTTGAACCAGTCTAACTTGGTATCTTTCCACAGTGTATATTCCTCTTGTTACTCAAACAGCATTTTCCGAGCCTTTGTGTCTAGGATCTATACAAAAGATACATTGTCTGCCATGCACCCGTGGCTCACCCCTATAATCCTACCTCCTCAAAGCTGAGATTGAGGATCAAGGTTTGAAGCTTGCTCAGGCCAGAAAGTCCATGAGACTGTTATCTTCAATTAACCATCAAATACAGCCAGGAGTGGTAGAGTACTAGCATTGAACTAGAAAGCTCAGGTACAGTGCCCAGGCTAAGAAAGAGAGAGAGAAAAAAAAGGAGAGAAAGAAGGGGGGAGAGGAGGAAGGAAGGAAAAAAGGAGGGAGGGAGGGAGGGAAAAAAGGGAGGAGGGAGGAAGGAAGGAAGAGAGAGGAAGGAGGAACGGAGGGAGGGAGGGAAGATTGAAGGAAAGTTGGTTGATTAAGGTCCAAACTTCCTTTAAAATCTCAGGCTGGGAATTGGCTTAGTGGTAGAGTGCTTGCCTAGTATGCATGAAGCCCTGGGTTCGATTCCTCATGTACCACATACACAGAAAAAGCCAGAAGTGACACTGTGGCTCAAGTAGTAGAGTGCTAGCCTTTAGCCAAAGAAGCTCAGGGACAGTGCCCAGGCCCTGAATTCAAGCCCCAGGACTGGCAAAATAAAAAACAAACAAAGAACCCCTCAGCTCCATTTTGAAAAAATCCTTTGTAAGCATCATGCGCAAACTCCTCTAGAGTACACCAAACCTTCTCCTTGGTAGTGGGACCAGACACATACCCCCACCTCCACCCACCCTGTCCCCATCCTCTCCTGGCCTGCTGCCTCCCCTGTGCAGGCCCTGCAGGGCTGTAAGGAGGCCTGGGCCTCCAGCAAACAGAGCCACAGGGGCACGAAGGGTGCGGCCACCTTGGCCTTCCACCCTGGCCCAGGCGCCATTACCCATCTGTGTCCCCCTCTGTGTCCCAGCACCGTGCTGTTGCTGAACCCCATGGAGGTGCAGGCTGAGTTCCTTGCTGTGGCAGACCAGCTGAGCACCCCTGGCCACTCACCCCACAGCGCCTATACCACCCTCCTCCTGCATGCCTTCCAGGCCACCTTCGGCGCCCACTGCGACCTCCCCAGCCTGCACCACCGGCTTCAGGTGGGACCCCAGGGGCATCATGGTGGGCAGTGCTGGGTGGTGCCCAGGCGCTAGGCTCAGCTGCTGATGCCTGGTACCTTCCAAGAAGGCTCATGCTATAAGAATAGGAGCATGCTTTGGACTGAAGGCCTGGCATGCAGTCAGACACAGGGGAGGTGGGCCAGGAGACCCTGCTGCCCTGGATCAGATCTTGTGAGCTGGACCAGACCAGACAGAAATACACCTTGCATCCTCCTGGGCTTTCAGTCTAAGACCCTAGCAGAGCTGGAAGACATCTTCACAGAGACAGCAGAGGCTCAGGAACTGGCATCCAGCATCCAGGACCCAGCCGAGGCCAGGCAGTGGCTCAGGACCAAGCTGCGGGCAGTCGGAGAAAAAGCTGGCTTCCCCGGAGTCTTAGGTGAGACTCGGGGGTGGGGAGGGGAGCATCCGGGCTCTGCCTGCTTTCTTCATCCCCTGTTGTAGCCCCTTGGGTTGGCAGCCCAGTGGGTCTGGTGACTGCTCTGCTCCACACAGCCTTTCAGGATCTGGTTCCTCAGCAGCGTGGGCTCCACAATCCATCAGGGCACCATTCCATGTGCAAGATGTGAGCTACTGTCATGGGTGTATCTTGGAAGAAGAGAGGGGGAAAAAATAGGCTTGCTGAAGAGGAAGCTGCAGGTCACATCTGCGCTGAGTGTCTTTTTCTGGTGCTGGTTTCTTCTGAGGCTTGAACACAGGGCCTGGGCACTGCCTGTTAGCTTTCCCACTCAAGGCTACTGCTCTATCCCTTGAGCCAATAGCTCCACTGCTGGCTTTTGGTGATTAACTGGAGATGAGAGTCATGGACTTTCCTGCCTGGGTTGGCTTTTGAACCATGCTCCTCATATCTCAGCCTCCTGAGTAGCTTGGATTACAGGTGTGAGCCACGGGTCTGGCTGCATATATCCTCTGAGGCCCACCTGTGCCACATGGCCACATTTTGTCTCACATGATCCCGGAAAATGTCTTCTCAGCATCTCTCCAGACAGGATAAGGGAACAGACTGAGGGTCAATTAGCAGTTCCCATTACACCATTCTTCGTAAGAACCTTTCTAGGGACTAAGCAAGGTAATTCATGCATATCATCCCACCTACTTTGGAGGTGGAGGTCAGGAGGATTGTGGTTCAAGGCCATCCTGGGAAAAATGTTAGGGAGACCCTTCCCATCTGAACCAACAAGCTGGGTGTAGTATTGCCTATCACTAATCCCTGCTATGCAAGAAGGCGTAAGTAGAAGGATTGACATTTGAATCAAGCCTACCTGAAAAATAACTAAATTGAGGGCAAAAAGAAAGGACTAAAGGCATAGCTCAAGTGGTAGAGTACCTAGCTGCCTGGCTCCAACTTCACCTTGGTCCATCCAGCTGTGGGCCATTTGGTCCTCTCCCAACTCTGGCTTTCTCTCTGAGGCCAGAGGACCGGGCTGGCCATCCTAACAAGGCCTATCCCCAGCTCCCTTCTCTTGCCCTTCTTGCTCCTACAGACACTGCAAAACCTGGCAAGCTCCACACCATCCCCATCCCTGTGGCCAGGTGTTACACTTACAGCTGGAACCAGGACAGCTTCGGTAAGAAGCAGATTGGGCCCTGCGTCACCTGCCCATTCCCCATTACTGCCCACGTGTTTTCTTTCTAGTCTAAGGCTTGCAGCCTTGAACCATGCAGGCTGTAAATAGAAGGGACCAGGGGAGGGGTGAGGAGGGCAGCACTTTTATCCCAGGCTAGCCCCCTCGAGTCTCAAGGAGCCGGTTCATTCTCCCAAGGGATTCACTAGCCACACCCACTGACCGTGTCTTTTCGTCCCTCCAGACATCCTGCAGGAAATCCTACTCAAGGAACAGGAGCTGCTGCAGCCAGGGGTCCTGGGGGATGATGAAGAGGAGGAAGAGGAGGAAGAGGAGGAGGATTTGGAAACGGATGGGCACTGCACCGAGAGGGACTCGCTCCTTTCCACCAGCTCCCTGGCATCCGGTGACTCCACCTTGTCACTGGTCTCCCCCCAGGCCTCAGGGCCAGCGCTCTCTCGACACCTGCTGACTTCCTTCGTGTCCGGCCTCACAGATGGCATGGACAGTGGCTACGTGGAAGACAGCGAGGAAAGTTCCTCGGAAGGGCCGAAGCGAACCGGAAGCCACGAACACCGAGGCCACCGCCGGCCCAGGCAGAAGTTTCACAGGATCTATAAACTTTTCAAAAGCACCAGCCAGCTGGTACTTCGGAGGGATTCTCAGAGCCTGGAGGGAGGCTCGGACATGCCCCTGCCCCTCAGGAGGGCGGGGAGTCTCTGCAGCCCCCTGGACTGTACGGCAGAGCTTCCCACCCGAGCCCAGCGCTCCCATTCCCTGCCCCAGCCCAGGCTCAGCACCCAGCTGCCCAGCTGGCACCTGGCCCCAGCTTTTCGCCACCAGCGCCGCCGGCCCTTCCTGAGTGGAGATGAGGACCCGAAGGCTTCCACACTCCGAGTGGTGGTCTTTGGATCCGATCGCATCTCAGGGAAGGTAGCTCGGGCATACAGCAATCTCCGGTAAGAGCCATCGGGGGGTGGGGGGGGGTCTGCCATATGATTGAATCCAGGGCCTGAGGATCAGGGTCCAGGAGTAAAACCCCAGGGCTTTGATTCTCACCATCTTCCCTTGCCAGGAGGCTAGAGAACAATCGCCCACTGCTCACACGGTTCTTCAAGCTTCAGTTCTTTTATGTGCCTGTAAAGCGAAGCCAAAGCACCAGCCCGGCCCCTCGGAGCCAGCCATCTCCTCTCCCCACAGACTCCCCAAAGCATCCCTGTCCTGTGGTATGTCTCTAGCTGTAGACCGGATGGGGTGGGAAAGTGGAGTTCCGGCTTCCTGAAGGCTGCTGGGCAGATATCATCCAAACCACTCAGCTGCGGCTGCAAGATGCCTCTTCCTGCCTGACCCTTAACTCTCATGTGTTCCCTCCTGCCTTGGCACTTGGCCATGACATTTTACCATACTGGACAAAATCTGAAAACCATCATGCTCCTCCAAGGACATGGGGCTGCTAAGAGGGGTAAGTCTCCAGGGAATGACTCTGGTCCCTTGTCCCAGGAGCTGGGCCCGAACCCATGGGAAGACAGCACCAATGACATCTCCCACTACCTCGGTATGCTTGACCCTTGGTATGAGCGCAACGTGTTGGGCCTCATGCACTTGCCCCCCGAAGTCCTATGCCAGGTACGTGGCTGCTGGGGTACAGGAAGGGAAGATCCAGGGGTCTCAGAAGGTGCTGAGTTTAGCGGATCCTTCCCAAGGCCTCCATTAGAGGTCCCAACTGGAAAGAACAAGGAGCATGCTTGTTGACTGAGTTTGGTGGGGACACTGAGGACAAGAGTAGGGGGTCACAGGGGTGACAGGGAAAATCCTCAGAGAAGTCTGGAGGAGCTCAGATTTCCGCTCCCTTCCTCAGCTCTTGGGTGGTCCAGCCTGACCAGGGACCTACCTCCCTAGAGACCCATGGGTCACCTGAGAGATACTGAGGGAGGCCGCTCCCCAAGGCCTCTCTCCTGGGTTCCATGACACCCTCTCTCTCTTCCTGCTTCGGCCCCCTCTGCCTTCTCTGTGCCTGTCTTGCCTTCTTCTCCTGGCCTCGGGCTCTCTGGCCCTTTGTTCCTTTACTTTGCTCCTCCCCATGGGCTACAGCAATCCCTGAAGGTTGAATCCCCGTCCCTGGAGGGCTCCTCTGCCCAGCTGCCCATCCTGGCCGACATGCTGCTCTACTACTGCCGCTTTGCCGCCCGGCCGGTGCTGCTGCAGGTCTATCAGGCAGAGGTAAGGCCCTGCGGTCCACCCGCCTGCCGCCTCCTTCCCCCCATACTCCCAGGGTCAGTGTGAGTAGTCCCAGCTGCACCCTTACTCCCACCCTCCTGGGCATCAGCTCTGTTGGAGAGGCCGCATGCCTGACCCACCTGCCCCTTGACCCCTCCAGCTGACCTTTGTCTCTGGGGAGAAGACATCAGAGATCTTCATCCACTCCCTGGAGCTGGGTCACTCGGCTGCTACTCGAGCTATCAAGGCCTCGGGTGAGTATACCAGGGCCTGAACCCTGAGCTGGAGGAGGGGACTGGAGGAGAGGGAGACTTGGAGACCAGGCCAGAAGAAGGCAGGGCCTGGGGAGGGAGGGATCCTGGGGGCGGGGCCAAATGAAGGCGGGGCCTGGGAGGGAGGGATCCTGGGGGCGGGGCCAGAGGAAGGCTGGGCCTGGGGAGGGAAGGGCGTTGGGGGCGGAGCTATGGGGTCAGGGCCTGGGGGATCTTGAAGGCAGGGCAAGAGGAAGGCCAGGCCCTGGAAGGGAGATATCTTGGAGGTGGGGCCTAGGGAGGGATGGATCGTGGGGCGGGGCCACAGGAAGGCAGGGCCTGGGAAGGGAGGGCTCCTGGGGCCAGGCAGGGATCTGGTAGAGGGAGGTGCCCTGAGGGCCAGGCCAGAGCAAGGTAGGACCCTGGGAAGGCCCGCCCTGAGTCCTGGGGAGGATGGAGTTGAGGGAACTGAGGCTGTGGGCAGCAGGACCCGAGGACGGTGGGGCTCAAGGGAAGGCACTCCCTCCCCTCCCCCCGGGAGGCCAAGCTAAGCAAGAGGAAGTGAAGAGTGTGTCTGCCTGTGGCACAGGTCCTGGCTGCAAGCGACTGGGCATCGATGGCGACCGCGAGGCCATCCCTCTAACACTACAGATTATTTACAGCAAGGTAAGGGAACTGCTGGTCCTCCCCAGCACGAGGAGCAGACATCTCTTCCCTCTGGCCTCCCGAGCCTCCTAAAAAAAAAAAGGCTGAGGAGTCTGGATGTGCTGTTCCAGGGGTCCATCAGTGGCCGGAGCCGCTGGAGCAACCTAGAGAAAGTCTGTACCACTGTCAACCTCAACAAGGCCTGCCAGAAGCCGGAGGATCTGGGTAAGCGGGGGTCAGGGAAGGGAGGGATGTCCCAGGAAAGGGGTCCTGAGCATGGCCTGAGCCTCCTTTGCCTTGCAGACTCCAGCATGGAGGCCCTGACGCTAACCCTGACAGAAGTAGTAAAAAGGCAGAACCCCAAATCCAAGAAGGGCTTTAACCAGGTAAGGGCCCCCCCCCCTAGTCAGTCATGGGGCTTGAACGCTGGGCCTGGGCGCTGTCCCTCAGCTCTTCAGCTCAAGGCTAGTGCTCTACCACTTGAGCCACAGCGTCACTTCCAGCTTTTTTCTGCTTATGTGGTGCTGAGGAATCAAACCCAGGGCCTCATGCATGCAAGGCAAGCGCTCTACCACCGAGCCACCTTCCCAGCCCAGTTTCCCTCTCCTTTGAGACACACTCTGGACACATCCTGGAGTGTGTCATGGGCATGTGTACCCATCACATGTCTTCATAGCCACATACGTGTTTATGAGTACGTGTTGTGTCCATGTGTGCAATGCGAGAGATGGCAGAAAGGATGGCAGTGGCAGGGCCCATGGCTGGGAGACAAGGGCTATCTATGGTCGGTCTGGAGTTTGCACAGGTGGACAGCGTGGTGGGTGTCATGGTGGGACCTGTGTCCTGTGGACGGTATGGATTTGGAAAGGATGTGAAACAGGAAAGCCCTGAGCCTGAGGAAGAGTGGGCTCCATGCTGGGGGTGGGGGAGACCCCAGGGGTATCACAGTGGGGGGTGAAGTAGGCAGGGCAGTCTTGGGGGGGGATCACTTCCACTCAGGAATGGAAAGAGGCCAGAGGGCAGGTAGAGCCCAATGGAGGCCTCAGGACTGCTCCCCTGACCTGGCCATTAGCCAGGGGGAGACACACACACACACACACACACACACACACACACACACACACACACACACTTCTATTGGGAAGCTCTGGGGGATTGAGCACTGAGGGCTGGCAGAGTTGTGTGGCTAGAGCTCCAGGTCCGTATTGGCTTCTCCCTTCCAGATTAGTACCTCACAGATGAAAGTGGACAAGGTGCAAATCATCGGCTCTAATGGCTGCCCCTTCGCTGTCTGTCTTGACCAGGATGAGAGAAAGATCCTACAGAGTGTGCTCAGGTAGGAAGGAAGCCCCAGCTGTGTTCTAGCTCAGAGGTGGGGGAGAGGGGGAGGTCCCAGAGAGATCAAAGGCCTGGAAGGGGCTAGGAGTGGTTGAGGGGGGACTGGGCCTTCCTTACCCCTGCCCTTCCTCCAACAGGTGTGAGGTGTCACCCTGCTACAAGCCAGAGAAGAGCAGCCTACCATCCCAGAGGTCCCCTGACCTGCCAGCCCAGGCCACGCCTGACCTCTGCTCCCTTCTTTGCCTGCCTATCATGACTTTCAGTGGAGCTCTGCCCTAGCCCAGCCCTGGCTCCAGACAGAACAGGAAGCCCTGTGTGTCTTCCTCTAGACCTTTCTCCAGGGCAGCTGCTCTCTGTGTGGGACTGAGTGGCCCTGGACTGGGTGAGGGTCCTTCTGTAGGCCTCAGAGATCTGGGTAGGAAATGAGCACACACAGCAGAAGGAGAAAGAATAGGGAGTTGACCTGTGAGGGAAGGTTGGAGGCTCTGGGCCTCTATGGGGTAAACCTCCTCTTCCAGCCTTTGGTTGGTTGGTGGCACCCTTACTGGGTCAAAGACCCAAGGACTCTGTGTCTGGAGTTTAGTCTTCTCTACTCTGGGGCTCAAGTGGGAGATTTCTGTCTTGACCTCCAGTGCTGTCTTTCCACCTACCATCCACCCCTGAGCATGAACGCACATACAAGCACACTTTCTTGTTCTCAAGAACCTTGGATCCTCTGAAACACAGCACGAGCATCTCACTTGTCTACTACCAGGAATTGTTATGGATTCCCTTGAGCCTCTCTCTGGCTCTGTCCTGGAGAGACCAGACAGGCTTACATTCGGTAGCAGCTCAGTTTCCAACTGGCCAAGAGGTCCGAAGAAGTTAGTAAACTATCTTGAGCCCCCATTTCCTCAGCACTAAAATAGGAGGGAAATAAGTTCCTCTTAAAAGGTCCACAAGTAGCCAAACACCAGTGGCTCAGGCCTGTAATTCCTAGCTGCTCAGGAGGCTGAGATCTGAGGATCTCGGTTCAAAGCCAGCCTGGGCAGGAAAGTCTGCAAGACTCTTATCTCCAAGTAACCACCAGAACAAAACCAAATGCAGCACTGTGGCTCAAAGGGGTGGAGCACTAGCCTTGAGTGAAAAAAGCACAGGGATAGCACCCAGGCCATGAGTTCAAGACCCACAACTGACCCCCCAAAAAAGTCCACAGTGTTCACAAAAGCACCTTCCCCAGTGCTTCATTCACAATGGGTGCTCAGGAAAGATTGGTACCTTACTCTCAATGCCTTTTGGCCACTATGAGACTTTCAGTGCCTCTGGGAAGTTCTTCATGGGATCCTTCCCAGTGCACGGGTGAGCCAGATCCCAGACTGAGCGGGTAAGGGGCGATCAATTGTATCTTCTAAAGAAGGACTTGCCTTTGTCAAGGTCGAGGGAGGGCTGCTCGGATGTCTGCCGTTTTCCACCCACCTCTCTATCAGGCTGGACTCAGTGCTCCTCATTTCACTTTCCTCAGGAGACTGCTGGTACACATTGTGTGCAGAACAATTCTATCCCCACAAATTCACTAGGACCAGCCCAGCACCTGTGCAGAGGCCTGGATACTTGGTCTCTCAAGTTTCACACATCAGGAAGAGAGGAAACAGGGAAATGAGCAAATCAGGGAAGGTCTAGAGCTCTAGGTCTCCAGTCATGACGTAGGCCTCCTCTTCCAGCCTCCTCTACCCAGAAGACGGAGCGAACTTGTGCTTGATTAGGGGTGTGGGGGGGGAGGGGAGAGGATATGGGACTCATGCATGGGAAACTTCCAACACGTGATAGAATGTGACAGGCTAAAATGGAAGCCCACCAGGTTGAAGCACTTAGAGGAGTTGACACAAATACATGTGGCCAGGGTGGTGGATGGCTGGGCAGGACTTGTGTTGGTCCAGGGAGGGGAAAGAAACTGTAAGCATAACACTGTGTCCAACCCAGAGCCCTTCCTTCTTGTTTTCCTGCTTCAAAGATTTGGGGATCTTAAAGGTCCATAAAATCCTCGTCTAAAGGACTCATGACTTGAGAGAAGAGGACAGAGCCACAGTGTCTATTCCCTCTATTCCCTCATCCTAATCATCTGTATTTGCTCTGAAAGGTGCTGAAAAAATGGTTGGCTATATACCTTTAATACATGTGTGTGTGTGCTACTACTGAGGTTTGAACTCAGTCTCATGGTCTCACTTGGTCTTTTCACTGGAGGCTAGAGCTCTTGCATTACACCTCTGCTTCCAGCTTTTTGCTGGTTCATTGGAGATAAGGATCTATCAGATTTGAAGCCAGGCTGGCTTCAAACCAGGATGCTCACATCTCAGCCTTTTAAGTAGCTAAGTTTTACAGGAAGGAGCCACCAGCACCTGGTCCTTTATACCTTTTATTTTTTTTTTGTCTGCTGGGTTGTGATCAACAGATGTCCAGGAAATACTGTACGAAATTTAATATTATTGTCCAATAAAACTTGATTTGTCTCACACTTTATGGCTTATGTTTATTTTGCTGCATGAAAACCAGCTGCTAGTGGGACAGTTTACACATACTACATATATAACAGATTCTTGTGAGGAGGGCTGCATTGTTATTTTTTTTTTTTTTGTCATTTTCTACGCTATAGAAAATAACTCTAGTGGCTCACGCCTGTCATCCTAGCTACTCAGGAGGCTGAGATCTGAGGATTGTGGTTCAAAGCCAGCCTGCACAGAAAAATCCTTGAGACTCTTTGAAGGGTCCCATGCATCCATCCCAGGGGACCACGCAGAGACAGGCAGGCACAGGAGAAAGATTATTATAAGGTTTGTTAGAGGAACCATATTTCCCCCAACAGGGAGCACATAGCATCAGGACCATCCAGGTGGCAGGAGGGGTCTGAGGGAAGGAAGTGAGCTCAGGTGGGATTTCCAGTGGGTCTGGGCGGAGAGAGGGAGGGGCCAGCTGTATGGCAAGAATTCCAGGGATGGGAGGGCCTCAGATCTGGGTGGAGCTGAGGACCAAAGGTGAGCTTAATACTAACACTCTTATCTCCAATAAACTATTCTGCAAAAGCCAGAAGTAGCTCAAGGGGTAGAGCTCTAGCTTTGAGCGAAAGATGCTCAGGGACAGCTCTCTGACCCTGACCCTGAGTTCAAGACCTAGGGGTGGCAAAAAAGAAAGAAGGGAAGGAAGGAAGGAAGAAGGAAGGAAGGAAGGAAGGAAGGAAGGAAGGAAGGAAGGAAGGAAGGCTCAGGATGTAGAGCGCTAGCCTTGAGCTGAAGAGCTGAGGGACAGTGCCCAGGCCCAAGTTCAGGCCTCACAACTGGGCCTCCCCCCAAAAAAAAAAATTAAGGAAAGCTAACACTCAGCAGACCACACAATGATTTAGACACAACTGACATGGGATGGACTGAGAATTTTCCCACATCATCTGAGCTGAGTAATGATTAAGTGAGAATTACAATTTTGTTTTTGAAAGGTCTTTTCATATTTATTTACATATATATTATTTATTTATTTTGGTAGCCTTGGTCAAAAACATATGTATTAGATCCACAAATAAGGTAGGATCACTGGATTGTAAAGGTGTACACACCTAAGAATAAAGTCCTACGATATATAAAGTGAACAATGAATGAAATTGAGAGGAGAAAAACTACTCAACAAAAGTCCCACTCCTGATAACTAGACAAAAAAAAAAAACTAGAAAGGATATATAGAAGACAACACCATTAACAAAGTTGGCCTGACATTTTTTTTGGGGGGGGGTCCGGTCGTGGGGCCTGAACTCTGGGCCTGGGTTCTGTCCCTCAAGCTCTTCAGCTCAAGGCTAGCACTCTACAACTTGAGCCACAGCGCCACTTCTGGCTTTTTTCTTTATGTGGTGCTGAGGAATCGAACCCAGGGCCTCAGGCATGCAAGGCAAGCGCTCTACCACTGAGCCACCTTTCCATCCCTTGGCCTGACATTTATAGACCATTTCTTTCAATGGCTGCAAAGTAAATATTTATTTCAAGTCATAGTGTGATTCATGCAAGCAGCTAAAAATCTCTATTTAAAAAAATCCAACTCCAGGCGCTGGTGGTTCATGCCTGTAGTTCTAGCTACTCAGGAGGCTGAGATCTGAGGACTGAATTCAAAGCCAGCTAGGGCAGGAAAGTCCATTAGACTCTTATCTCTGATTAGTGACTAGAAAGCTGTAAGTGGAGCTGTAGATCAAGGGGTAGAGTGCTAGTCTTGAACAAAAAAGTTTAAGAGACAATGCCTAGGCCCTGAGTTCAAGCCCCGGTATTGGCACGCGTGCACACACATGCACACACACATATGCACACACACACAAACATGCTTAAGAAAGTAAAAAATATGTTCAAGATGGCTGACTTGAGTTAGCAGATTCCAGCAATGACTGCATATTAGAATTATTTAAGAATCTGTTGGGGCTGGGAAGGTGGCTCAGTGGTAGAGCGCTTGCCTTGCATGCATGAGGCCCTGGGTTTGATTATTCAGCACCACATAAGCAGAAAAAGTCAGAAGTGGCTCTGTGGCTCAAGTGGTAGAGTGCTAGCCTTGAGCTGAAGAGCTGAGGGACAGCGCTCAAGCCCAGAGTTCAGGCCCCATGACCGGACCCCCCACCAAAAAAAAAAAAAAAGAATCTTTTGCAAAAGAGTGAAGTCTGAGTCTCAGCTCAAGCTAACTGAAAAAGAATCTCAGAAATAAAACTTTAATGTCCATATTTTTTAAGTACCTTTGCCAGGAGCCAGGAGCTCCTGTAATCTCAGCTACTCAGGAGGCTGAGATCTGAGGATTGACGTTCAAAGCCAGCCCAGGCACGAAAGTCCATGAGACACCAAAAAGCTGGAGTAGAGTTGTGATTCAAGTGGTAGAGCACAAGCCTTGAGCAAAGAAATTAGGAATAGTGCCCAAGCTGTGAGTTCAAGCTTCAGGATCGACACACACACAAAAAGTCCCACTGGTAATTCTGGTAATTCTGATGAATGATGAAAGTAGAGACACTACCCTGGCTATTATCACCCACCGGAGGAAGATTTCTTTGGCCAAACTTAAGCATTAGTCAATGGCTAGGCTGTGGATGGTACCTGTAAGGCCAGATGCACATTCTAGATACACCTACCATGACCTATGAACCAGCTCATGAGACAAAGGCCAAAGCCTCACAAGCTACAGGGGCTCTAAGCCATAGTATCTCATCCAGTCCATGAGCTCTTGTAATTTGAGTTAGGGAGTACTGAGGAAAGTACTGGGGCCCTGGGTCTAGAATCCCAGCTGGGTCTCAGCTGTTGGCTGGGAAAGAGAAACGAGGGAGCTGAGCTGCTGGCTCTCTTGTATTCTTCAAGCTAGACCTCCTCCATATGGCTACATTGCCAATGGGCAAAGGAGGAACTGGCTATAGATTCGAAGCTCACACAGTCCACAGTGGAGTCAAGTCTACCCTAGGGCTAACACCACGTAGGTAGCTTTGCCCTCCCTGGCTGGGACATTAGCTTGACTTAGGAAGAGGGGAAAGTCTCCCTTTTGCCAGTGACTGCTTCCGAGAAGGCTGGATGGGCCCCAGTTAGGAAACCCAAATCAAGTTGTGCACTGAATATCCCAGAGTTGGGGTTGTAAAGGGGGCTCCCCCACCCCACTTCCCCTACTTCTAGAATCCTCCTCTACACCTGCAGGAGACCCCAGGACCTTACAGTGGTTCTGTTCCCTTGGCCAGAAGAGGTGATCTTTGGCACGGACATTAGGGAGAGGACAGAACTGCCACCCCTGTGTGACCTGGTGTGGCCAGCCCTTGCCAGCCCTTCTCACCCTGAAAGGTGTCTGTCCTGGAGGCTTGGTTGGGGGGGAAGGGTAATGAGAGGAAGTGATGTGGAAGGAAGTGTCCGTGGCCCCCAGGAGTCCCTAGGAGTAGAAAGCCAAAGGCCATTGGCCAGCTTGGAGCTTTCCTGAAGTGGAGGCTTCTCTAGAAACAATGGCTGGGGCTCATGTTTGTTTCCCTCAAGCAGCTCCATGCTTCCTGCAGGGGAGGGGACAAAGGAGCACCCCATTCCCAACCCCACATCTCACAAGTCACAGGGCAGGGAAGCCACACCCTCTCAGAATGGCTCAAAGCAGAGGCAGCAGAGATGTTTCCAGGCCTGGCATCTCCAGGAGACAGGGGACAGTGGAGATTTCCCCCTCAGATTCCCCAGATTTCCTCCCTCATTGGCACACGCACCTCCTACTCCAACACCGGAAAGAGAAGGGGAGGGCTCTCAGCTGCCCTGGGGACAAGCTACCTTCTCCTCCTCCCACCTTTCAGAATCTCTCTCTTCCTCCAACCCTACCACATGCCCAGCACCTGCACCCATACCCAGCACATGTGTGTCCTCCACCTCCCTCAGGGGCAGAGCAAGCAGGGGAGCAGATTGTCCCCAAGTGCAACTATTTATTTCTCTCTGTTCCACATGCAGATGCACACAAAAGTATGTATGTCTCCCTGGGACCCTGAGTGTGTGATCCTGGGTAAACTGTCGGTGGCTGTGACTTGACAGCCACCTGGGTGTCCTTCTGAGGGGTCTTGGAAATCAAGACTGTGTTAGTGACAGTGACCCGGCCAGTCTAGTAACATGACCAGTCCAGCAAACAGTCACATAGCTCACTGGGGCTTCCCAGGAATCTCGTGGGCACTGCAATCCCAATGGGTACTGTTATACCCCTTTTGGAGATGGAGAAACAGAGAGTGGGAAGGGGAGTAACTTGTTCAAGGTCACAAAAATAAGCTTTTTAAAAACAAAAATAGAATTCCAACTCAGACAGTCAACTCTGGAATCCTTGTTCCGTGTGTGTGTGTGTGTGTGTGTGTGTGTGTGTGTGTGTGTGTGTGTGTGTGTGTGTGTGTGTGTGTGTGTGTGTGTGTATGCTGGGGCTGAGGCTTGCTCTACCGCTTAAGTCATAGGTCCAAGTCTAGTTTTTGTTTAGTGATTAATTGGAGGTAAGAATCTCAAGGCCTTCAAATCTTGATCCTCAGATCTCAGCCTCCAGAGTAGCTAGGATGACAGGAGTAAGCCACTGGCACCCAGCTCAGAGCCCTGTTCTTAATCATTAAGCATGCACCCTTCCCTCAACCACTTGGTACCCAGGAAGACAAAGTTCACACCGGGGTCTTAGAAGGATGGTTTCGTTGGAATGTAATTCAAAAGGAGCTCTGGAGTTTACATCAGGGAAGGGAGGAAGGGGTGGGGGCAGGGCTGGAGGAGGAGGGAGGCCCCTAGGAGAAGGCTGGTGGGGCTCTAGGGATGGCTGTTGGGCAGGAAACCTGAGTGTAGCTTCTGGTCTGAGAACTGGTCTGATGTGATCCCTGGAGGACAGGAGAAAAAAAGGGAACAGAGCAGCCCCCACCTCCAAGGAGAAGGGCCTGTCACAGCCATGGTCCAGAGGCCTCTCAGGGCAAAACTGGAGCCATGAGGCTCTAAGATCAGAACCAGGATCCTTTGAGAGCCTTGGAAGCTGAGGAGCCTCTGGAAACACGCTCTCCTATTTCACAGAGGGGGAAACCGAGGCACAGAGTGGAGGGTCACACAGCTAGAGGCATTCCAGAAGATGAGCCCAGTCTGGTGACTTTCTAGCTTTTGGAGATATGTCTCCTGTGTGTGTATGAACACCTGTGTGTGCAAGCACATACGTGTGCAGTGTGCACAGAGGCCAGAATGTTTGCCAAGGTTACAGGTTGCTTTGCAGGCCTGTCCGTCTTCCCGGTAGGAATTTCTTCACCAAGAAGCAACAGTAAGTGTGTACTTTATGCAGATCAGGAAGCCTGGACACCTTCAGCTTGTACTGAGAAGCTCTGTGGCCCACTGTCCAGCTCAGCTTCTGTTAAAGACCAGGGCTGGGGAGCGGAAGCAAGGTCCATGTGGTCTCCCTCTCCAGACTGCCCAGAGAATGAGGAAGAAGTGGGCAGGCCCCACCCTCCACCCCAATCCTTGGTCCTCTTGCTCCTCATCCCATCTCCCAGGGGGAAGGAGGGTCTTGGCAGAGGAGTTCAGGCATTGGGAGGATGAGCCACAAGGATATTTATTCCTTACCAGCCAGAAGGGCTGCTTTCCAAGAGAAGTACTTTGATGTTATCTATCCTTCCCTGTTTTGAACTTCATAAATGTGCTACTGGTCAAAAACAAATACATACATGCATTTAAAGTGGAGAATGTGGCTGCTCTTTGAGTACTGATTTTTTTTCATAGTCTCCTAGGACATAAGCAAGTCAAGGAACAATTCTCTTCCATCGAAGTTGGTATATAATCATCTCCAACTGTTACCAGTGGCTGTTATTGAATAGGAAAAAGCAGGAAGGAGGAGAAAGGAGACTCTTCTTGCACTCTAGATACGCTTCCAATGTTTGGAATTAGTATTACTCTGAATATTAATTAATTAATTAATGTTTGGCCAGTCCTGGAGCTTGTACTCAGGGCCTCAGTACTATCCCCAAGCTTCTTTTGCTAGAGGCTAACACTCCTACCACTTGAGCCACTGTGCCACTTCCAGCTTTTTCTGTGTATGTGGTACTGAGGAATCAAACCCAGGTCTTATGCATGCAAGGCAAGCACTCTACCTCTAAGACACATTCCCAGCCCCTAATTAATTAATTTTTTAAGCCTTAAAACTTTAAAAAGAACATTGGTAGGGTTTAAACCCAAACTCTTTCCTCGACACCAAAAATTCAAGTGGCTAACAGTATGAATAGTTGAATTCTAAGCAGAGGCCTGCTTCTGTTCATTATTACCCCAGTGAATCCCAATTCTGCACATGTATCCCACAGAACTGGAAGGAAAATCACCACCTTACATACTGCTCTTCCCTTTCCACAGCCACAGCAGACAGTACTAGTCGCCAACAGATTCTCAGGTGATGCTGATGCTGCTGGTCCAGGGAATGTGCTTTAGGAACCATTTGCTTAGACCTTGTCCTACCTGCTCAGTTTCACTGGGTAAAGTGGATGGAGGCTGGAGGGGGTACCCAAGAAGCAGAGGTGCTTATCAGTGTGTCACTGCCTTGGTCTTCCTAGACTGAAGTTGATAGATTTGAGATTCACAGTAGCACAGCCTGAAGGTCTTTCTATATAGCAGGTGCACTGGACATCCCTGCTTCCAGTCCACTTCCACGAGGGACGTGAGCCTTCAACTCTTCTTTTTTTTTTTTTTTTTTTTTAAATTGTATTTTATTTTATTTGAGAACATACTGTACAAAGGGGCTACAATTACATGGGCAGGATAATGGATACATTTCTTACCAAGCATTGCAGCCTCCTCCTTTGTTTACCCTTCACATCCCTTCCCCGCCTCCCCCCTCCCCCCACCCAATTTTACCCCCCTCCCCCCACCCAATTATACCCCCCTCCCCCCCCCACACCGGCATTGTAAAGCTGGTTTTGACATGACATTTTGTACTTCTCATTGTTGCAACAGGTCCACCTGAATCCTTAAACGACTTGTTTGTCCCCATCTACTCCACATGTTATACTGACATCAAATATAGTGAAAACGGGGGTTACACTGTGGGGGAGGGACATACAAAGCAACAAAGAAATAATCTTATAAATGCATTAGAAATACATGCATGAAAGAAACGAAAACATTAAAATACATATTTAAGGGTTCATTCTCCTAGCATCACATTATCTGACCTTTTCGGCTTGACTCATACCTATACTAGATATTGCAAATAAGGGAAACCATGGGACCTATGCCTTCAACTCTTCTTTAGCCATATCTATAACTGTATTGTTTCAAGGAAGTAAAATATGTTATTAAAGCTGTTTCCTGAGCTGTTATCACCATTTTATAGACTCAGTACTGGAGACTGAACTCACGGCCTGGTATCTGTGCTCTACCACTTATGTACCTAGTCCTTTTTCTTTTTCGTTTGTTTTTTTTTTTCTCAGATTGGATCTTGCTAATGTTGACCACTGCTAGCCTACAGCTATGATCCTTCCACCTATGCCTTCCAAGGAGCTGGTGATGCAGGCACATGCCTCCATGCCCAACCCTATATTCTCACCATTTTCTAAGAACAGATCTGACCAACCAGGGGTCCTTCTTGATTTGGGGGATTATTGGATGTCAAAACTAGAAGATAGAGGAACTGAAATACTCTAAATTCACTTTCAATTCCATGGGGGGAAAAAAATCAAGAAAGGAGGAACCAGGAGCTACAGTATTTGGGTCACTTGAGGAAAGAGAACCACACAGACCACACCCTGAGCTACTGCAGAGAAACCAGGGACCATAAGAACAAGAGAAGCCAGCACTGACTTGTGATTTTCTATTTCAGTTAGATCAATGCTGATAATCAGAGAACAGTTGGGGGGCGGGGGAGCGGGCAGGGCACTGGGAGCTCTTCAACTCCTGCTGAGACTACAGGGCTGAGATCTGGGTCTTTCTTCATGTCCTGGGCTTATTCATTACATTCAGATCCCTCTATCCACTCACATCCCCCTCATTTGCTCATTCTTCCATTTAATCATTCCCCCATTCATTTATTTCTGTCAGGAGCCAAAGGTTGAGTCTCTCAACATGATAGGCTTGACTATCTCACTGGAACATCTTGAGGCTGAGTTTACAGAATCCGACCCTCATTCTGCTCTAAGCAAACATCCTGCAGCTGCTTGGGCCAATGAAAAAGCTTCCTTATTCCAAGCATATAAATACCCCTGTGTGAAAAATAAAAATTGGCAGCTTGATCAGAATCCTTGTCTTGCTGTCATTCTTCGTGTCTCTTGTCCCTTCATTCCTTCTCGCTTAGGTTCACCGCCCTCGTTGACGTCCTGCGGGTCGGGACATTTCTACACTCATCCCATTCGCTCATCTCCCATTCACTAATCTCCCGTTCACTCCTCACTTCACTCACTTTCCCAGTCACTCACCCCGGGCTCTCATTCATTCATTCATTCATTAACGCATCCCTCCATACTCTCATTCCTCCACTAATTTATTCATGTGCTCATTCATTCATCCATTCGTTCATCCATTTGCCTGATTGAATAGCTGAGCATACTCAACAATCTCTTGTTTTGTGAAGGGTACAACAGTGAATAAGAACCACCTGGCCAGGGCTTTCCCAGAATTCACTATAGGGAGGGTGAGGGACAAGGCAGGCTGTGACCTGAGAACACCAATGCAAAGATGCAAAATGGAATGTGACTTTAGTCATGGGATGGGAACAAAAGAGAAAGACCTATGGAAGGGAGCCAGAGCCATGGAATAAATTACATTTCTTGGCAATCCTCCCCCTGCCCATCTATCTATCTATCTATCTATCTATCTATCTATCTATCTATCTATCTATCTATCTATCTAATCCTCTATAAAATGAGGGGGGCCTAGTTTAAAACCCAATCAAAGGCCCTGCAGAAAAAGATCAGTGACTTTACCACCCCAAAGCACCTTTGGATGCAAATAAGAGAAACCCAACAGAAAGGGGCTTAATTCAAAAAAAATATGGGAAATGTATTGGATCACATAGTTGAGAAGCCCAAGAATAAATTAGAAACCAAGGTTTCTGACCTACTTGGAACCAGGCATTCATGCTGTTAGCTATCTTTCTCCCTCCAGAGTCATTTACCCATGAGACCTAACAGAATACAGAGTGGGATTTTTATTTGAACATCTACAACTGTGTTCTACACCTTTGTTGTAAGGTACCTCCTCTGGCAACCCTGAGACATTCCAGAGCCTCCATCTGTTGTAAGGTATCTCAGTCATGAGAAAACAGAGAAGCGACATTTTGAGAGGTCAAATTGGGAATCTTTACTGGAGAGCCAGCATCTGCAGGTAGACTCCCATCTCAAAGACCTGCAGCCCAGAACAGAGCTTAAACCAAGCTTTATTTTTTTTTCCAGTCCTGGGGCTTGAACTCTGGGCCTGGGCGCTGTCCCTCAGCTCTTCAGCTCAAGGCAAGCTCTCTACCGCTTGAGCCACAGTGCCACTTCCTGTTTTCTAGTGGTTTATTGGAGATAAGAGTCTCACGGACTTTCTTGCCCAGGCTGGCTTTGAACCACGATCCTCAGATCTCAGCCTCCTAAGTAGCTAGGATTACAGGTGTGAGCCACCAGCACCTGTCTTGAACCAAGCTTTTAAAGACAAAAACCACAGGGGTGGAGACAAAGCCCAACAAAAGCAGACCTTATATGGACATACTCAGTTGCAAACAGAACTTTCAGAACCAGCTAAGGAAGTAGCTTAGGTACCAGCACACCTTGTCCATCTAGGAAAGTAGCTCAAGGGTCAGCTCAAACTTTTCCACACTACATAGTAGCATGTGAATCAAATCATTTAAGGGAAACCAACAGCCAGCATTTTCTGTAGCAAAGCTCTCCTAAGCTAAACACCATGACATCTGCAATTCAAAGAATGGCCTGCCTCACTTCACCCAGCAAGGCACTAGGATGGCTAGGAGTAGTTACTTAGACTCAGCCTCTTAACCTCACATTCACAAGTAATTGCTGTGAAAATGTGAAAACAATTCTGATAAACAAACAAATCTGCTTGGCATCAGGAGCTCACACCTGTAATCATAGCTACTCAAGAGGCTGAAACCTGAGGATTTCAGTTCAAAGCTAGCCAGGGAAGCAAAGTCCATTAGACTCTTACCTCCAATTAGCCAGTAAAATGTTAAAAGTGGATCTGTGGCTTAAGTGGCAGAGAACTTCCCTTGAGCAAGAAAAGCTCTGGGATTGGGGGGCGGGCAGGGGGAGGCTGGGAAGGGATGTGAAGGGTAAACAAAGGAGGAGGCTACAATGCTTGATAAGAAATGTACTCATTATCTTGCCTATGTAATTGTCACCCCTCTGTATAGTATGTTCACAATAAAAAACAGAAAAAGAAAGAAAAGCTCTGGGATAACACCTAGGTCCTGGATTCAAGCCTCAGCACTGGCACCAAGAATAATAACAATAATAATAATAACAACAACAATAACAATAACAATAATAATAAGCAAATATGTTTCTTGAGTTCTGTCTGCTTCTCCCATCACTAATTTCTTCTGATCTGTTTTTGCATTCCTCTGGGAGGAGAAGGATGACGGGAGAAGAGATAGTCAGGAGAAGAGAATCCCACAGGCTGGGTTTTAACTCTGCAGTACTTCTTGACAGGGCTGGAGTGCAAGAGAAGCAAACACACAAAGTTGAAGACTAAGAGGAGACCAGATAGAGAAAGGACTTGTGAATCACACTAAGGTATTTGACCATTCTCTTCAAAGTGATAGGGAGTCGCTGAAGGTTGTAGTAACACCATCAGATGAAATGGAAGCGGGTTGAGGAGACCTCAGGTTTTCCCAGTGTTTCAAGAGAAAAGCTGTGGTGGCCTAAGGAGCCGGTGATGGCTGTGAGGATGAGGAGCAGTGGCGGATTTCTGGGACCTAGCGCAGCTTGGTGGTGAGGGAGGGTGAGGCTGATGGCCCTCCCTTGTCCCTCCCAGACACATGCTGTGGATCTTCTGGTCTGACTCCTCAGAGGCCATGTGAGATTGATGTAGAAGGTCAAGGTTCATTCCTAGGGACCAGGACCTGGTGCTGGGCCTCAGCATCTTTCTAAAAAATTTTATATACTCTCTTTCTCTCCTTCCTTCCTTCTTTCCATCTTTCCTTCCTTTTTTTCCTTTTTTCTTTTTTGCCATTCCTGGGACTTGAACTCAGGGCCTGGACACTGTCCCTGAACTTCTTTTGCTCAAGGCTAGCACTCTACCACTTGAGCCACAGTGCTTTCCAGCTTTTCTGTTGGAGATGAGTGTCATGGACTTTCCTACCCAGGCTGGCTTAGAACCATGATCCTTAGATCTCAGCCTCCTGAGTAGCTAGAATTACAGGTGGGTGCCACTGGCACCCAGCTTTTTTTCTTTCAAACCAAGTTTTAACATTTGATTTTTTCTCTTGGGGAAACATACTTAAGACTTTTCTACACATTTTAAGTACAGAATACAGACTTGTGTTGGCCCAATAAGCTCCCTTCCCATAGCTTAGCATGCTCCTTCCCCTTCCCATGGTTTGGCATGCTCCTTTCCTAGCCAACACTAGGCCCATTTAGTAAGGGCAGTAAATAATCAGCCTTCAACCCCCTTTACCTGGAAATGGCACTTCTCTGGGACAGCCACAACTATATAAGACAGACAGATCCCCTTAGAGTGGCCTTCAGGTCTGGGCAGCTGCAAGGCCCCTTATCTACTATGTGGGCAGCAGCCATAAATCCTAGTCCACCATGATGAAGCCCCTGGTCCACATCCACACCAGGGTCTCCACCTCCTAAACCTCCTAGGTTATAAAGGTCACCTCAGGCAAGAGCTGGCACTTCTTCTCACTCCTCTCTTGTGAGAAGGGGTTCTGTTGATTCTTTACTGACAATAAACCTTTTCTTTGTTCTTTGTACCTGGATGTCTGCATGGTTTTCTGGCAAAGTCTAATATACTCTACATTTTGTGTCTGTTGGTAAAAATGGAAATCGAAGCTGCTAGTGCTTTTTATTTTAATTCTCCAAATGATGTTTTCAACTAGATCTCTGTCATTTAAATTAGTGGTGAGATACCTGATTATTAGGCTTTATAAAAACCAATGGGCCTTGGCTATACAATAAAGTATCAATTTATTAGTCATCAGAATCCTTTATTTCAAGTA
The DNA here is from genome assembly GCF_024711535.1 of Dipodomys merriami. Lineage (NCBI taxonomy): Eukaryota > Metazoa > Chordata > Mammalia > Rodentia > Heteromyidae > Dipodomys > Dipodomys merriami. The sequence goes on from NW_027206168.1 coordinate 1,876,815, forward strand.
CATCTTATTAACAAAAAATTATAGTACTAACTATATAAAATTTATAGTACTAATTCTCAAGCATAACTGTGAATTTGGAGCGGGGGGAACTTGGGGAAAGAGGAGAGTTTGAAATCAGGACTTGAACTCAGTATCTGGCCCTTTAGGCTCATGGACAGAGGTCCTATCACCTGAGCCATGCCTCTAACCCCATTGTTTTCTATCTTAAGTAAAATGATAATAATTTCTTCAAGCTGTCAACAAAATACATGTTTGTGAACTATGAATTTCCCAATTTAAATTTTCATGCTAAACATGACTTTTGCACAAATGACATGTTGTTTAAACTATCAAATGTCAGTATCTTACAGTTGTATTATAAAGTCTACGTTATTACTAAATGAAGATTGATTTTAAAAATCAATTTCACTGTAGTTGTTTTATTAATGCCATCCTTGGGACTTGAACTCAGAACCTGGCCACTGTCACAGAGCTTTCATGCCAAAGGCTAGCACTCTTATCACTTGAGCCACAGCTAGATTTCTGGCTTCTTGTGGGTTAATTGGACTTTCCTGCCTGGGCTGGCTTTCAACCCCAAACCTCAGATCTCAGCCCCTTGCGTTGCTAGGATTACAGGGATGAGCCACTGGAGCCCAAACGTATATAATTTTTCAGAAATAAAGATAAGCTCAGACTGAGAAGCATGGGTGTGGAGCAGAGCTGGGGTGGGGCTTGGGGGCTCCTGTGTCTCAACCCCATCAACACCAGTGCAAGGCCAGGTAGTTGCCCCAAGGAGTTCGATAGCATAGATCACAATGAAGAACCTCTAGTGACCACAGTGGCTTCTTTAGAAATGACCCTGCAGCCAGCCGTGCTGGGGAGGAGCTATGAAGACCACAGGGAGGAAGAAGGGGAAGGAAGAGGAGGGACAGGGCTGGCCGGTAAAACACAAGACTTTCTCTGCAGATCTGGACAGATAGGACTCCTCCAAGACAGCTGGTCCTTCAGAGCTGTAGGGGATCACTGGGCAGAACTTCGGGGAGCTCAATGATTGGAAGACTTGGGGAGTAGAGAAGCCAAGCCACGTCAAGGTAGGTACTGGCTGAAGCCGAGGTCTCTGTGGAGGACCTGGGTGACACAGAGCTGAGCCAAGACAGCAGAGGAGGAGACCCAAGTTCAATAGACCAAGTCTGGGGCTCCATGGGTTCAGCCTTTCAGAGAAGGGTTCCCCAAATATGGCAGGTACTCTCCCTGTCTGTGCTTGCTCAGGTCATTTTCAAATAATAAAAAGAGCATGGGACCCAGTGAAGGGACTTCAGCTTCTGAGATCTTGTACTGCCAATGATAATAGACCCAATGATACGTGTGCCATGGTGTAGGACATATCTTTGTTATTCCACGTGATTTTCTCTAGCAATAAGTTTTTTTGTTTTGTTTTCCTTTGTGCCACTACTGGGGCTTGAACTCAGAGCCTAAGTGCTCTCCCTTAGCTTTTTTGCTTAAGGCTGGTACTCTACCACTTGAGCCACAACTCCACTTTGGGCTTTCTGGGGGTTAACTGAAGATAAGAGTCTCATAGACATTTATGCCCGAGCTGGCTTTGAACCATGATTCGCAGACCTCTGCCTCCTGAGTAGCTAGGATTACGGGTATGAGCCACCAGTACCAGGCCAGAGGGAAATGTTTTAATGTCCATTTTATAGGTCAGGATACTGAGGCTCCAAATGAAGCGACTTGTCAAAGATGGCAGAGTGGCTAAGCAAGCAGCACACTCAAAGGGAATTGCCTGGGATACCATCTGTGTCCCTTCTTGGGCATGCTCTGTCCGTCCCTTTCCTGGGTAGGTAATAATGGCCTGCTAGCTTGGCTGATGTTCTCCACATATGTGGATGAGGCAAAGGTGGCCAGTCCCAGAGCCTGGTAAAGATGTGGCCTGTTCCCAGGAGCTGACCTTTGCCCTGGTTGTTGGGATATAGCCATGATTGCAGAAAGCAAAAGATGTTAGGGGGTTTAGGGAGATGAGGCTGTGCAGAAAGTGGGAGATAATGAGAGGTCAGGTGCAAAGTCAGATAAAGACTTTGAGATATGCTTCCAAATGCTACTATGAAAGAGGGTGGGCCTGGTATGCAGAGGGGAGGCTGAGGCATCCCAGCTGAAGGGGGCAGAGGTCACGAATCCACAGGGGCAGAAGAGTGCATGCATGGGCCAGCCTTCCAGCTAGAGGTTCTTGTAATGCACAGAGATGCTTGTGCAGGCCACAAGGCTATAAGTAATTGTCCTCCTATCCCTTTACCTCTCCTCCTGCTTCTCTTTCTTTCTTTCTTTCTCTTCTTTCTTTCCTTCCTTCCTTCTTTCTTTTTCCTCTTCTTTCTCTTCTTTCAGTTTTCTTTTTTCTTTCTTTTTCTTCTCTTTCTCTTTCTTTTTCCTCTTCCTCTTCTTCTGCACAAAGAATGACACTCAGGGCCTTGCCCTCGCTAGGCAGAAGCTCTTTCACTTGAGCCAGACGCCCTGTTCTCCATTGGTTTTCAAATATCAGCTGACTTAGTCTTCATGACAGTCTTATAAGGGAGATTCTTCCCAGCTGTATGTTCATATTATTTTATTTAAGTGTGTGTGTGTGTGTGTATGTGTGTGTGTGTGTGTGTGTGTGTGAATGAGAGAGAGAGAGAGAGAGAGAGAGAGAGAGAGAGAGAGAGAGAGAGAGAGAGAGAGAGAGACCTAGGGCTCAAACTCAAGACCAGAGAACTTTCCTTTGATTTTGCTGCTCAAGGCTGGCACTCAACCAATTGAACCACACTCCCTCTATTGCTGACCTTTTTTTTTTTGCTGGATATATAGTGATAGAAGGAAAATGCTGCATTTTCCGATGGAATCAAGTCAGGTCAGCCTCCTCAGTAGCCAAGTGAAGCCACCAGCCCAAATCACCCTAGTGTCAGGGTGTGTGGCTGTGGTGCTGTGCTACACCTAGGGCGCCTCCCCCACACACACACACAAACTAGGGCCTGCACTCTCCACACACCCATTCTCCCAGAAGGCACCTGGCCAGCGTGGCTCAGGAGCACCCACCCCTCTTTGCACTTTCCATTCAGCATCCATGTTCCTTACACTCAGGCCTTGGGAACAATGGTCATGTACACACACACACACACACACACACACACACACACACACACACACACACACACACAACTTCACTTCTTCCCAGCCAGGTGTTTCCTTCCCAGTCAGGGAGGAAACCAGGGACGCAGAGTCCTTCCTTCCCTAGCCCTCCTCTGGAGCCTCTGGAGCCAGTGGGGATAGGGCTGAGTGCAAAATCTAATCTGCCCACAAAACCCCCCAGGGTAGGGGTGGGGCTGACAGCTCTGGTGGCTCTTCAGGTCACCGCAGTGTGCCCAGTGCTGGGCTAGCAGGGTCTGCTGTGAGGGTTGTTTTCCAGTGTGGGCACTCCTGGAGGCGGAGGGCTGGGGTCTTCTGTCTAGGTAATCTGGCTAGGAGCTGAAGGCAGGGGCTGGTGGGCCTGGGCTCCTCTGAGCTGAAATCTGATCCCCCTCACCCCTTTCCTCAGCCCTTCCTCTAACCAGACTGTCCCACATGAGCATCCACCAGCCACAGCTGCCTGCACGCTCTCATATGCTTTTCCCCACTGTTTTGCCCACTGGCTGTGTATGTGCCCTGAGATCATTTTATTTTTTCTGTTTGCACCAATGTTCTGGATTTAAGAGCGAACGAACGCATGCTCTCTGGACCCCAGTTCACTGGGTATTGTCTTCATTTGTTTGCTTCATTCTAACTTTGATCCCATGAAGGATCTGTGTGTGTGTGTGTGTCTGTGTGTCTGTGTCTATATGTATGCACGCACGCATGCACCAATACTGGCACCTGAACTCAGAGCCTCATGCTCTCTATTTTTTTCTCTCATGGCTGGTGCTGTACCACTTGAGCCACACCTCTACTTCTGGCTTTTTGTTGGTTGCCTGGAGAAAGAGCCCACAGACATTTCTGCACGGGCTGGCTTTGAACCATGATTCTCAGATCTCTGTCTCCTGAGTAGCCAGGAGCACGGTTGGAAAGATGATTTTGAAGATACCCTAAGCTGTACACAAACCAAACTTATGGAGAATCATCTTCTAACACCCCCCACACACACCACTTTTCCTCCCATAGCGTACTGTCTCCTGAAGAGTGGCAGGCCAGCCACCCTCCCTAATTGGGACTTTGCCTCTGCTGTTCTCTTTGGTTGGGACATTTTTCCTGTAAATATAGCATAGTATCCCTCATCTCCTTTATTTTTATTTTAGTTTATTTTTATTGGTCATGAGGCTAGAACACAGAGCCTGGGCACTTCCCTGAGTTCTTTTGTTCTAGGCTAGTGCTCTACCACTTTGAGCCACAGCCCTACTTCCAGTTTTCTGGTGGTGATTTGGAGATAAGAGTCTCACTGACTTTCCTGCCTGGACTGATGTCAAACTGTGATCCTCAGCTCTCAGATGCCTTAGTAACTAGTAATACAGGTGTGAACCACCAGCACCCAGCTTTTAAAGTTAAAAAAATAAAGTCTACAATAAACTCAAAGTGCAATCTGGAACCTCTCATTCTACTTCCCAATTTGATTGTTTTTTAACTCTTCATCATCCTCTAGTCAGCAATTTAATTATTTAGTTGATTGTCTGCATCCTTAGAACAACCTTTATCAAAGTAGGCATTTTTTCCTATTTTTACTTGATACTGTATCCCCAAGACCTGGAACATTTTCTGACCCATAGAAGGAACTCTTATAAATATTTGTTGGATGGATGGATAGATGGATCCACACACTTAGGCAGTTCCTTGTGGTCAGTAGAATCTAATACGCAGGGTGAATGAATGAAATAGCCAATGGATGCTTACAGCGGTAGAAGCAAGAGGCTACAGTCCCCATTGATAGAATCCATGTTATGTCAGCTGCTGAGACTCTTCCTGAAATGGCAGGGGTTGATGACCTGCTGTCCTGTGAGGCTGCGTCCTTGTAGTTACCATGGAAACTGGGGGAGGGCAGAGACTGTAATATGCTATCTAATTGGTCAGCTCCTTGCCCATCATTTTGTGGCATGAAAGCAACAAGCAGACATGGAAGCCTGAATTGTCCAAGATGGGACCTAAGTTAGATAAGCCACCACAGGTGGCCAAAGTGGCCACCATGGAAGTGTCACTTTCACCATTATGTCTGTCTCCCTAGCTGTTTTTTTCTTTTTTCTCTTTTTGAGGGGGGCGGAACTAGGATTTGAACTCAAGGTTTCATGCTTTTGCTGAGTTCTCTCACTTAATGCTGGAGCTCTACCTTTCAAGCCACACCTCCACTTCCAGCTTTTTGATGATTAATTGGAGGTCAGAGTCTTTCGGATTTGTCTGGCCAGGCTAACCTTCAATCATCAGATTACAGCCTTCTGAATAACTAGGATTTCAGGTAGAAGCCACACCCAAGTCGAATTGTGATTTTTTTTTTTAATGCAAAATCTGATTTTTTAAAAAAAATGTTGGCCACACATTGAGATTTCTAAATAGTGCAGGCTCTTTCTTTCTCTCTCAACAAGAACTAGATGGACCAAGTGAGAAGGATGCTTGCTTTTCACTGTGGAGTTGCTCCCACCTTTCAGCCTTTTACCCTGGGTACAGACATAGTCTCCAGGTCTTTCTTGGGAGTCTGTGGTTAGAGAGACTTGTTTAAACATTAGTGTAGGAGGGGTGCTCCAGAGAAACAAATCCACTGGCTATGCACCTATATGAAAAGGAATTTATTGTAGGATTGGCTCACAAGAGTGAGGAGGCAGACAAGTCTCACAATCCACCATCCATAAGCTGAAGGTCCAATAAAGTTCCCATGCTATAGTTCTTGGCTTTCTTGTTCATGGCTGGTGCTCTGCCAACTGAGCCACACCTCTAGTCTGGCATTTTGCTGGTCAATTGGAGAAGAAATCTCACAGACTTTTCTGCTCAGGCTGACTTGGAATCGAGATCTTCCAGATCTCAGCTCCCTGATTAGTTAAGATTATGTGAATGAGCCAATGACATCTAGCTCCATGTTGTAGTTCTCATCTAGGAACCTGGGAAGTGAGGGGATGAGTTTGTGTCTGAGTCTGAGCTTGGAGCCCTGATGTCTGCAGGCAGAAGATGGGAATCCCAGCTCAGGCAGAGACCACATTTACCCTGTTTTCACCTCATGGCTCTGGGATCTCAAAAGATGGGGTGTTGCTCCCTCCCCCCCCCCACACCCAATAGGTGTGTGCTTCAAATGCTCAACTCTTCCACAAACACTGCCATAGTTGGAGAGTTGAATGTTTCCCCAAAGACCCATTATTAAAGTCTTGGCACCCAGGTAAAGCTTCTGGGAGGTGAGGGACCTTTAAGAGATGGGCTTACCATGAAGGTTAGAATGTGTTTGTGACTTTAAGTATCACTATCTTACAAGACTGTGACGTTTGTAAAATGTATATAATCACTGAATCACAATTTAAAAAGTAAAATAAAAAGGGGTGGGCTTAGTGGGAGGTCTTTGGGGCATTGAGGGTATGGTCTCAAGGAAGATTGTGGGACTTCAGGCCCTTCCTCTTTTCCCTTTGTTCCCTGGCTTGTGAAGGAAGCAGATTTGCTCTGTCATCAGCTTGAACCGCAAGGTGCTGCCAGGTCATCGGCCCACAGCAATAGACCAAGTTAATTGTGATGGAAATCTCCAAAAGTGTATGGTAAAATAGACCAGCCAGGCTCTGGTGGCTCATGCCTGTAATCCTAGCTACTCAGGAAGCTGAGCTCTGAGGATTGCAGTTCAAAGTCAGCCCCAGGGCAGCAAAGTCCATGAGAGTCTTCTCTCCAATTAACCACCAGAAAACCAGAAGTGGTATTGTGACTCAAAGTCTTAAACAAAAAGATCTCAGGGACAGAGCCAGGCCCCAAGTTCAAGCCCAACAACCAAAAAACAAAAAAAAAGATAGACCTTTTCTCAGCATAAGTTAACCATCTCAGATACTTTCTTACAGTAATGGAAAGATGATTAACACACATCCTAACAGCCATACCCAGAAATAATGTTTTGCCAGCTATAGGAACATCCCTTAGCCCCATCAAGATGACCCATAATTGTGCATGTTGTGGAAATTATGTCTGTGAGGTGTGATTCACATCTTAGTGATAGTTCAGGCATGTGAGAAGTCTGTTCTAAGAGCCCTGAGACACACTGTGGTATTTAAAAGTCACTGATAGGTAGACCAGTAGTTCCTGAAAGCAATGTCTCATTCACTTATCTCTAAACTGTCAATGCTGCCCAGTGCCCTGCCCCGATAGATAGCATTCCATGAATACTCTGTTGTACTCTGCAATCCCAGGCACCCACAAGACTGCCAAGAACTAGGAAGAGAGCCAGAGGGGCCTCTGAGCCCCCTGAAGAGATGCTGTAATCAAAAAAAAGGAAATCCTACACTTTTTTCATACATCAACCTCTTAGACTTGTTATTATCTATATGCTCAAGACAATGACTTTGTGGTTAGCCGGCTTCCTGGCCTTCAGAAAACTAGCTGTTGTGTAGAAGAGCAAAGATGACTAAGGCAGGTCTATAGCCAACACAGAAGGCAATTTCCTTAAACTTAGAAAGAGGCCCTGTCTGGGCAGACCAATGTCGGAGAGTTTCCTTGGAGGGATAGGTGGATGAATTACAAAACCTTCCCTTTCTGGGTAAATTGCAGAAAGGTCAATGGAATACTAGACTGAAGTAGAGCCCATTCACTCCCTACGTTCAGGACCCAGACAGCACCATGAACTGAGGAACACCTGGAAGTCAAGGAACAGAAGAAGCCTTGGCTGAGAGGATAGAGGCTGCCCTGTCCACAGAGCGACTGTACGCCTCCCTGTTTGTGGCCAAGTCCAATCAGCTCCCATGACAAGTCTAAGAGGCAACTCCCAGAGCCTTGGTTTGGTGAAGAGGGACAAACTTCACTTACTTAAGAAATGTATCTTCTTCCTGTAGGGAATACAAATGTGCTGTTGATACATTTTGCTAATGAGCGGAGTTTCCATTTCCTGTCCCCACTACAAGTTGATTCCTGTCCCTTCCCCTCCCATCCCCTGATGTGGTCAGCCTCAAAGGACAGGAAGCCAGCTGGCTTAGTGGTAGAGTGCTTGCCTAGTATGCATTAAGCCTTGGGTTCAATTCCTCATTACTCATACACAGAAAAAGCTGCAAGTGGTGCTGTAGCTCAAGTGGTAAAGTGCTAGCCTTGAGCAAAAGCAGCTTAGGGACAGTGCCTAGGCCGTGAGTTCAAGCTCCTGTACTGGCACACATACACACACATGCAGGGTAGTTGGTATTTTTAAAAAGTTGAGGCATGTTCCATATGTCAGAAGCACCAATTAAGAAATTAAGTATAATTTAGGGGTAGCTGGCCCTGGATTGGTTTTAGGTATCCTAACCTACAGATGCCAAGTCTCTTGTATAATTTGCCGTGATGTTTTCATATAACCCATGCACACCCTAACATTTACTTTAAATCGCCTCTAGAACCTTAACATACCCAATGCAATGTAATTGCTACGTAAATAGTTGTGATACAACATTGTTTAGGGAATAAGGACAAGAAACTAAGTCAGTTATGCGTGCAGTACGGATGCAAGGGGGGTTTGAGTGGTTTCAATCTGGTTGGTTGAATTGAACAGATGTGAAACTCAGATATCTCAAGAGCTGACTGTATTTCTAAACAAATCTAGACTTCTCACCATTTAAATATGTTAGCATTATTTAAGCATTAGTTCTGAGAGCTGGTGGATTCCACCTGTAACTTAGCTACTCAGGAGGCTGAGATCCAGAGGATTGTGTTTTGAAGCCAGCCCAGGCAGAAAAGTTCTTAAGATTCTATCTCCAATGAGCCAGCAAAACTCAAGGCTGAGGGCATGGTTCATGTGGTAGTGCACTTAGCCAAGCAAACATGAGGCCATGAGTTTGTTTCTTATTTAAATATTGGCTTTCCTACCATACACTAGAAACCCATCTCCCGAGAGCCACGCGATGTCTCACATGCGCACATTTTCTGTACTCACTACACACCCTCATCATCTGTCTCTTATTTTGCAGAACCTCTGTGCAGAAAAATAACCACGCCACTTTCCATTCTTCTGCCTGAGACAACCACATCCTCCTCCTGTATCCCACAGGCTTCCATGGAGGGCTCAGGTCAGTGTGGTAGGGAGGAGGGTCTCACAAGCCTGGCTGAACTCCTGAAGAATCAGGTGGACCTTGGGGCTGTCACCCCTGCACTCTTCCAAGTTGCCAGTCTCCAGTTCAGCTGGCCATGAGTGGGGACCTTCTGAACAATAGGCAATGGGAAAGTAGTAAGAAGAGCCAAGGCTTGGTGCCAAATTCTTGTGGTTAAATAAAGAATCAATATGAATATTTATGGGGCTGGGAGGGTGGCTCAGTGGTAGAGTGCTTGACTCACATGCATGAGGCCCTGGGTTCGATTCCTCAGCACCACATAAACAGAAAAGGCCAGAAGTGGCACTGTGGCTCAAGTGGTAGAATGCTAGCCTTGAGCTGAAGAGCTCAGGGACAGCGCCCAGGCCTAAAGTTCGAGCCCCTTGACTGACCCAAAAATAAATGAATAAATAAAAGAATATTTACTTTGTTCTAAGGATCAGTGAAAGCACTTGACAAATATTAGCTGATTTGCTCTCCTCCAATAGGCATTATTATCTCTTACTGTAATAAAAGGGAGAAGCAGGGGTATGGTAAGGTGAGCATTTATAGGGAAGGCATTCTGCTTTACTCAGCCTAGCCACTTAAATGTTAATCACATCCAATAGTGCCTACACAGACTATAATGTTTGACCAACTACCTAGGCATCCTGTGGTCCGGTCAAGTTAATTCATAGAATTAGATATTACAAGTGGGTAGAAGGTAACTTCAAGAAGATATGGATCAGTTTTCTTGAGAAAAAAAAAGATGCCCAGGTTTCATTTAAATCAGGGTGGACCCCCCAAAAGAATTTGGGAACTACTATCTACCATTTGGCTCCAAACAAGCTAACCATTTATATATATATACATACATATATATACATATATATATATATACACACACATATATATATATATACATATATATATGTACTTTCTCCAGTTTTTGTTCTTCTAAATCTCCTCCCACCACTTCCTGAGGACAAACCAGGAGTCTTGCTGCTGTTCTGACACTGTGATCTTCCTCAATTCAGATAAATGTCCTCTGTGAGCATTGAGCATCTTGTCACCTGACTCCCTTCTTGTCTAACACAGCAAGGACACAAAACTCCAATCTAGACCTAGAACAGTCATTATCACTGAACCTCATGTCAGAAGCCCTTGAGGGACTATAAAAAGTTCTGCAGTATGCTCCCACCCACCCTGTAAGATCTGATTTAATGGGAGGGGGGGGATTTTTTTTTAACACCATAGGTAGCTGTGATATGAACTCAAGTTTGGGGAAAGGTGAACTCTCCTTATGGAAAGAAGTTGAGGAAGGATTTTTCTCTGTGTAAGGTCACAGGAAAAGGAGGGTCATTGGGAAAAGGCAGGCTGGGAGTGGGAAGTCTTAAAACAGATTTGAATGGCCTGGAATTGAGGAGCAGGTGCTGAACTGTGAGGGATTCTACCATAGTCAAGATCTTACTAGCTTCTCCCTTTTGCAAGGGTGTTTGTTTCGGTGTTTCAAACCCCAGGGTGCACATAACTGTATATACATAGTCTCCTTGTGTCCTTTCCCAGTAAGTACATGTAACTTTGATGGACAAGCATCTCATGAAGCAAGCTCTGCTTCCGACAGCTCTGAGACTAATTTTTCCACCTATAAAATGAGAAGAAAGGTTCGAAGATGCCTCTAGGTCTGACCTTTGGCAGTTGAAGAGGTAGTGTGGGACACAGAATGCAATGAGACTTGGAATCTAGCAGGCAGGATCGTATTTGTACTGCTAAACTCAGCAGGACTCTAATCCCAATTAAATGAGTTACCCATGGGAAAATACTTTGTACATCCATGAGTCAACCAGAGAAGGGAACAGCAGCGGACCCAAAATATCAGAGGAGCAGCCCAATAAATACTCCTTCTGCCTCCTAGCACAGGACTGCGTGGCTCCAGTCATGCCAGGCCCCAGGGATCTTCTCTCTATGGCCTCATCGTCAACATGTGTCTTCTGAGGTCACTGTGGAATAAGAACAGTATGAAAGAGATTGCAGAGAAGTTTATGACCAGACCTGCAGATGACACACATCTCATCTACCACATTCCATAGGCCAGAATTAGTCACATGGTTCCTCCACCTCTCCCATAGGAGACTGGGAAATGTAGTCTTTTTGTCCACTTGCAAAAGACATCAAGTGGATGAACATGTAGTAGCACTATCTTTTAAATGTCACTGTTAAAACTTAACAGTAGGCTGGTTGCTGGTGGCTAATGATTGTAATGCTACTTAGGAGGCTAGGAGGATCATGGTTTGAAGCCAGCCTGGGTAGGAAAGTCTGTGAGACTCTTATCGCCAATTAACCATCAGGTAGTGGAGAGCTAACCTTGAGCAAAGAAAACCTAATGAACAGTGCTTATGCCCTGAGTTCAAACACCAGTAGAGGGCAAAAACAAATAAGAAAAATCCTCTAATGCTAATAGCCTACATTCATGGATGAAAGAAAGGAAAATAACCATGGATATCACTTGTTTATTGACTTCACTGAACCAAGAATATTCATCATGTATATTATATGTGGACAATATACTTATTTGAAACAGCACACCAGAAATATCCCATCTCTTTCTTTCCTTTGTGTGTGTGCATGTGTGTGCACATGCCTGCCAGTACTAGGGCTTGAACTCAATGAGCTTTTTTGCTCAAAGCTAGCACTTTACCACTTGAGCCATCTCCTCTAGCTTTTTGCTGGTTAACTGGACATAAGCATCTCATGGACTTTCCTATCTATGCTGGCTTTGAATCGGGATCCTCAGCTGTCAGCCTCCTAAGTAGCTGAGACTACAGATGTGAACCACCACTGCCTGGCTTTCCTTCTCATTCATTGCTTCATCCAATCTGATCAAGACTCAAGTCTTCCAATTCCCAAGATTAGTATGAATTCTGGTGTTGTCGCCTGGTGGTGCTTCCTATTCCTGAGGGGTTGCCGAGGATCCTGGGGCTTATGAGGTCTAGTTTGCCAGATTCCCACTGCCTGAGGAGATGGAGTCTCCTCTGAGGACCTTCTTGTGTCCTGACAAAGGCCATCTAGAAGACCTTTGCTGTGGCATTTGAAGGCACAGGATCCCTTCACCCCATCTTTACTACCACGTGGAAGCTATGTTTCCAGTCGACCCTGGGCTTCCCTGTTCCCTGGAGCCCCTTAACTCCTCATGGTCTTGAGGAGTCAAACATCCCACCTTTCCTGGGGCTCCGGTGGCTCATGCCTGTAATCTGAACTACTCAGATCTGAGGATTGTGGTTCAAAGCCAGACCAGGGAGGAAAGTCCCTGAGACTCCAATTAACCACCAGAAACTCCAAAATGGAGCTGGGTGCAAAGTGTTAGAGCCTTGAGCCTTGAGCAAAAGAGCCCCAGGACAGCACCCAGACACTGAGTTTAAGCCCCATGCCCAACAAAAAACAAACAAACAAAAAGCACCTTTAAAAACTACTGTCCTTATTCTAATTCCTACCCTTTGGGGACAATCCAGCTTGATGGGTCCAGTTAGCTAACTGGGGGTCTGCAGGGGTCAGACAGAGCATGCAAATGAGAGAGCAGGATGGTGGGGGACAGTGGGAAATGCGAAGTAGAGAAACAGCCTCAGAAGGAGCATCTGCTCCCTGGCGCCCTCAGCTGGCCCTTATCAGAACACAGAACACAACGTGTGCCCAGTGTCAGTCAAATTTCCAGCTTTCAAGACTTGCCAGGCACTCAGACTTTCATTCAAAATCTTCTGACTCATGGTTGTTGGCCTCTATTTCATCTTTTAAGTGAGACTTCACAAACCCCAACAAAACATGTCTGCAAGCCACACTTAGACGGAAGGAAGCCTGAGGATCCGTTCCTGTTGTCTAGACTTTTCAAACAAAGTTTGTTCAAGATTGTCTCCCTAGCCTACTGGCAACTTCTCTCAAAACTGTCCCTGAAATATAAACATGTCATTCCTCTTGCAAAACAGGGGAGCTTAGGGTTCAGAGATAAAGGCCTGGCTGCCCTTCTAATGAGGATGAAAACAAATTGTCACCATTTTAAGTCTTTTGGTGAAGCCCGTGAGAAGGGGATCAGTGAGGCAGGGGGAAAGAAAAGGAGAAGGAAGGAGGGAGGAAGAGAAGGAGGAAGGGGAGAAGGTGGGAGGGAAGAAGAAAAGGAGATATAGAGAAGAAAAGAAGAGAAAGGAAGGAAGGAAGGAAGGAAGGAAGGAAGGAAGGAAGGAAGGAAGGAAGGAAGGAAGGAAGGAAGGAAGGGAGGAAGGGAGGAAGGGAGGAAGGGAGGAAGGAAGGGAGGGAGGGAGGGAGGGAGGGAGGGAGGGCAGGCATGGGAGGAAAAGAGGGAGGGAGGGAGGGGAGAGAGAGAGAGAGAGAGAGAGAGAGAGAGAGAGAGGGAGACAGAGACAGAGACAGAGACAGAGACAGAGACAGAGACAGAGACAGAGACAGAGAGAGATTAACCAAGCTGAAGCACCCAAGAAGAAAATAAGCTCTTGAGATGAGCTCATCTTTCAGACTGGGTCCCAAGTGGCCTGCAAGATTCCTGGCAGCCACATCAAACAGGGAAACCCTGACAAGTGTGTTGTGTGTTGTCTAGCCACTAGAGACCACATGCTATTCTGTAAAGAGACTATTGGTAGTCTTCCTGCCCCCGTGCTTCCCCCATGCTTCCTGCCCCGGTCTGAATCTTCCAAGAAGTGGATACAGATTAGATGTGTAAGTGACACTGGAACTGATGATGTTCCTGAAAGCCTTTTCCGGGTCCTGGGATACCAAGTTTGTTAGGCCAAAGAATTTTAGAGCCAGGTGCTGATGGCTCAGGCCTGTAATCCTAGCTACTCAGGAGGCTGAGGATCACAGTTCAAAGCCAGCCTGGGCAGGAAAGTCCGTGAGACTATCTCCAATCAACCACCAGAAAACTGGAAGTAGAGCTATGGCTCAAAGTGGTAGAGTGCTAGCCTTGAGCAAAAGAGCTAGGGACAGTGCCCAAGGACCAATTATTTCTAGATTTTTCCATATAATATTTTAAATAGATAACCAAGGGTAAATAAAGCAAAATCTCGGGTCAGGGAGGAATTTCACATAGGCACCCGTTGAAAAATGCTGGTTTTGCAAAGAGCACTGGGACAGCAAAAGAAAAGGTGTCTTCTAGCCCCAGGGGGCGGGGGGCGGGAGAAGCTGGCTAGCAGCTCTAGCAGTAGCCCAGGGGGAGGGGACTTTCTCAAAGCTCTCTTCCTCAATGTTGTGCCCACCAGATGTGGAGCTGGACCTGCAGAGGAGCGTGCAGGCTGTGCTGCGTGAGCTCAGTGCCCCGGCCACCACGCTACAGAGCAACCAGGGTGAGAGCTGGCCTACCCCCCTGGGGCAGCTCAGGAGAGGTCCTCCCCCCTTGGAACTCACCAGGAGGGGCCTCCAGTCTATCCACCTTCTCCTGCTGGAAATACCTGGAGCCCTGAGCATCCACAAGCTTCCCTGCTCCTGGTTCACTGTTACCAGTATCTATGGGCGGGGGGGGGGGGGGGATGGGGGGGAAAGCTTCTCACCACCTTCCCCAGCACACCCAGTCCCTCCTACCTCCTCCCCTTCAGCAATCCACAGACCCCCCCCCCCCGCTCAAAAGTGACTGGGGTACACACCTGCAAACAGCTGCTGCTCTGAAACACACACACACACACACACACATACACACACACACACACACCTGTCCCCAATTCACCCCCCCTCCCTTCTGCCTTGGGAACTGTGCCACTGGCTGCTGATGGGATGCCCCCCTGTGGGCCTAATGAGCCGCAGGGTCAAAGTCACGGTCTGGGTTGTGGAGTTCAGGGTCATCTCCTCTAAGAGCCCCATCATGCTGGGCTCCCTTGTCCCCTGGCCCAGGCATGTGGAGATGGTCCCTGCACAAGAAGGTGGATCGCGATCCTGCTAAAAGCCCAGTGTTGGTGCGCATTCTGCTCCGAGAGCTGGAGAAGGTGCGTGTGTGGAGGCTTGAGGGGGTGAGAGGAAGAGAGGGGGACCACTGGGATGGGGCTGAGCTACAGCCACGCAGAGCCCCCAAATGTGGGTGATCAGCTTCGTTTTTATCAGACGTGTGTGTGTGTGTGTGTGTGTATGTGTGTGTGTGTGTGTGTGTGTGTGTGTAAGAGAGAGAAAGAGAGAGTGTGGGGGCTTGAACTCAGGGCCTGGGTGTTGTCCCTGAGGATTTTTTGCTCAAGACTGGTGCTCTACCACTTGAGCCACAGCTCCACTTCTGGCTTTTTGGTGGTTGATTGGAGATAAGAGTCTCATGGACTTTCCTCTAGGTGGGATTACAGGCGTGAGCCACTGCCATGTGCCCAGCTGGGCTCTCCTCTTTTGCAGGCAGAAGCTGAGGACCACCAGCACGTCCTCATCCCCTTGCTGCACACGCTAATGTACGTGCTCACCAAGGTGAGCCGGAGGGGCCCCAACGGGGAGGGAGCCAGCCCACGGCCCATGAGTACCTGAGCTCCACACTCTCCTCTTCCCTTAGTGAGTGCCTCATCTCTGCCTGAGTGAGCCTAGGCCAACTCCTGGGCAGCCTGCCGCACCCCATGCACTTTCCCCCTCCCCAGAGATGAAGCTGGAGGGCAGGGAGGCGCTCAGTGGCTCCTGGAAATCCTTGTGCTGTTCATATATGTGCTACCCGGTTGGTCCCTATAGGTTTGCATGCCCTGGGGAAGGGATATATTTCTATCAAAGGGAGGTCTCAAAGCTACTGGCCGAAGAGGCTAGAAGGTGTGAAGAGGCAGAGAGGATCCCCTCCTCTTTCCTCCCTCCCACCTACCTCATCCCACCCAAGGCCATTCATGAATGAATGGCTCTCTGTGGATCCCTACTTCTGCCTTTCCCCCAGGCCACGGGAGTCCCTGAGGAGCTGTACCAGAGAAGCTACACCTTGTGCACCAGGTTGCTGACCCTGCCTGCCCCCTACTGCACAGTCGCCTTGGACTGTGCCATACAGCTGAAAACAGAGACTGCTGTCCCAGGTGAGAGCAGGAAGGCCTAGGCTACCAGACAAGCAGCACTTCCAAGACTGACTCTTTTCTCCAAGATGCCAGGGAGCTCCAAAGTCTCCGCAGCAGCACCTTGTAAAGAGGAAAGCTGGCTGGCTGACAGAGGGTCTGGTTTGCAGGGACGCTATACCAAAGGATGGTCATTGCTGAACAGAACCTGAGGAGCGAACTGTACCCCTACCAGGAAAGGTGAGAGGGCCCAGGGTGGCTGCCACCTTCAGCCTCTTGAAGGCGCTGGGAGGATTTGTAATGGGAAGATGCAAGAGGCAACTCATGCCAATGCCATACACATCCCAGAAGGGCAGTGCAGTGCAGTATGTTTGAAGAAAGCATTTAGCCCAGCCCACACCTCCCCCAGAGTAAAAGCCATTGGACCAGGATGCTTTAGTAGAGAGGGTTTTTTTTTTTTTTCCCCAGTCCTGGGGCTTGAACTCTGGGCCTGGGCACTGTCCCTCAGCTCTTCAGCTCAAGGCTAGCACTCTACCACTTGAGCCACAGCACCACTTCCGGTTTTCTGGTGGTTATTTGGAGATAAGAGTCTCACGAACTTTTTCCTGCCTGGGCTGGTTTTGAACTATGATGCTCAGATCTCAGCCTCTTGAGTAGCTAGGATTACAGGCATGAGCCACTGGGGCCCAGAAAGAGGATTATTAAAAAAAAAAAAAAAAAAGGAATTCCCACAGACATGGGACTCAATCCCTGCCCCTGGTGGAAATAGTGGACTTGCATGGCTGAGAACACCACCCTCCACCCTTAGAAAGATGGAACGTACCTTATTGTCAGTCTCACTCAGAAACTTTTGAAGATCTTTTTTTATGTACCGGCATGGGGGTGAGGTCGTAGGGCTTGAATGCAGGGCGTGGGTGTTGTCTCTAAGCTTTTCTGCTCACCACTATGAGCCACCGCAGTTCTGATTTTCTGGTGGTTAATTGGAGATTAGAGTCTCATGGACTTTCCTCCCTGGGCTGGCTTTGAACCCTGATCCTCACATCTCTGCCTCCTGAGTAGTTAGGATTACAGGTGTAAACTACCAGCGCCCGGCCTGAAACTCTTATTTTTAAGAGGAGTTGAACGCTACACCAAAGACCCAAGTCCCGGACACCCACGAAGGCCCTCTACCCCTGCCCCCAGGGTGCTCCTCTTCGTGGACCCGGAGCTGGTGTCTGCCTCAGTGTGCAGCGCGCTGCTGCTGGAGATCCAGGCGGCGCAGGAGCAGCAGAGCCCCGAGGCCTGCATGCGCCACGTGGTCGCCCACGCCCTGCAGGCTGCCCTGGGGGAGGCCTGCCATGTAGGTGCTGTGCACCGGAAGCTGCAGGTAACTGACATCCATCCGGGCCCTTGTGTGTCTAGGCCAATCACTGCCGATCATTTCCGGTGCCTGCTTCCTGTCCCCTGTCCCTGTAAATCCCTACAGATCACCAAGGAGTATGTGGTGGCCAAGGCACGTGTGTGTGTGAAAAACGAGAAGAAAAATGAAAAGGGCTCAAGTTCTATATCTAGAGAGCATAGCAATGAACATTTTGGTTTGTTTCCTTAATAATGGCTCCCATCCTATAATAGCATGTTTATTTATTCACTGTTGGGGCCTAAACACTGTGTTAAACCCTTGATGTCACATTTAAAAATTCTCCCCACAGCATTGTGCAATGAATGCATTCATCCTCTACATCAACAGATGGGGAAACTGAGACCCAGAGAGGCTGAAATTTTTCCCTGGAGTCACCCAGCGACAAAGGGACTGAACTAGGATTTGAACTCTGATCTCTCTGATGTAAAGCTTATGTTTTAGCCTCCATCCCCACTCCTTTGTGAAAAATAGATCAAAAGCAGTAACTTTTTATGGTTATTATTCTTATTATCATTATTATTATTTTGCCAGTACCAGGATTTAAAATCAGGGTCTCTCAGCCTGCTTACTAGGCTGACTCTCTACCACTTGAGACACTCCTCCAGCACAGAATTTTACTAATGAATTGGGTCTTGTAGATTTTTCAGCCTGGAAACTGGCTTTGAATCATGATCCTCCAGGTCTCAGCCTCCTGGGTAGTTAGGATTACAGGGTAAGCCACTGGTGCAGAAACATAAAGGTTTCCTACACTATCAGAGACATGGCACCTGAGAACCTGTTTCTTCAAAAATATATACTTTTTTCTGTAGTATTAGGACTTGAACCCAGGGCTTCCCATGAGTGCTATGCCACTTAAGCCACCCCCTCAGCCCTTTTGCTTGCTTTTTTTTTTTTTTCTGGTTCTGGGGCTTGAACTCAGGGCCTGGGCACTATCCTCGAGTTCCTTTTACTCAAGACTAGCACTCTACCAATTTGAGCCACAGTGTCACTTCTGGTTTTCTGGTGGTTAATTGGAGACAATAGTCTCACAGCCTTTCCTGCCCAGGCTGACTTTGAACCATGATCCTCAGATCTCAGTCTCCTAAGTAGCTAGGATGACAGGCATGAGATATCATAGCCCAGCTTTTGTTTGCAGTTTTAAAGATAAGGTGCCCCTAATTTTGCAGGGTCTGTCCTTGAATTCTCAACCCTCCTGCCTCTGCTTATCTAGTAGCAGAGATTACAGGCTTATACCACGATACATGGATGGAAAATATGGACTTCAGGTGGTTTCACCACATTCTGTCTTATGCATGTGCTGTTACATACAGCCAATGCCCTGTTGTTATGCAGCATCAGCTAGCTCCCAACACTGCGTACTTCCTGGCTCTTCTGTAATTTCACCCCAGAGTTTGCGCAGGGCCTGGGGAAGCCCAGCAGGCCGAGGACAGCAGAGAGTCAGCCACAGGTGCTGAACACCTTGGAAGGGGAAGGGCTGCTGTCAGTTGGGAGTGACCTTTGGTGGGGTATGATGGACACTCCAGAAGTTGGGAAAGGCTGAAGTAAATAATAGCTAAGAGCTGCTGGGACTCAGAGACCTGGAGCTGCCTCTGTGGGAGGGGCCAGGATCCCATTTAAGGGTCTGCTTGTCCACAGCTTCTCTACACTTGTCCCCGCTGTCCTGCCCCAGGAAGGACCCTGCTCTGCCCATCCCAATACACCAGACATGTGGCTCTTCTTGCTGCTTGCCCTCTGGAAACCTCCAATCTGAACCTCAAGTCTTGTATTCTTTGGCAGAAGGGGCAGGGCAGGGGGGGTGCCGGCACCTGGGCAATTTCTTTTCTTTCTTTCTTTAAAAAAACTATTATTATTATTATGTTTACGTAATTGCATCCAAGGAGCTACCATTCAACAAATCAGTTTATAAATACAATGCATCTTGATCAATGTCATCTCTTTCATCATTCTTCCCCATCTCTCCCAACCCAACTCCTCCCCTAACCTTCTGTTACATTCTTCCTAAGAAAATAAGAACACCCTCTGTACATTTGAATTTTGGTGTCTTATTCATTTAAAACAAAGTGTATAAAAAGAGATTACAGGATACATTCACCAGAACATTATCACAGCACCAGGCTCAGTCAGTGTGTGCAAAGTGGAATATTACCCAGCTACTTAAAAGACAGAAACATTCCACAGAAGCACAGGAGAAAAATAGTAAGCTCCAGATGTATGTGCAGAGTAATTCTCTCCCTCCCTCTCTTTCTCTCTTCCTTCTTTCTTGCTTGCTTGCTTGCTTGCTTTCTTCCTCAGTCCTGGGGCTTGAACTTAGGCCTGGGCAATGTCCCTGAGCTTCTTTTGCTCAAGGCTAGCACTCTACCACTTGAACCACAGTGCCACTTCTGGCTTTATCTGTGTATGTGGTAATGAGGAATTGAGCCCAGGGCTTCATGCATGCTAGGCAAGCACTCTACCACTGAGCCACCTTCCCAGCCAGAGTAATTCTCTTGCTATGTACTGCTGGGCTGCTCCTTAAAGTGACAGGCCACCAGCTGTCTCCCCATCATAGGGTAGGAAAGGCAGGGGGACCCCCAAGCTGTGGCAGAACAGGGACCTGGCCCTAGAGCTAGGCTGGGCCTCGGGCTCGGATATAACCCCTTCCCCGCAGGCCAGCTCCCGCCGCATCCTGGAGCACTATTTCCACGCCGTGGTGGCAGCTGTGGAGCAGGTGTGGGCGGGCGAGGCCAGCGACGGCCAGGCGGCAGGACACCTGCAGAGGCTGGAGGAGATTTACCACTCGCTGCTAGGGCCTGCGGAGGTCGCCAGGGCGCGCTGCGCAGGTAAGCCGCCTGGGGGGGAGGCGTGGACTGCAGGGGGCGCTGGAGAGCAGCGCTGTGCCTGTGATTCCTGGGATGGGGGCTAGGGGTTCCAGAAGCCTGGGGACTTGGTTGTACTACCTTCCACCCAGAAGGTGACTGATTTGTCTATGCTAGCCCACACCTTACAGAAGACCTGCCATGCCCAGTAACCATGTCTTAGATATATGTAAATCTCCTACATATATTAAATCATCTAACTTTCACAGTAAACTAATGAGATTAGAACCTATTATCACAATCCCCCATTTTACTGGGAAGGAAACTGAGTTAGGGAGAAAAAGGTTTTTTTAAAAAAAAAATCTTACCCAAGCTGTCACCTGGTAACTCGCCACCTGGTACTCCTGGAGGCTGAGATCTGGAGGATGACAGTTCTAGGCTAGCCCAAGCAGAGAAGTTTTTGAGACTGCATCTTCTAACTAATCAACAAAAAGCTGGACTGGAGGTACAGCTCAAGTGGTAGAGCCCTAGATGAGCAAGCAAGCCAAGCAAAAGTGCAAGGACCTGAGTTCAAGTCTCAGAACTGGCAAAATAAAATCTTGTTCAGGCTGGGAAGGTGGCTCAGTGGTAGAGTGCTTGCCTTGCATGCATGAGGCCCTGGGTTCGATTCCTCAGCACCACATAGGCAGAAAAAGCTGCAAGTGGCACTGTGGCTCAAGTGGTAGAGTGCTAGCCTTGAGCTGAAGGGCTGAGAGACAGCACCCAGGCCCAGAGTTCAGGTTCCACAACAGACAGAGAGACAGACAGACAGACAGACAGACAGACAGACAGACAGACAGACAGAAGATAGATACATAGATACATAGATACATAGATTCTTGTTCAAGAGCACTCAACTAGGAGTGCCAAGAGGCAAGCCCAGGTGTCTAGAACACCCTGAAGAGAAAGTCTAATGGAGCAGACATCAGAACTACTTATGTCACAGATCTGGGGTTCCTTTTAAAATATTCTTCAAGATTTGCTCTATTTGCATATGAGCTAATGTCATGATGGGCGCAAGCCCAATGTGGATGGGGAAATCCACAACAGCTCAGCAATGGTCAGAAGATTCTGGAATCACATCAGCTTTTAGAAGCAGGGGCAGGAGGGGTTGCCATCCACACCCCTACACCCCCCAGGATCTAAGCAGGAAGGAGAGCAGAGAAGAAACTCCCAGCCCTCATCTCCATGGGCCCCACCATCTGCTCCTCTCCTCAGGAGACCCTCTCCAAGACCGGCCACCAGGCATCCTGCTGCCCAGCCCAACCATCACCTTCCACCTGTGGACCGGCCAGGAGCAGCTCTGTACGTGCTCGTGGGAGATGGCTGGACTGGGGTGGGGAGGGTTGTGCACATGCGTTCGTGTGTGTCTGTGTATCCATGCATGTGTCCATGTGTCTGTGCCCGTGTCTGTGTGTGCCTCATAGCCTTGCTCTGCATGGCTGGAAGGACAGCTGGTCTCCAGGTAACAGTGCCATGCATTGGTCTCCAGACTCATGGGCCAGGAGCTTGTGTTGACACCAGCCAGGCCTATGTCCCCAGGAGAGAGGGAGGTGCACATGAACCCACACAGCACCCTGAGCTGGGGAGGCCCTTCCAGGGAGGCCCCACCCATCACACCCCTTCCACTTGATGTCCCACCCCCATCCCCTTGGCTTTTCTTGAGGATGCAGGGACCTGGGTTCAAATCTTAACAGTTCCTTTTGCATGCTGGCTCATGCTAGATAGACTCGATTTTTCTCTAAGCCACAGTCTCCTCATATGCCATACATACATACATATATATATGTAATATATATAATATTTTTAAGTGAGCCAGGTCTGTATAACCTAACTACTCATGCATATAACCCTAACTGCTCAGGCAGCTGAGATCTGAGGATCAGGGTTCAAAGCCAGCCTGGGTAAGAAAGACCGTGAGACTCTTATTTCCAATTAACAACAAAAATGCCCAACGCGAAGAGTGGTAGTCTAGGACAAAAAGCTCAGGGACAGACAGCACCCAGGCCCTGAGTTCAAGCCTAGGATACACACAGACACACACAGACACACACAGAGACACACACACACACACACACACACACACACACACACACACACACACAGAATAGGTTAGACCATTTGTTCCTTTCCTGGAGCTGATGACTAGAATCTGCATCCCTGGGGGAAGCTTCAAGTAGTGATTTAGGGGGTGGGGGAAAGAGGTAAAGCTGATGGCCTTAGTGCAGGACTTCTCAAAGCCTTTAATGTGTTCTCTAAGGGGACTCAACAAGAGTTGGTAGGAGTGTTCAGGATTCGAGTTTCAGTGGATCACAGCTCCTTGCAGAGGGGCCCCCTGCCAGGCTGGGTGGCCTCGCCGTTCTGAGGGGACCCCCCCCATTCTTCTCCCGCCCCAGGGAAGGAGCTGGCCCGCTTCCTCCGCCCTCCATCCCAGCTGCGCCTCAGCGCCGACTTGGAGGCCTTGGATCTGCAGGGCCTGAGCTCCCTGGACAGGGCAGCGCGGGCGTCCGTGCTGTCCACGGACAGCGGCATCGAGCGAGACCTGCCTCTGGGGGCTGATGAGATCCCGGCTCCCGGCAGCCCTGAGCTGGAGCGGGCTGCGCTGCAGCGCAAGGGGGGCATCAAGAAGCGCCTGTGGCCCCCCGACGTCTCCTGGTCCGGGGCCTGGGATGGGGCACCCGGGCTGCACCGCAGGACCGGCAGGCCCAGCGGGGACGGGGAGCTGCTGCCCGGCGTGGCCCGCGTGCACACGGCCAGGGTGCTGGTGCTGGGGGACGACCGCATGCTGGGGCGCCTGGCCCAGGCCTACCACACACTCAGGTGGGGACCCTGCCCCTGCGAGCCGAGGGGCTGGGGCTGGGCAGGGGGCAGGGGTGGTTTGTCCCCATGCTGGGCTTCACCACCGCTCTGCCACGGAAGAGGAAACTGAGGCTCCAAGGAAGGACATCCCGTCGCCTTTAAGTGGCTCCCACCTATAATGCTAGCTACTCGGGAGGCTGAGATCCGAGCAACTCGGCTAGAAGCCAGCCCAGGCAGGCCAAGGCCAATTCACCTGTAAAAAGGCACAAGGGGAGGTGTGGCTCAAGTGGTGGAGAGCCAGCCTTGATCACAAAAGGGCTACAGGACGGCGCTCAGGCGCTGAGTTCAAGTCCAGTATGTGGGGGCGGGGAGGGGGGAGGAGGAGGAGGAGGTGGAGGAGGAGGAGGAAGAAGAGGAGGAGGAAGAGGAGGAGGAGGGGGAAGAGGAAGGGGAAGAAGAAGAGAAGAAGAAGAAAAGGAAGAAGAAGAAGAAGAAGAAGAAGAAGAAGAAGAAGAAGAAGAAGAAGAAGAAGAAGAAGAAGAAGAGGAAGAAGAAGAGGAAGAAGAAGAGGAAGAAGAAGAGGAAGAAGAGGAAGAAGAAGAGGAGGGGGAAGAGGAGGGGGAAGAGGAAGGGGAAGAAGAAGAGAAGAAGAAGAAGAAAAGGAAGAAGAAGAAGAAAAGGAAGAAGAAGAGGAGGAGGAGGAGGAGGAGGAGGAAGAAAGGATGGGAGAAAGGAAGGAAGGAAAGAAGGAAGGAGGAGGGAAGGAAGGAAGGAGAGAAGGAGGGAAGGAGGGAGGGATGGAGGAAGGGACGAAGGAAGAAGGAAAATAGAGAATGAGAAAAAAAAAAAAACCCACAGCCTTCATGCTGTCAGCCCGCTACCCCATTCGGCTCTGACTGTACTTTTTTACAACTTGCCAGGAAACAGGAGTCACAGAAATTCTGCCTCACCCCCAGACTCAGCCTCCAGCTCTACTACATCCCAGTGCTGGCCCCACAGGTGACTGGACAGGGGAGGGGCAAGGGGTGGAGGGGGGCGGAGCAGGGAGGGGCCAGGACTCTCCAGCAGCCTCAGCCCTATTCTCAGGGGCCAGAGTCATTACCGCTCAAATGCAGAGCTGGGAGAGGCTTCAGGGGTCTTCTGGGGGCCACAAGTGGCCAAGACAGGTTCTCTCACAACACAAGCCCACCCACAAGGTGCCCACTGCTGTGTTTGGTTTGGTTTTGTATTCTTTTTTTTTTTTTTTTTGCCAATATCAGAGTTTGAAAGTGCCAGGGCTTGGCACTTGCTCTGTTTTCTTCCTTGGCTGCCAGTCTGCTACTTGAGCCACACCTCTAGCCCTGCTTTTTGCTGTTTATTTTGGAGATGGAGTCTCGTGGATGGAGTTTCCTGCCTGGGCTGGCTAGAACTGTGATCCACTGTATTGAAGCATCAGGAGCAGCTAGGATTATAGGCATGAGTCACCTGACCAGCTTGGTTTTGTAATACAGTATGATTGAGCTTCTCCTTAAACATAGGTCTTTTCTGCCCCTCTTCACTCTTCTCTTTCTCTCCCTCCCTTCTCTTTCTTCCTTCCCTCTTTCTTTCTTTCTTTCTTTCTTTCTTTTTCTTTCTCTCTGCCTGCCTGTCTGTTCCTATTTCCTTCCCTCCCTCTCCTCCTCTCTCTCCCCTCTCCATGTCTTTCACACACATACTTTCAGGGATTCACATAAAAGCAGAAAAAAACTGGATAATGTTGACTCACACCTGCAATCCTAACCACTCAGGAAGCTGAGACCCGAGGGTTGAGATTCAAAACCAGTGAGGCCAGAAAAGCCCATGTGATTCTTGTCTCCAATTAACCAGCAAAAAGTTGGAAGGAGAGGTGTGGCTCAAGTGATAGAGTACCAGCCTTAAGAGACAAAGCTAACTGAGAACATAAGGCCTTGAGTTCAAGCCCTAATAGCCCCCACCACAGCCATCAAAAGAAAAGAAAACAAAAGAAAGGAAAAGAAAAGAATGGAAGGAAGTCTCAGACAGTGGAAACTTGGCTATGGCTTCACTTCCTGCCACACTGCAGGAAGATCAAAACAAGACTGGTCTCTCCCCTGCCAGGGCCAAAGATTATTTTTCAATCATCCCTGACAAGGGATCCTCAGCCAAAACCATCTCCCCGCCCCTGAGTTCACGAAGCAGATACTAATTAGTCAGATACAGTGCGCAAGCAGAGGCCCTGAGTGGTTAAAGACTGGCCTCCCTCACAAAGCACAGGCTGGGGAACAAGGGACCCCAGGCCAGGAGGCAGGCCCTGAGGGATGAACCCATTCTCTTGTCCCCAGGATCCCACAGCATCCAGGCAGCCAGAGCTGGGAGACCTGGCCACGTTCCTGGGCCGGGCAGACCCCTGGTACCAGAGCACGGTCAACACCCTGTGTCCCGCCATCCACAAGCTGGCTGAAATGGTATGGGCTCTGAGGATGCAGAGAGGGAGGGAAGGAGAGAGGGAGGGCAACATGGGGGCTGCACAGATGGGGATACAAGAAACCCAGTGGGGAGGGAAGGGAGGATGGGCTGGAGGGGGGGGTCCTTTTTAGATATTGACTTCAAGAATCAGCCCCAAGGTGGAGAGGGGAGAGAGAGCATGCCAAGGGAGGACTGTGCAGCCAGTACTTGGATTTCCCAGGAGTGAGCACTTTCTGAGTCTTCTCTGGAGTCTGTGGGAAGGATGGAGTAAACCCATCTTTTCTAGATGTGCAGCCAGAGGGAGGTTTTCTGGGACCTCCCTAGGATCATTTGCTGGTACCGCCCAGCTGGTTTCCTTAGCATTTACTATGTACCCAGCACTGATCCAGACACCTCATGTGTGTGTGTGTGTGTGTGTGTGTGTGCGCGCGCGCGCGCGTGCGCACGCGCGCACTGCTACTGGGGCTTGTACTCAGAGCCTAGCCACTGTCCCTTAGCTGTTTTGATCAAGGCTGGTGCTCTACCACTTGAGCCACAGCTCTACTTCTGGCTTTATGGTGGTTGATTGAAAATAAAAGGTCTCACAGACTTTCCTGCTGGCTTGGAATCATGATCTCAGATCTCAGCCTCCTGAGTGGCTAATGAGCCCCAGTGCCTGGCATAAAGCACTTCTGAGAAGGGATTCATTCCTTTATTTCTTTGCTAGGTTCCTGGGCAGGTCCTCTAACACCTGCTGCTGTTGTCCACACAGCCCCTTTGTGCAGAGCAAGCAGCTGAGGCAAAAAGAGACTGACAACATGCCCCAAGTAACAAAATGAGCTGAGCTGCACTGCGCCCTAGGCACAGGGCAGCCTGGCTCCAGGCCATATTCTCTGCTACACAGCACTGAAGCCCTTCAGCCACAGCTGCCTTGTTAAAGGTCTTTAGCTAGTCACAGCTACACACACATTGCTGATGCTTTTTGTCTACTTTGTAATTTACTTATCCATTGTATTCATTTTTGTGTGTGTGTCAGTACCAAGGCTTGAACTCAGGGCCTCCTGCTCTCTCGCTCAGCTTTTTCCACTCATGCATGGTGCTCTACTACTTGAGCCTCACCTTCTGCACAGCTTTTTGCTAGTTGAATTGGAGATTATAGGCAATCTCATGGACTTTTCAGCCCAAGGTTGCCTAAAGCCTTGATCCTATAGATCTCAATATCCTGAATAGCTAGGATTAGGGCCCTGCGCTACTGGTGCCTGGCATTTTCTGTATTTGTGTGTTTGGCTTTTCTTGTTGACTTTAAAGAGTGTAATGGTATCAGACGTAGCACATTTCTTCTTTTTGATTTCTGCTTTCAGAGTCTTGCTTTGAAAGTCCTCCCCCCCCCCACTCCAAAATTAAATATTCACTGCTAATTTGCTCAAACACTTCCAGTGCCTTGAATTTTATGTTGAGCAAATCAGCCCATCTGCAGTTAATTTTATTGTTTCACGTAAGGTAGTCCATTTTGCTTTTTTTTCCCCCAAAGGTGTAGCCAGTTTGTCCTGAAACTATTTATTGCATTCGTCTCCTGGCCTTTTTCACGTGCCATAATGTGTTTATCATTGACTAAATTCTTTTTTTTTTTTTTTGTCGGTCGTGGGGCTTGAACTCTGGGCCTGGGCGCTGTCCCTCAGCTCTTCAGCTCAAGGCGAGCGCTCTAACACTTGAGCTACAGCACCACTTCCGGTTTTCTGGTGGTTTATTGGAGATAGGAGTCTCACGGTCTCTCCTGCCCGGGCTGGCTTTGAACCGCGATCCTCAGATCTCAGCCTCCTGAGTAGCTAGGATTACAGGCGTGAGCCACCAGCGCCCGGCTCATTGACTAAATTCTTACATCTGCCTGAGTTTATTTCTGGACACCCATTCTCTTTCCTGGATCTGGGCAATACTGTAGAAATCAGCCCTTTTGTATTCTAATATTTGCCAGGGTTAGCTTCTATGAATATCCTTCTTTTACAAAACTTACCAGAACATGCCAATTCTTTTTCCTTCCTGATAAACTGTAGAATTGTCTTTCATGTTTTGTTTTGGGTTTTAAGTTCTGTTGGGATTTTGAGAATCACAGTAGAATTACAATCAAATCCTGGAGAATTCACTTTTTTTTTTTGTCAGACCTGGGGCTTGAACTCAGAGCCTAGGCACTGTCTCTGAGCTATTTCTTCTCAAGGCAAGCGCTCTACCACTTGAGCCACAGCTCCACTTCTGGTTTTCTGGTGGTTAAATGGAGATAAGCATCTCACAGACTTTTTGGCCTGGGCTGGCTTTGAACCACGATCCTCAGATCTCAACCTCCTGAGGAACTAGGATTATAGGCATGAGCCACCAGTTCCCGGCCAAGAATTAGCATCTTTTCTTCTTTTGGAACACACGGTAGCTCTTCATTTATGAAAGTCTTTCTTTTATATCCTTCAGTATAATGGTGTGATTTTCATCATATTAGTATCTGCCCATTTTTTCCTAAACCCATTCTTCGGGTTTTATAGGTCAATGGCAGAAGCTATGAATAGTAGAAAAGGTAGCTATTGATTTGCACATACTTACTTTAAAGAAGTTAAAGAAGACAGTATTTATTGTCAGTACCAGGGTTCAAATTCAAGGCCTCTCACTTATTCAGCTTTCTTGCTAACAGCTGGTGCTCTACCATCTGAACCACACCTCCAATCTAGCTCTTTGCTGGTGAGTAGAGATGGAAATTTTTGGCTCCAGGCTGGATTCAAGCTTTCCATCCTCCATGTCTTAGCCTCCTTAGAAGCTAGGATTACAGGCATGAGCTACTAACACCCTGCCTAACCATTTGTTCTTTAACTACTGTACTGAGCTCTTCCACTTTGCTTTCTTATGTTTTTATGTTTCTTATGTTTTTAATTCATAGCAATATTTTGGTATGCATATGTCTTCTGATTTATACCTTATCTAGGGACATCATTGAATGTATATGAAGGGCTGTTTAGCTGAGTATTAAAATACTTTTTTCCTTGAGCTCCAGAGGACTCCATAGATAATATTTTGGGGGGTTTTCCTCTATCTTTCCCCCTGTAATTAGCAATTAATATGGCCTTGGTGCTTATCCCAAATGCAGCTTCCACATGGAGAAACTGGAAGTGTGTGGGCAGTCATGACACTATGAGAGCAAGTTCAGCGTTCACTGGTGTGAGTGTGAAAGGAATAATGCGAGAATCAGAGACATTTCATAGCACCAGATAGAGCCTGAATGAGATAAACACTGAGATTATAGGGTGGCCATTCTCATCCAAAACTCCCAAATCTGAAATGTCCCTGACATCCAAAACTCCTTCACACCACCACAACACCAAAAGTGGCAAACATCACCATGGTCCCAGGTGGCAGGTTCTAGTCAGAGCATGCACATGTGTGCTCAAGTATCATATGAAGTTGTCTTCAGCTTACAGAGTGAGGGGTATATACAACAAAATAAATTTCACATTTATTAAACATGAATCCCATTGCCAAGATACCTCATGAAAATAGTCTAAAATCTGAAATCAGAGATATTCTTTTGTTTTCTGGTCCTACACATTCCAGAGAAGGGATATTTAATTTGCATTACATTCTATGTTGATGTTTTTCTGTTTGGCCTAAAGATCCCAGTTATTATGGATTATAGTCATGGGAAGCTGTGAAAGCCATGGGGGATAAAGCATTAAATCCAGTCCCAATAAAACACAAACATTATTAGTTTTTATTTATTTACATATTTATTTACATATTTATTTATTTATTTATTTATTTATTTATTTATTTATTTATTTATTTATTTATTTTACAGACAGGGACTCACTATGTTGTCCATGCTGGCTTTGACTTGAACTAATGCTTTTCCTACCTCAGCCTCCCAACAAGCTGGGATTACAGGCATAAGCCATCACACCCAGCTGATTGATTTTTAATAAACAGATCCAGAGACTGATAGAACTGAGAGAGACATCAGTTCATATTACTTACCCTTGTAAGAAATTCAGTACTCAAAAATGTGAATATGCAAAGGGCCGGTGGCTCACATCTGTCATCCTAGCTACTCAGGAGGCTGAGACCTGAGGATCACAGTTTGAAGCCAGGCTGGGCAGGAAAGTCATGAGGCTCTTATCTCCAATGAACAGGTATCCAGTACAGTGATCTGCACCTTTAAATTGTTCAATACGTCCTTGTACAATGGGAATGAATCAGGTTCCTTGGGGAGCTGGAGCTCTGTGCAGATACATTCTGATCAGAAGTAGAAATCAAGTGGTCAGGAAGGATTGGGGTATTGGAAGGACCAGCAGTGTCTGTGCATTGTGGAGAATATGTGAAGGCTCTTAGGGAAATGTGCCTTATTGGTAGTATGGATAAAATCTGCTGAAGACATTCCCCATCTCCCTCACAGCCTCCCTGCCTGGATACATCCCAAGCAGTTGATCCCTTCATCCTGGACACCATCACATACTATGTTCGCATGGGTACCCAACCTATATATTTCCAGATCTACAGGGTCAAGGTAAGCCTCCCATGCCTCCTACTTGGGGCCCTTGGGGTACCATGTCAGGACTACAAGACCACCACTTGGATCCCTCGGCTATGGAGAACAGGGATCATCAAGCTGCAAGTCACAGACACACCTCTGCTCTCTAGGTGATAATGCTTTGTCTGCTTAGTAGCTGGATGGATCCAACCATCACTAATATCTAAGAATCAGATCCACACAGAAGAGTGAGGATCCAAGAGAGGTTGCTCTGAACTCATTTTCAATCTCTAGCCACAAATTCCCAGTCCAAGGCTATTTTCCCCCTAGTGCTAGGGCTTAAACTCAAGCCCTTGAGCTCTCTCATTTGGCTTTTTCACTCAAGGCTGGCACTCTATCACTTGGGCCATGCCTCCACTTCCAGCTTTTTGCTGGTTAACTGGAGGTAAGAGTCTCACAGACTTTTCTGCTCAGGTTGGCTTTGAACCATAATCCTCAGATCTCAACCTCCTGATGACAGGCGTGAGTCACCCACACCCAGCTCAACTACTCTTGTATACATTAAAGGAGCACACAATAGAGCACTAATCAGATGTACAGTCAGTAAATGCATAAGTGGTCTCATGGTCAGGTAGAGAGACATAATTGTGTTTGCTCTCCCTTTACCTTGGTATGTATGTGTTTCCACCAGAACCATCACAAGAATGTAAGTAGAATGCTGTGTATTGGCTTTGCAATAGCTATGACATCTTTAGGTAGAGAGAATTTTCAGTTCCATTACAATCTATGCGATCATGGTCAATTGTATTTATATATATATATATATATATATATATATATAATATATATACATATACATATTGTGTGTGTTTGTGTTCTGTTATTGACCAAACGGTGGTTATCTCTTATTCAGCTGATGGATATATATATTTATGTAATATATTATATATTATGATAATGTAATATATTATATAATATATAATTATAACATAATTATAACATATATGTATAATAAAATATATATTACAAAATTATATGTGCATTATACTATACAATATAGATCAGCTATATTATATGTATATATGTATATATATTATATGTATATATAATGTGTATATTATAGTCTAATTATGTAATATATTATATTATATATAATAACAACCTACTATACATGCATATGTAATTATGTGATATAATACATAATATATAATATATTAAAGATTATATAACAATTATGTTATATAACATTATATATTATATAATATATATACTATTTATTACATGATAGATGTTATATAATATATATCTTATATATAATTATAGCATATTATATGCTATAATATACTATAATATGTTATAATATATTATATATTATATTTCTTTAGTGGTGGATGGGTTCAACTCAGAATCTAGCATGGCCAGGCACCACCCATGGCTCATACTGTAACCCTAGCTACTCAGGAGACTGAGATCTGAGAATCATAGTTCAAAGCCAGCCCCGGCAGGAGAGTCTGTGAGATACTTATCTCCAATAAACCAGTAAAAAGCCAGAAGGAGATGTGATTCAAGTGGTAGAGGGCCATCCTTGAGCAGAGAAGAAGCTAAGCAAGCATGAGACTCTTGAGTTCAAGCCTTAGTATCAGCACAAAAAATAACTAAATACCATAAAGACTCGAGCATGGGTGTGAGGCAGAGGCAGAGATGGATCTGGGCCAGTGAGCCATCCTTCCCCAATCCTCCTTCCTCCCTTCCTACCCCTTCTTCTTTCCAGATCTTCAGTGACCTGAGCCAAGAACCTACAGAGGACATTTTCCTCACAGAGCTGAAGATGAAGATCCATGAGCCCAAACCCCCCAAAGGTGAACAGTGGCCCCTGCTTCCCAAAGCTCGGGCTCAGATTCCCTGGAACTGTCCTACCTTGTCCCCCAGCCGGCTCAACCCTGCGCCTGGCCGATGTCAGAGCTGCCCTTGTCTCCCTCCCTGGAGCTCCCCAAGCCCAGAAGCCAGCCTGGTCCCCCTGAGTGCTAGCTTAGCATCCAGGACTCAGCTTGGCCTCTGTGTGCGTGGAGGGGGATAGGGGACCTCACCCCTCAGCTTGTACCTCTCATCTCTTCCCCCTTCACAGAGGGTGCATCACCCCGGAGGAGAGGGGCAGCGGAGAGCCTGGGCGCTGAGCTCTCCTTGTGCTACCAGAAGGTCAGTGACTTGGCTGTGGTCAGGAGGGTCCGGGGGTTCAGCTAGCAGAAGTGGCTTCACGGACCTGGAGGGGCTGAAGGAGCTAAAGGTCTTTTTCAGTCTGGTGTGATTCTTTTTTCACTAAAGGCTGGTACTCTACCACTTGAGCCTCACCCCCCACTTACGGCTTTTTGCTGGTTCATTGGAGATAAAGAATCTCTCAAATTTGTCTGCCTGGGCTGGCTTTGAACTGCGATCCTCAGATCTCATCTTCTGGAGTAGCTGGGATTACAGGCATGAGCTGTCGGTGCCTGGCTCCTTACAGCTGTTAGCAGTTTTTCAGCCGTGGGAGGGTTTTTCAGGGACAAGGTGGGGGTGAAGGGGTCAAGGTGCATCTTCTGTGTCAACAAGGCCATAATGGAACTTAAGGAAAGAGAGGGCTGACCCCCTGCTCCAAATCTCTCTCAAGAGCTGAGCAAATGCCTCAACTAATCCCACTGGGGCTGGAACCTGGGGCTGGAAGTTGGCAAACTAGGCAGGCTCCATGCCTCTATCCCTGGGTCATTCAGGACAGTGCCCCAGGCAGGGCTGAGGGCA
This sequence comes from Dipodomys merriami, assembly GCF_024711535.1. Lineage (NCBI taxonomy): Eukaryota > Metazoa > Chordata > Mammalia > Rodentia > Heteromyidae > Dipodomys > Dipodomys merriami. The sequence goes on from NW_027206168.1 coordinate 1,909,703, forward strand.
GGCCGAAACACAGGAGAGGCCAGACTGGGAGTATAAGGGTGCAGGGAGAGAGAGACACAACTTGGACCCCACCTGTTCCTTAACCCCCACCCCTACCCCCCCTCAGGCCCTGCTCAGCCACCGTCACCAAGAAGTGGCCATCTCCCTTAGGGCCACTGGGCTGGTCCTGAAGGCCATTCCGGCCAGTGACACTGAAGGTAAGGAGCTGGGGGTGCAGAGCAAAGAGAAAGAGAGAAAGGCTGAGGAGGGAGAAGTCATGGAGAGAGGAAAAGGACTGAAGAGGGAGCGTGCTGAAGGTGGCGCACATCTGGTCACAGAACTCCAGCTTGGACAAGCCGAGCCCTGGGCTTCCCTGACTGAAGCAGGGCCTTGGCACTTTAGGGTTCATTGTTATGAATATATTAATTCTATTGATCTATATTTATTGAATTATATATATCTATATTTAATTATTATTTGCTTACATTGGGATTTGAACTTGGGGGCATATCTGCTTTCATTTAAGGTATTACTGCCCAGACATATGGAAATATTTGAACACTTTCTGTTTAAATTCATACATAGGAATTCACACATTCACAGGGAGATGTTTATTATTTCAAAATTTCTTCTAAGTTTCTTCAGGGTCTGTTTTGTTTTGCCTGTAATTCTTGGATTAGTGGGTAACCAATACATCCAATTAGAAAAACATATTAAATCACAATTTTAATGACTGAATAGAGGTATATCACCCTGAAATATCACTATATGGAAAAGTTTTCTGGTTTAATTTTTTTAAATTAGAACCCGAATTCTGGCCTGGGCCTCTGTACATGGGAAATTAGAAGACATCACTTTAGAGCAGATAGTCATTAGAGCACCTGCCTAGCAAACACAAGACCCCAAGTTCAAGCCCCAGTACTACACAGAAAGGTTACCTCTCGCTGTGCAATCTCTAAAAGGGTAGCAATGTGGATTACTAAGCATGGCACCTGTTTGCCAGGGGCTAGGCAATGCTGTGTTTATGGATGAACTCCTCTGAGCACATGCTAAGCTATGAGACTGTTTCTTTAGAGGAACTTACAAGGCCACTCTGTGGAAAGATCAAAGCCAGCCCCTGTACTGTCAAGCTCTGCTGCTCCCCACTACCCAATCTTACACATGACTTTAAAGACATGAGCACAGAACCAACAAGACCATTCGCCCATGGGCTGGGAATGTGGCTTAGTGGTAGAGGGCTTGCCTAGTATGCATGAAGCCCTGTGTTCTATTCCACAGAACCAACAAACAGAAAAGGCCTGAAGTGGTGCTGTGGCTCAAGTGATAAGAGTGCTAGCCTTGAGCAAAAGAAACTCAGGGACAGTGCCCAGGCCCTGGGTTCAAGCCCCAGGACTGGGCAGGTGTGGGGAGAGATTAAAAAACGTTCAGCCTGTCAGGTGCAGGTGTCTCACAGCTGTAATCCTAGCTACTCAAGAGGCTGAGGATTAAGGCTGGCAACCAGCCCCAGCAAGAAAGTTGGTGAAACTCTTATCTCCAATTAACCACCAAAAAAGTGGATGTGAGGCTCAAGTGGTAGAGCACTAGCCTTGAGCAAAAATGCTGACAGCACCCAGACCCTAAGTTCAAGCCTCAGTACCAGTCGTCTCTCTGTCTCTACTGAATTTGTGCTCTTCTGTTTGGTTGAGACAGTAACTCCCCAGATAGCCCAGGTTGGCCTTAAACTTGACATCCTCCTGCCTCAGCCTCCTGCACTTGTATCTGTTTGTTTATATTGATGGTACAAGGGCCGTGTGCACTTAAGTCTGGTGCCCTGACACTTGTTCTGCTTTTTGCAGTCAATTGGAGATAAGAGTCTTGTGAACTTTTCAGCTTAGGCTGGCTTCGAACCTTGATTCTCCAGATTGCAGACTCCTATGTGGCTAGGATTACAGGCCACTGGTGCCAAGCCACATGTATGTTCTTACAAGGCACCAGAGCTCCAGTCGAGCTAGATTTGTGAGTGACGTGTGAAACTCATTCACAGACATTCTTTCCTTGTGGTCTATAAACACATGGGAGATATATAGTGGCTCCTAGCTTAGAGGTAGGTGCAGGTGATGGATTAACAAGAATCAGGGCTGGATGGGTAGAGATTGAACTCCGGCTTTGCCACCTGATACCTGGTGACCTTGCAAGAGTTGCTTGTAACTTCTCTACATTTTCAGAGAAATTTCTGAAAACAGACTTGATACTCATTTATAACATAGAGTGTAATCTTGGCCCTTATATTTAAATCTGAATTTTTGCTTGTATCTTCTTCCCAAGGTACCTACTCATCCCCTACACCCAAACCCTATCAGATCAGGTCTGGTGATATCAGAGTCCCCCTCAGAGGGGAAAATGCACAACTCCTTTAGCCAGAGGGAGGGACTGGGCCTGGGAGCAGCCACACAGTCATTGTTGGTGGAGGTATAGGGATGGGACTCAGACTTGCCTCTCATGGGAGGGTCCCTGGGTTCAATTCCCAACACCACAGCTAAGTAAAAAAAAAAAAAAAATGTTTACGCCAACGGAACCAGGCACTGGTGGCTCACACCTATAACCTTAACTACTCAGGAAACTGCGATATGAGAATCTCAGTTTGAAGCCAGCCAGGGCAAGAAAGTTGCAAGAAAGTCTTATTTCCAATTATCCAAATTTTTTTTAAAAGGGGGAAAAAAGAAAAAAAAAACTAAAGCAAAAGTGGAGCTATGGCTCAAGTGGTAGAGTGCTAGCCTTGAGTAAGAAAGCTAAGGTCCAGGGTTTGATCTATACACACACACACACACACACACACACACACACACACACACACACACACACACGCACGCACACCACACCACAATCAAAGGAAAGTGTGAAGCAGGTCTCTCCTTGCCATGATGCTTCTGGCTAGCTATTCCTTCTATTCTCATGGTGTCTGCGGCTAAAGAGGAATTCAACCGAACGTTCTTCCTTTGGTAAAGGGGGGCAGGGGATAAAGGACAGAGCTGCAGGAAGGAGTTGGGGCCAATGATGGCTGCCTGGTCTGAGGAGACAGACACCTAGCTGATTCTCCAGGGAGCTGGGTCATGGGGAAGCAAGTGGAACAGCTCAAGAAAGAATTGGGAAGTGGGGAGATAGAGGGCTGAGCTGGGGGCGGGGAGGGAGTGAGCTGGGTTTGGGATGGTCTTCTTAGGACCCAGAATCTCCAATGGACACTTCCCAGGAGTCCCACTCCCAGCCCCCCATCTAATTCAGTTTTGGGGTTCCCCATTGCCCCTGCAGTGGCTGCGTCTGCAATGGACCACATGTGTCTGAATGTGAGCGTGGCGGAGGTTGTCAAGTCCTGTCACCTGGCGGGAAGGTCCTTCTCGGTAGGTTCCAGTGGGAGGTACAGGGCACGGGTGGATGGGAGCCAGGCCAGCAGGTGACAGGGAGCCTGCATGAGGGAAAGGCCTGACAGGAGAGGGCACACTTCGCTATGGAAATGAAGCATCCGATCAGAAAGAATCTGCCCTCCAAACTGTGTTTCAAATACACAACACCAATGAGGCTACATAAAGCACTCAGAGTCAAGGCCCTGTCCTCTACCCAAGGACCATTTGAGGACCTGCAATATGTCCCTTGATCATAACAAATGCCCCCAGCATCCCTGGGAACCACACAGCAGCCAGACCACTAAAGAATAGCAGTCTTTGCTGGGCATTAGTGGCTCTCTCCCATAATCCTTGCCACTCAGGAGATCTGAGAATCCAGCTTCAGAGCCAGCCCAGGCAGACTTATTTCATGTTAATTACCAAAAAGTTAGAAGTAGAGGTGTGGCTCAAATGGCAGAGCACCAGCCTTGAGCAGGAGAGCAGAAAGCCTTGAGTTCAAGCTCTAGTGCTAGTGCCAAAAAAAAAAATAGTGTAGAAGGGAGGGCCCCATTGATGATTCATGTCTGTAATCCTAGCTACTCTGGAGGCTGAGATCTGAGGATCATGGTTCAAAGACAGCCTAGACAGGAAAATCTGTGAGACTCTTATCTCCGACGAACCACCAGAGAACCAGAAGTGGAGCTGGGGCTCAAAGTGGTAGTGCACTAGCCTTGAGTAAAAGAACTTAGCAACAGCACCCAGGCCCTGAGTTCAAGCCTCACGACCAACAAAAGAGGGAAAGAAATTGTTTATGTAATTAATGCTGAGAAGTGCATATTCCCAGGCATCCAGTTGGTCATGTAGAAGTACTGCTAAAGTACTCCTACCATTCGTAGTAGTCCAACATGCACTGTCCATTCAGGCTGGGAGAAGAAGCCACAGGCCATGACAACAGGGAGAGAGTAGAGGCAGGATTATTACTGCTAAGAATCATGTCCGAGAAGCAAGCAGGGGAGCCCTTGGTCTGTACAGAAGAAACAACAGACCTAGGGTGGAAGGAATGGACAGGGCCAACTGCCCTGAGCAAGGGTGACACATGGACGTGTCATCTCTGTGTGTAGATGGCGACAAACACCTTCCGGACCTCCAGTATCCAGGTCCAGAGCCAGGACCAGAGGCCGCTGATGCTGTGGTTGGACAAGGACAATCGGCGCACATTCAAGGACGTAGTTAGGTGAGCTGGGCCTGCCACCTTCCCCCGCCCCCCCCCCTCTAGTCCAGCCAGGGCTCCAGACTTCATGGCACAAACAAGGATACCTTATCAGTGGTGGAACCTATCGCCAGACAGAGGTCCTGATGACTTGGATCTAGGTAGCAGAGTCTGGCACTGGGGAGAGGCTGAGATGCTGAGGGGTACACTCAGCCTGCAGTCCTCCTGACCCAACCCCCTCATGCTGGCACTGGAGGAGGGGGTGGGACTTCTACCAAGGCATCACCCTGGAGCAGCTGTGCCAATTAATAGGACCCTTGCAGGCTTTAACTAGGAAGCATGTTAAGAGAGACCGATAGACACAGAAATCCGTCTCCTCTTCCGGGGAACCCAGGCTCCCTATATTCTTTTTCCTTTTGATTTTCCTCTTCCTTCTGCATGCCATCCTCTTCTATACCCTTCAAATGCATGGGATATCTCCGGTCCCTCAGATAGGCCCTCTGAGCTGGTCTGTCCCCACCACAGATTTGAGGTTGATCCCTGCCCAGAGCCATGTTCCAGGTCTCAGAGATCCAAGACGCCATGGCCCAATCCAGAAGAGCAGAAGGCAATGGAACAGACCGAAACCACGTCCAAGCCTCTTCAAATGCCCATCAACACCTACTCTGGCATTGTCCAGTGAGCCCAATACCAGTGCTAGAATTGGGCCCAGGGCAGCAGGCACAACAAGAAACACTACTCCCAGGCTCTCCAATGCTGGCACCAACAGCGAAAATGAGGGACTGACTCCACTGAAGAGCTCTGGCTTTGACCAGAAGTCTGGAAGGGCCTGGAGCTCAGGGACCTGGCCATAGGGATGTGTGATGATGCAGAACACAGAACAGACCCAGGGGACCCCCGAGTAGAGCCGAGCTGAGATGGAATGGGAGCATGTGCCCCTTGTGAAGCGCCCATTGTGTGTGTTCATTCCTTTTTGTGCTGGTCCTGGGGCTTGAATTCAGGACCTAGGTATTGTTCCTGAGTATTTTCCACTCAAGGCGAGCACTCTACCACTTGAGCCACAGTTCCATTTTCAGACTTTTAGTGGTTAATTGAAAATAAGAGGCTGGCTTCAAACTGAGATCTTCAGATGTCAGCCTCCAGAGTAGCTAGGATTACAGGTGTGAGCCACCAGTGCCCACCTTGCATTTGTTTTTAATCACTCCCTCCTACCCTTGTCTTTAGCCACTCAAGCTCACCACCCAGCCCTTAAAAACCAGCACCAGATACTCTTAGGAGAGGAACATAAAATCACAATTACCTCTATGCTGCTGATCATATAAAATAATATTTATCAAAATGAATTTCAGGAAATGGAAACAATAATTTTTTTCTCTCTGTGTCTTGTTGGTTCATTTATATGTCTTGGGGAGAGGGTAAGGGGAGCACAGAAATGAAGGGATAAAGGGTGAACAAATGCAGCCATAGTGCTCACTAGACACTACGTGGAAATGTACTATACAAATTGTGGGTGGGGATGGAAGGGAAACACTGGGAGACAGTGAGGGAAGAGATGGCATTGTTCAGAAAGAAATGCACTCTTTACCTGACTTATGTAACTGTAACATGTTACTTATGTTTCCCTCTGTACTTCACTTTTATAGTAACAATAAAAAAATCTAAATTTAATAGCATCAGAGCTGCTATTTTAGCCATTGCTCTAGGGCCAAGGAGAAAGATGGAAGAAGGTCAAAGGTGAGCACACTTGGGTCCACTCAGAACACTGTCTACTCCACCCATGCCAAAGTACATCTCTCCCACTGAAGAAAAGAATAACAGAGTCAATAAATGCACACTGAAGTCTTTCTGCTTTTGTCTAATACCCAACAATATTTAGATTTTAATAGAAATCAGAGGGCAGGCCTTCTCATTAACTTAGGGACCGTCCTGATAAGGCACTCTTCCCCAAACAGAGGTGGAAATATGCAGTAATTTCAAAGGATCTTGAGATTAAAGACATCACAATTCTTAGCATTTGAGTTCAATGACTATCAATGACAACTGTTCTAGTATCCCCACACTTAAGAGGCAATCTCCACCCCAGAAGGAGAAAGTAACCAAGAGAACACAAAGCCTTGAGCCCAGAGGCTGGGAAGGTGGCTCAGTGGTAGAGTGCTTGCCTTGCATGCATGAGGCCCTAGGTTCGTATTCCTCAGCACCACATAAGCAGAAAAAGCCAGAAGTGGCACTGTGGCTCAAGTGGTAGAGTGCTAGCCTTGAGCTGAAGAGCTGAGGGACAGCCTCCAGACCTAGAGTTCAGGACTGGCAAAAAATAAATAAAAATAAAATTTAAAAAAGCCTTGAGCCCAGCCCCATCACTGGATGAGTTTCAGCAGACATATAGTACTTGAAGAGGCCCTTTTAAATTTGAGGATTTGAGAGTAGAAAGGTGAAGCCTATGCCTGTAATCCTAGCTACTCAGGAGCCTGAGATCCATGATTTGAAGTTCAAAACCAGCTTAGGCAAAAAAGTCCATGAGACTCTCATTTCCAATTAACCACTAAAAAGCTGGAAGTGGAGCTGTGGCTCAAGTGGTGCAGCAGCAGCCTTGAACAGAAAAAGCTAAGGAACAAAAAGCCCTAGTGCCTACCCACTCATGTGAACACACACACAAACACAAAGTAACAACATGTGCATTCTATTTCAGCCTCTCAATGTCCTAGGAATTGAGACAAGTACCTAGTAGGCACTTATGCCTGCAGGGACGCTGCAGGGGACCTGGAACCAGGCACAGGTTTTCTCAGGTAGACAGGAATTTCAAAGGGGAAAGGGTGGGGCCACATAGGCAGCAGTGTGGAGCCCAGCTCCCGGAACCCTGAAGGTGTAAGCATCTGAGGGCAAGCAGCGGGCAGAGTGCCTGCCTCCCAGAGCAGATGAATCTGGGACAGGTCAAGACCAAGACAAAGATGGATGAAGGAGCTGAGTAGGAGAGGGACAAGGAACAGGCTGCAGTGTGGCTGAGGTGTTTGGAAACCTGAAGTGACTACAGACAATATCACTGAAGTTGACTGAATTTGCCCTGAGGAAACTGAATTTCTTTTTCCTTTTTTTTTTTTCAGTATTGGCGGGATATAAACTTGTTCATATTCATGAAGTCTTTAAGTAGACATGTTTAGAGTTTCCCAGCTGTTAAGGTGCAAACACACTGGGCTTTCTTCCCAGTTCTCTAACAACTTCAAGTCTTGGACCAAATTCTGCTACACAAGCAGACAGATTAACAAGTATTCCTGCCCCCAACTCTACCCATTGCCAAGGCTAGGGTTGTAGATCCGTGGTAGAACACTTGCCTAGCATGCTCAAGGTCCTGGGTTCAATTCCCAGCACTATAAAAAACAGAAGAAGAAAGTAGTAAAAAAAAAAAAATTAGTGGCTGGGGGCTGGGAAGGTGGCTCAGTGGTAGAGTGCTTGCCTTGCATGCATGAGGCCCTGGGTTCAGTTCATAAGCAGAACAAAGCTGGAAGTGGCGCTGTGGCTCTAGTGGTAGAGCACTAGCCTTGTGCTGAAGAGCTGAGGGACAGCACCCAGGCACAGAGTTCAGGCCCCAGAACCAAAAAAAAAAAAAAAAAAAAAAAATCCAATCAAACAAACAATAAACAGTGGCTGGACACTGGACTAATTTGAACAAAAGCCTGTGGCATCCTTCCAAAAAGGATTCTTTTTTCTAGGTTCTTTTTCTAGATTCTTTTTTTTCTAGGTTCTTCTATGCTTTCAAGTGAAGACAAGAATGCCTCATAAATCAGATCAGATATGGTTAAATTCACCTGTAAAATCTATTATGTTGACAGATGAAGCTACTTCTTTTGATCTTAAAATTGTGGATGTGTTTCTATCAGCTGCCTCTTGAGTGTGGCTTTTAATTAAATGCTAGTTTGGGGCCGCTGGAATGTTTACCTCCAAACAAGGCCAGTAACTGCCTTAGGTGTAGATTAAAACTATACAGTACACATAGACTTCTGCGGGGCTGTGAGGTGCTACCAGGATCTGACCTGACCTCCCTCCGCCGCCAGTCCTTCAGTCTTGAACTAGAAATGGGTTGCAGGAGGAACAGCTTGGATACTATGAAACAGTCCTGGGTCTTGGCATCAAAAAAGAAAAGAATCCCCGCCTTCTCGAAGCTTTGATTGCATGGAAACAATCAACAAGGACAGAACAGCTTGATAGTAAGGAAGTAGGAGCCATTAAAGCAGGTGGTAGAGGTGAGTCTTGGGCTTACCATTTCACTTTTGGTGCACAGGGGGTGATCTGTGTGGGTGCCTGCGGATCGGGAAGCCTTTGAATAATTATTTAGAGGAAAGAACTTAATAGATCCCTTTTCTCCACTCTCTCCCACCTCCATCCTTCATCCTAACCCCAACATCCAAGACAATGCGATATCTAGGGGACAGGTGGAACCTGTACCCCAGCTCAGAACACACCCTAGAGGACCCAGGACACGCCTGTGGTACACCTGGATACATCCGGGCAGGCAGCGGAGAAGCCTCGGACTGGGACGTGGCAGTTGCGGAGAGGGAGATAGGGGGAGGGGAACAGGTGCGCCGGCCACGCCCCCGGACGCCACGCCCCCGGACGCCACGCCCCCGGACGCCACGCCCCCGGACGCCACGCCCCCGGACGCCACGCCCCCGGACGCCACGCCCCCGGACGCCACGCCCCCGGACGCCACGCCCCCGGACGCCACGCCCCCGGACGCCACGCCCCCGGACGCCACGCCCCCGGACGCCATGCCACGCCCCCGGACGCCACGCCACGCCCCCGGACGCCACGCCACGCCCCCGGACGCCACGCCCCCCAGCGGCCACACCACGCCCCCTGGGAGGGCGGGGCTGCTTCCGGGTGGGGGCGGCCGTTGAATGGGTGAGCGCGGCGCCTCCCGGGGCGGAGGCCGGCCGCAGTGGGGCTCGCCCTGAGCCGGGACCTCCCCCCACCCCTCCCCCGCCCCGGCCCCCCCCCCCCAGCCTCCTTCTCGGGGGTCATGGAGCCGCGCCCTCCCCGGCCGCCACGGCGCCCGCGCCACGCTCCCCTCCGCTGTCCCCAGGTCCGGGTCTGACGGAGAGCCGGGGCAGCCATGAGCGCCAACCCCCAGTGGGACGTCAGCAGGGCGCTGGGGGTGGCCCGGCTCTTCCACCTGGTGTGCGGGGTCCGGGACGCCTGCGTGGCCCCGTTCCTGACGCTGTACCTGCGGCAGCTGGGCCTGTCCGCGCCCTGGGTGGGCATCCTCATGGGGACCAAGCACCTGGTGGCGGCCTGCTGGGCTCCCTTCTGCACCTTCCTGGCCAGGAGCTATCAGAAGCGGCGGATGCTCCTGCTCGGCTCGCTGCTGGGCTCGGCGGGGGCCGGCCTGCTCATGGTCCTGGTCCCCCCTCTGGATGGACACCCGGTGGACCGCGCTTGCAACGGGAGCCACGGCGTGCCCGCCACGGTCCCGCCACGGGGGACCACGGGGGCCCCCACGATCTCCGCCCCGGAGTGGACCTCCAGCCCGCCAGGGAGGACGGCAACTCCCGAAGCTTCGGGCCCGGGAAATGGACCCCGCCAAGACGATCTAGAACGTCTGAGCGGCCTCCGGGGCTACTGGGTGGGCCCTATTGAAGAAGCCAGGACTACCACCCGAGTTCCCGGGCCGGGTACTTCTGCTTGGGAGGGCGCGTTGGAGGTGGTGAATTCCGCCCTGGCCCTGCTGCCCTTGGGGAGGGTGCCAGGAGCTCCAGCCAACCTGTCGGTGGCCGAGGAGGAAGCCCAGGTCCTGGGCCTCTCCCTGGAAGGGTTGCGATGGACTTTCATCCTCTCCTTGGGGTTCCTGGTGTTCTGGGAGCTGCTCACCGCCCCTCTGGAGCAGGTGGCGGATGACAGCCTTTACGAATACTTGGATTTCGTGGACGCCACCGATCGCTACCGAAACCTGTGGGTCTGGAGATTGCTGGGCATGGCAGCAGGTGTGTGCGGCATCACCGCCTTGGTGGGGCAACTGGACTGCTTCCCCATGACCAACGGCCCCCGGGGTTTGGTGCATTTCTACAGCTACTCCCTGGTCAGTATCCTGGCCTCGCTGGTGAGCATCGCCTTCCCGGTCCCCCTCTCCCGGCGGCCGGAACCCAGCTACAAAACCGTCAAAGCGCTGTCTCTGCTCGGAGGCGATGCCCGCCTCGTGCTCCTGGCTCTGACCGTCTTTCTGCTAGGAGCGGTGGCCAGTACGGTGCAGAACTTCCTGTTCTGGCACATGAAAGACCACGGCAGCAGCGAGCTGATCATGGGGTTTTCTGTGGCCCTCAGCCTGCTGGGGGAACTCCTGCTCCATCCATTCAAAGCAGCGTTGCTCAAGAAACTGTCCCGGGTGGGCGTGATGGGGCTGGGGCTGGGCTGCCTGGCGGGGCAGCTGCTGTACTACTCTTTCCTGTGGAGCTGGTGGTCCGTCCTGCCCGTGCAGATCCTCGGAGCCATCAGCAGAGGGGCCCTGTGGTGGGCCGTGGCGGCCTCCATAGAGGAGGGAGCCACCCCGGGCACCGAGAGACCTCTGGGTACTATGTTCCAGGGCCACTTTTACGGAGGTGGCTGTAGTTTGGGCAGCTTCGTAGGGGGCTTCGTGGTGATGCGTTTCAACCTGGTTGTGCTCTACCGGTCCTGCTGCGTGATCCTGTTGGTCTGGCTGGCCTTGTTCCTGTCCATCCAACCCAGGCTGCCCAAAGGGCGGAAAATCAACTACTCGAAGCTGTTAGCTGTGGAGGGGAGCGACACCAGCGACTCTGAGCAGGGGTCTGAGCGGGACTGGCTGGTGAAGGCCATGAAGGAGGAGCACTCGAGCTGGAAGGGCTGAATGGGTCACAGCACACTCACCAGGAAAAGGCACTAAGGAATTGGACAGACTTTAGTCCAATCAGGAGCCCGGAGGCTGGAATCCCTCCCTGGATCACTGGGAGAGCCTTGGGGAACAGAAGCCATGTGTATGCCTGAGGCCCAACAGGATCATCTCATTATATGATTTTCTTTTGAAGTAAAAAAAAAGAAAATATTTGATTCCTTTTTTGCCATTCAATGGTTTAAAAAATACAGAATAATATAAAAATTCCTTTACATTCACTTCCTTTTGACAAGGTCTGGGAAGGCTCTAATTGTCCTGGTTAGTGTGATACTTGGTCCCAGGAATCGCTAAGGTGATGTCATGAAATTGGCAGTTGTAGGAAAGCAAGGAGGCTCAGCAGCATGCAGTAGGCAGAGGGGGGAAGCAGGCCTGGATAAGACCTGAGTGTTTCCACGGGTGGTGGCCCAGTGAGGTGCTTGTGACTCAAATCTATAATCATAGCTACTCAGAAGGCTGAGATCTGAGGATCACAGTTCAAAGCCAGATGAGGCAGAAAAGTCTACAAGACTCTTCAAGTAACCATCAAAAAAACAGAAGTAGAGCTGTGACTCAAGTGGTAGAGCATCAGCTTTGAGAGAAAAAAAAAAAAAAGCCAAGCAAGAGCACAAGGCCTTAAGTTCAAGCCAAGTACGAGCACAAGAAAAACAAAAACAGAGGAGGTGGCCTGTTATATAAAAGCTCAGTTAGGACAGGTGAGAATGGTATTGAACACTGACCCTTATGCCAACACACAACACACACATACACCAGGATTACACACACTCACTAGAGAAATGATTGAACCTCATTGTGTCAATACAGCTGTGACTCAGAGCTAGAGAAAAGGAAGCAGTACATGGACATCTACTGGAAAGACATGTTTCTAGAGTCTTTATTTGTTTCCATTTCTCCTAGGAAGCTTTAGGTTACAAATAACTAACACAAAATGACTTTGCCTTAGAGATCCATTTGTCTCACCTAAGACATACAGGCAACAACGGAGCTCACAGATGCCCATGAGGACAGAGTCCTTTCAACTCCTGACTGTCACAATCAGCTTGTAAACCCTCCTCCCCTCCCCTCCCCCCATTTGTATCATAACAAAATGGCTGCTGAACCTCCAGGCTGCTTGCAGGCAGGAAGCAAAGGGAAAGACAACAAGGCAACAGAAGAAATGGGATCAATAAAACAGAAGTCTCCCCAGAACTTCTTGGGCTACCTCTATTAAAGCTATGTCATCTTGCCATCTCGTTGCAAAGGAGACTGAAAAGCAGAGTCTTTTCATTTGGATCCAGTGACACCTCAAGCAAAATCGAGGTTACGTTAAGATGCGAGGGAGGATATTAGATCATTAAGCAGGAGCTCATACAGCTACATTGGCAATGAAATCCATATCTAGATCTGCCTCGTTCCAAGTCTGGAGTCCCTTTAGCCCAATGAGCTCGTTTCCCCACAGCTATGGGGTGGCAGGGTCAGGTGGCCAAGAATTTAGTGGAGGGAGGTAAAAATGTAATGTTAAGCTTGAATCCTATCTAGTGTTTAACATGTAGACAGAGTATACAATAATGCCACAATACAAACACACATGCCTTCCTGACCTATGCCAAAGAATGAGGAACTGGCATAGGAGCTAAGGTAATAAGTGTGACTAAGAAGAAGAAAAGAAGGAAGGAAGAGTCACTGCCATTTGCCTGTATCCACAGTATCCCTCCTACAGGATCAGACTTAACGAAACAACCCATGGGAATGCCTAAAGCTGGAGGTCTTACTGTCCTTTTGGACTAAGTTGGAGAAGTGAGTGGTACTGAAGGAAGAGCTGAATGGAATAATGATTTAAGACTCCAAATACTTGGCTACTTAGTGTTGGACTAGCCTGGATCCCTAAAGAATGTGTTACTTTTACTTGGGCACCTCAAAAGCAAAACACAGAGTCCTAAATTCAGAGAGCCAATAGCCAACCAAGTATGATGGCTCACACCTATAATCCCTACTACTCAGGATGCAGCGATCAGGAGGATTGTGGTTCAATGCCTAGGTAAAAAGTAAGATCCCATCTTGACAAAAAAAAATTTTAATGGACCATCATGGCTCATACCTATCATCCCAGATAGGAAGTGTAAGTAGGAGGATCAAGGTCCAAATTAGCCACAAGCACAAAACAAAACAAAAACAAGACCCTACCTGAAAAGTAAAGCAAAAAGCAGGTAGAACACATGCTTAGCAACTACAAGGCCCCTAAGTTTTAAAAAAAAAATTTTTTTTGGTCAGTTATGGAGCTTGAACTCTGGGCTTGGGTGCTGCCCCTGCATTCTTCAGCTCAAGGCAAGTGCTCTACCGCTTGAGCCACAGTGCCACTTCCAGTTTTCTCTAGTGGTTTATTGGAGATAAGAGTCTCACAGGCTTTCCTGCCCAGGCTGGCTTTGAATTGTGATCCTCACATCTCAGCCTCCTGAGTAGCTAGGAATACAGGCGTGAGCCACCGGCCCCCGGCTAAATTTTTTTTTTTTTTTGTCGGTCATGGGGCTTGAACTCTGGGCCTGGGTGCTGTCCCTCAGCTCTTCAGCTCAAGGCGAGCGCTCTACCACTTGAGCTACAGTGCCACTTAAAAAAATTTTTTAAGTCAACAGTCTAGCTAGATTTACACACACACAAACACACACACACACACACACACACACACACACACACACACACACACACACACACACACACACACACACACCCTGAAGTTCAAGACACTGAAAAACTCCACACAGCAGCATTACTGTAGTTTAAGGAAGGGACAGACCATTTTGGATGAAAGAACACATCTTTAAGACAGTTGCTGGTGGCCAGCTACTCAGGAGGCTGGGATCTGAGGAACAAACTTTGAAGTCAGCCTGAACAGAGAGTTTGTGACACTATCTCCAATAAACTACAAAAATAAGCCAAAGTAGAGCTGTGGCTCAAGTGGAAGAGCTTTAGTCCTGAGCAATAATATTCAGGAATAGCATCCAGGCCCTGAGTTCAAACCCCAGTACCAGCAGACACACACACACACACACACACACACACACACACACACACACACACACACACACACATTCACAAAGAAACTTTAGACTTCAAGCTGGGTAACAGTTTGGCTCACACCCATAATTCTTGCTATTCAGGAAGCTAAGATGTAGTGATGGAAAAGTATCCTGGGAAGAAAAAAATCTGTAAGACTCCCATCTCTCATGAACCAGTAAAAAGCTTGTTGGAGGCATGGCTAAGATGATAGAGCATCATCCTAGCAAGTGAGCCACGCAAGTGTGAGGCCCTTCATTCAAGACTTAGGCTTGGATACATGACATGGTGTTTGCTGTATCAGCTACTCAAGTCAGTAGATCAGGTAAGTTGTGTAACATCAAAGGCAATAAAATGCTGAACCCCAGTCCTGTGAATCTTGCAGATTGCAAGCCTGACAATCTGATCTCTCTTGGTTCTTGCTACATGGAAAGTAAATATTGAATGAGTTGTGATGACTATGCTTAGATTTACTTAGACCATTATTCTCTAAGTGAATATGGTAGAACACTTAATCCTAGTAGGATAGAGGCTGGAAGAGAGAAATAAAAAGGATCCCAAACAACCTTGAAAAAGGATGTAGATTACTGATACATCTTAGAAACTTACATTGCCTATTAACAAAGTAAACACTCTCAAAAGTCCTGTAGTATACAAACTTGTTTCTCTTGTTTGACATCTAAGTCCCCGCAGTATCTGGTAAAACAAACCCCTCTCTCCAATCTAGCAGAGCCAGTATTCCTTCCCTAGGAGACATTTTGGAAGATAACCAACATTAGCAGTTTGGGAGAGTCACTTTTTTTCCTTTTTCTTTTTCTTTTTTTTTAATCAGTTGTGGGCTTTGAATTCAGGGCCTGGGCACTGTCCCTGAGCTTTTTTGCTCACTCCTAGTGCTCTTCCAAGTGAAGCCATGGCTTCACTTCTAGTTTTCAGATGGTTAATAGGAGATGAGTCCCACAGACTTTCTTGCCTGGGCTGGCTTTGAATCACCATTCAAAGCCTCCTGAGTAGCTAAGATTACAGGAGAGAGCCACCAACACCCAGCTTTCATTCTCCAGTCCTTTTCCTGTCAGCTGGTCTCCACTTCCCTTTTTTGCCAGACCTCTACTCTGGGGATCTATTTATTTCTATTTATTCATTTATGAGCTAAGGTCCTTACCCGTCTAGGCAGATGCTCTACCATTTGAGTTATGCCCCTAGCTCCAAGCCTAGAGTTTTATTTCTGAATAATTTGGAGAAGACACTGCTAATTTAGGTCACAATATGTTTGTTTTTCAATTACTTTGCAGGCTCCAGTCTTCCCCCTGGGTTTATTTCCCATGTTTCTCAGGTACTGCTGCTTTTAAAGTGCTTTCAAGGGTGACTGACTTCTGGAATAGTGAAGTGAGAATGGTAGTGAACCACTCTTCCTTAAAAACAACACAAATATTGGCAATGCAACTAGAACAAGCCATTCTGGAGTTCTGGAAATGTACCAAAGCTGCAGAATGAGCGGAAGATCGTGTAACCATGAGAAAATACTGACTCCTAACCAAACAGAGGCATGTATGGCATTGCAACTTGGTGAGCCAATAGCTATAAGAAGCTAGTGGTCTCAAAGTTGAAGGGAGGACTAACCTCTCAGGGAGCTCTGTCAAAAACAGGATCTATTGGAGGATGTATGCTAGAGGGAGGGAGGAGGGCCAAAGGACATGAATGAAGATGAATATTGTCAAAGTGTGTGTGTGTGTGTGTGTGTGTGTGTGTGTGTGTGTGTGTGTGTGTGTGTGTGTGTGTGTGTGTGTACTAGGGCTTGAACTTGGGGCTTTGTGCTTTTACTTGGCCTTATCACTCAAGGCTGATGCTATACCATATCTACACTTCTGGCTTTTTGCTATTTCATTGGAGATAAGGGTCTCACAGACTGTTCTGCCTACGCTGGCTTTGAACCTAGATCTTTAGATCTCAGCTCCCTGAGTAACTAGGATTCAAGTGTGAGTCACCAGCACCTGGCTTAAAGTAATTTACATGCATGTATGAAAATGGAAGAATGAAACCTGTTGACATTGTTTTAAGAAGCAGAGAGGGATCAGGAAGTAATGTGAATAGGGTGAGCTTGGTCAGGGTCCATGGTATGCATATGTGGAAATACCACAATTAGTTTACAACTAATAAAAATCACCCCCCCCCCAATCCTTTCC
The DNA here is from genome assembly GCF_024711535.1 of Dipodomys merriami. NCBI lineage: Eukaryota > Metazoa > Chordata > Mammalia > Rodentia > Heteromyidae > Dipodomys > Dipodomys merriami. The sequence continues at coordinate 1,926,350 of NW_027206168.1, forward strand.
TACAGCATAATCAATATTTTGACTAAATCAGCAGCTACCTGGAAAACTCATTTCCACAGTATTGTACTTTGTTTGACTTACAACTCAGATCAGGAGGAAGAAAACTATCCCCAGGGCATTACTAAAAACAATAACCATCACACGTAAACTATTACCTTAGATATCTCAGGCTCTAGTCTGGGTTGCAGCAAATAAGAGCCTGGCTAGCCACAATACAACCTTAAGAGGAAATCTCTGAGAAATAGAAAACTACAGGAATTGTTTTCAAAGCTCTAATATTTCTGGGGATGTGGAAGTCTGGGTATATGTACATGTATGGAAACAACATTAGAAAGAAGAAAGTCTTTGTCATTCACCTCTGGCTGACCTTGAGTTCTTATGCAAGCAAGAAATCAAGTCCAAGGCCATCTTATGAACTTTGCAGAGTTGGAAAATGTGCTTTCTGATACAGACCCCCTTGGCAAGGGGTGGGACACGAGGTATGGAAGGGCATCTTCAGCCCCCTCTGGCTAACCACTCAAATAGACTGACCTGAGACTGAATCCTGGGTGACTAGAGTTTTGGCGCATGCTTTCTTTCATATGTGGAAGTGAGAACTAAAACATAATGACAAGATAACCTATACCAGACTCTGGGCATTCACACACAGTCAGACTAAAGGAGCATCCCCTTACGGGAAGAACCCAAAGGTATAACTTCTCTGAACATTTAAAATATTATTTATCAAGCCAGGTACTGGTGACTTAACCCTGTAATCCTAGCTACTCAAGAGGCTGAGATCTGAGGATCAAAGTTCAAAGCCAACCTGAGCAGAAAAGTCTAGGAGACTTTTATCTCCAGTTAACCACCCAAACCCAGAAAGTGGAGCTGTGGCTCAAAGTGATAGAGTGCTAGCCTTGAGTAAAAGCTCAGAGACAGCACTCAGGCCCTGAGTTCAAGCCCCACGACTGACAAAAATAAATAAATAAATAAATAAAATATTATTTATTGAAACAAACTCCAAAAAATGGAAATATGGGTTTTTGTTGTTATTGTTATTTTGGTGGTGATAATGGTGTTTGTTTTTGCTTCCGTTTTTTTTATTCTGGAATGCAAATGGTATGCAGAAAGGGATGAAGGAAGGGTGAACAAATGCTATCCTGCTATGTGGAAAATTGTTCGTGTAACTTGTGGGCAGGGACAGGAGGGGGAAAGCGAAGGAAGGGGTGACATTGTCCCAAAACAGAAAAGTATTCATTGCTTGACTTACAAAATGATAAACCCTCTGTACAGCACCTTACTAATAACAATAAAATTGTATTTTAAAATTAACAATTTCTTCTTTTTTTTACACACTAACAGGGAAATCAGGGCCTGCACACTACAGAGAAGAAAGGATATATAGACACGATTCAAGAAGTTCCCAAATAAATAGCAACAAGAAAAGCAATAACAACACAAGTCCAACAATATCAACCAACCTGGGGAAATAGCGCTTAGTGTTCAGCAGAAATCTACAAAACACGCAGAAAATATGAGGCATAGGTCACTAACACAGAAACTTAATCAGGCAGAGAAACACTCAAAATGGTATAGCTCAAGAGGTGGAGCTCCAGCCATGAGCAAACAAAGCCAAATGAGAGCTCAAAACTTCCTTACTAGTATTGCACTAGGAAAAAATTGCTCTATGACTCGAATCCCATAAAAACGTTGCATTTGAAAAGTACAAATTGGGGCTGGGAAGGTGGCTCAGTGGTTGAGTGCTTGCTTTGCATGCATGAAGCCCTGGGTTCGATTGCTCAGTACCACATAAGCAAAAAAAAGCCAGAAGTGGCACTGTGGCTCAAGTGGTAGAGCGGCTAGCCTTGAGCTGAAGAGCTGAGGGACAGTGCCCAGGCCCAGAGTTCAGGCCCCACGACTGGCAAAAAAAAAAAAAAAAAGTAAAGGAGGGGCTGGGAAGGTGGCTCAGTCGTAGAGTGCTTGCCTTGCATGCCTGAGGCCCTGGGTTCGATTCCTCAGCACCACATAAGCAAAAAGAAAAAAGCCGGAAGTGGCGCTGTGGCTCAAGTGGTAGAGTGCTAGCCTTGAGCTGAAGAGCTGAGGGACAGTGCCCAGGCCCAGAGTTCAGGCCCCATGACCGGACCCCCCCCCCAAAAAGTAAAAGTACAAATTGGAAATGGAGTGGTTTAAGTGGTAGAGTGCCAGCCTTAAGTGAGAAAGCTAAGGAACAGTGTCTAGGACCTGAGTTCAAGCCCCAGTATTGGCCCACACACACAAAAAGAAAAAGAATAATACACACTGAAACAGTAATTTTTGTACCTATAATACTTACAATGGCCTTTTAATACTTATAATGGATTCTCAACAGTTGAATGGTAACGTAGACAAAACAAAAAGTCCTCATTAATTGCAAATGTGTCTGGGTTACAACCTATTTGAAGAATTAGAATAATATATACCTGATTTAAATAAATAGCATAGAACAATTAATATGTCCATAATTTGTGAGTAGGACAAAAGGAGAAATAAGTGTACAAATGGTAAGTCTGTAACTGCAAAAGCTAAACTTATTTATGTATCTGAATATTTGTTGTTTGATCTGAGCAATAAAGGTAGACGGATGGAGAAAGAGAGAAATATAAAATTGCAGAAAGAATGCAGAAGTAAAATTAATAGTGGGAACTAAGGGGGAATAACATTTATGACAAAAAATGATTTTTTAGCAAAAAATTACATTTACACTTGGCACTGGTGGCTCACACCTATAATCCTAGTTATTCGGGAAGCTGAGATCTGAGGGTTGCAGTTCAATGCCAGCTTGGGCAGGAAAAGTCCTTAAGACTCTTATTCCCAATTAACCACCAGAAAACCAGAAGTGAAGCTGTGGCTCAAAGTGGTAGAGTGCTAGCCTTGAATAAAAAAGCTCAGAGATAGTAGCCAGGCCCTGAGTTCAAGCTCTATGACCACCACCAACAACAAAAATTGCATATATGCCGGGCACCGGTGGCTCATGCCTGTAATCCTAGCTATTCAGGAGGCTGAGATCTGAGGATCACGGTTCAAAGCCAGCCTGGGCAGAAAAGTCTGTGAGACTCTGATCTCTAATAAACCACTAGAAAATCAGAAGTAGCACTGTGGCTCAAGAGGTAGAGCACTGGCCTTGAGCTGAAGAGCTGAGGGACAGCACCCAGGCCCAGAGTTCAAGCCCTACGACCGACAAAAAAAAATTGCATTTAACTACATGAAATTGTTCTACCACCCAAAATGGTCCTTAAATCAAAGGACTGAGAAAAGTACTTGCAATTTTCAATCCAGGTACTGGTGACTCACACCTATAATCCTAGGTACTCAGGAGGCTGCCATCTGAGGACCATGGATCAAAGCCAGACAAAGCAGAAAAGTCCGTGAGACTCTGATCTCCAATAAACCACTAGAAAGCCAGAAGTGGCACTGTGGCTCAAGAGGTAGAGCACTCACCTTGAGCTGAGAAGCACAGGGACAGCACCCAGGCCCAGAGTTCAAGCCCTACGACCGACAAAAAAAAAAAAAAATGGAAGTGAAGCTATGGCTCAAGTAAAGTACCACTTGAGCAAAAAAGCTAATGACAGCTCCCAGGCTCTGTCTGTGTGCAAGCCTCAGTACCAACACACACACACACACACACACACACACACACACACACATTATTGGACAGCCAAGATCAGGGTAGTGTCCGGAGGATTGCTGCCTAGGCAGGATTTTGCCCTGGTGTAGACAGCTACTTTCCCACAGTGTGCTAACATAGTCTTTGCTGTGTGCTATGCACAACAAGGAACCAGCTGTTGAGTGTCTCTTCTTATATCATGAGGTTAGAACTCCATGATTAGGACCTCATTTGGCCCTAATTGTCACTTGAAGATTTTGTCTCCAAATAGAGTCACATTAAGGGGCTAGAACTTCAACACACAAATGGGGGGGGCAATTGAGTCCAAGGAGAGCCCAAGTCTGTCCCCATAATAGAAGTATAGCGGGGTCACCTACCTGGTTGTGCCCACACTGCTCCTCTTTCAATTGACTACTCTAGATTGGCATTAAGTTGATGCTGAGCAAGTGCTGGCTTGCTTGGCTCTTGCCACACGGTGGTGACAGGATTTCCCACTGTGGTTGTTGCCAGGACAATATGAACATGAGGAATGGCCTGGCCCAGCCCCCACCCCATCCCCTCAACATCTGTCTTTCTCCCTGGGATTTCCTCTCTGTTTCTATCTGGATTTCCAATTACCCATCAACCCCCACCCTCACCCCCCACCCCCCACCCCCCCCCCCCCCCCCCCCCCGGTGTCAGCAGCAGCCTCAAGAGCAGGAAGGAAGAGTTTTTCCTGATTTTCAGCCTTGGGGAAATCCTGGCCTTGCTGTTGCCAAAGATGAGCTTCCTTTAAAAATATATATATGAAGAGCTTGGAACAGATGATTGTAGGCTGTTCTAGCTCTACAATTTTGAGTGTGCTTGAGGAGTATAGAGCTGGTAACTCATATAAGGCGTTCTAAGGTATTTTAAGACTATCGTTTCCAAGGAGATAAAGAGGCTCAATGGGGAAATACCCAAGGACAGAGAGTTATTAGCGTGAACAGATGTCGTTTAGAGGGTGGGTGTCAGTCAAGGTTCAGGGAGTGCAGTGAAGGGAAGGATGGTGGCAAAAGTTCACAGGAAAACGACCGATCACAGGAAGATTTGGGCAAGTACCCAGGGTTCAGGCCTAGTATCCTCAGGAGGCTGAAGTCAGAAGGACCCTGAGTTGAAGTCATCCTGGACAGAAAAGTCTGGGAGACTATTTATAATTAACCAGCAAAAGTAGTGGGCAAGGAGGCATGGTTCAAGTGGTAGAGAATGAGCCATGAGCAAGAACAGGAAATGAAAATGTGAAGCCCTGAGTTCAAGCCCTAGTGCCAGAAAAATAAAACAGTAATAGGAAGAAGATGAAAAGGAAAATGAAGAAGAGGAGAAAAAGGGAAAGAGAGGAGGAGGAGGAAGAGGGAAAGGAGGAAAAAGAAGAGAAGGAAGAAGAGGAGGAGGAGGAGGAGGGAAGAGGAGAAAAGGAGGAGGACAAAGAGAGGGAGAGGAAGAAGAGGAAGAGGGAGAAGCAGCAAATGACTTTTAAGTATAGTGCTATAGTGTACAGCTGTAATCCTAGTACTTGAGAAGCCTGGACAGGAGGACCTCAAGTCTGAGGCCACTTGGTCTACCTAGTGAGAACCTGAGAGAAAGGAAAGAAGAGAGGAGAAGAGGAGGGGAGAGAAGAAAAGAAGGAGAGAATAAAAGTAAAAGAGGAAAGTATTAACATGAAAGAAGACAAGAGGGAAAGGGAGAAGAAAAGAGAAGGGAGGGAGGAATGAGGGAAACAATAACTATAAATTCTGAAATATTACAAATACTTCATAAATAAAGACGCGCCATTGACAATGAACATCATTACCAGTGCATAGTAAACCTCCATGCACCTATATCTTTCCCTTCATCCCCACCAAGAGACATGGACTGTGACCTGGATTGCTGCTTCATTATTCTTTGGAGTTCTTTATCTTGCTACTTTGTATGTACTCACTCAGGGACAATTTTTTTAAACAATCAGAGATAATATTTGAAGACTGAGAAGTATGACATTTAAATTGTGGCAGGAGAACAAGGTATCCATGCTGACTAGGCTGTGGGGAGAATAAAATACATAGAATAACTTCAGTCAGTGAGAGCATGCGCAGTTCCTCCTGCTCTTTGGTCTCTTCGAAATGGCAGAGTTCCAAGCAGCAGCTCCCGTAGGCAGATGGAGAAAGATCAGCCATCTCCCAGACGCAAGACAAAGTCTTTTCTTAGAAATTTAAGCATTGGAGCCAGGTGCCAGTGGCTTATGCCTGTAATCCGAGCTCCTCAGGAGGCTGAGATCTGAGGACTGTAGTTTGAAGACAGCCTGAGCAGGAAAGACCATGAGACTCTTATCTCCAATTAATCACAGCAAAAAGCTGGAAGTGGCACTGTGGCTCAAGTGGGAGAGTGCTAGCCTTGAGCAAAAGGAGACTAGGGACAATGCCCAGGCCCAGAGTTCAAGCCCTGCAACCCACAAAAAAAAAAAAAGGCAGCTAGATTTATGAAAACCCATTATCTTTACACAGCCCAGCCTAGCTAAATGCTGCTGTAACAAAGCCATTAAAATTCACTCTACAGACCTTAAAAATGACGTGTGTGGAAGGAAGGGAAAGGATTTTTATAATTTTGCTCTTGAAATGATATGCCTGAGTCACTCATTGAATTTACAAATTGCTTTTTTTTTCCCTTCCAAAATCTGGGCCTAATTGGGAATTCTTGAGAAGTGAGAATATCAACTCCTCAGATACCTCTCAGAAGTGTGAAATGCTAAGTGAATGGTGAAATTAACAATCACAAGGCAGGCATATGACATTTGTGTGCATTAAATTAAACCATGTCTGTCTCTGTGTGTGTGTGAGAGAGAGAGAGAGAAAGAGAGAGAGACAGAGAGACAGAGACAGAGACAGAGAGACAGAGAGAAAGAGAGACTACTGGGATTTGAACTCAGGACACTGAGTTAGCTGATCTTTTTCACTCCAGGCTAGTGCTCTACCACCTGACCCACACCTCCACTTTCCACTTTTTGCTTGCTAGTTCACTAGAGGTAAGAGTCTCATAGACTTTTCTGTCCTGGCTGACTTTGAACCATGATCCTCAGATCTCAGCCTCCTGAGTAGCTAGGATGACAGGTGTGAAGAACCAGCACCTGGCTGTGTTTACAGTTTAGAGGTAATAATTAAAGTCAGGCTTCAGACATTGTTGTGGGTTCCTTGAAAGCTCATAGACCCTGGGCCCTGTGTCCTCTGGTCTGGGAGATCAGCAGACTGTGGGAAGATTATTCACCCACGTCTGCAAGTACCACGTGGCTCCTGTGGCTCCTGTGTCCCAGACCCTCCCCCTCCCCCCTTCCACCGCCAGTCACTCTTAGAGGCAGTAAGGGCTGGAGCCCTATAGATGAGCCACCCTTGGGTAGTCACCACAATCTGGGGATTGGCCATTGTAAACAGTGGGGACCTGGTGTTGCTCACTGTTAGCTGGGATTACAGGCATGAGCCATCATGCTCAAACAAAAGGAAGAGATTATTTCACACATGCACAACATGGATGAACCTTGAGTATGCTGTGCTAAGTAAAATAAGCAAGTCACAGAAGACACGATAGGAAATGTACTCATTACCTTGCTCATGTTACTGTAACCCCTCTGTACAATAAAAAAACGTACCAAAAAAAAGGACACATACTGTACAACTCCTAACCGCTTAGGGGCTAGGGGTGGTCTGATCATGAAGGCAGAGGTGAGGTGGTAGTTACCAGGGGGCGGGGATGTAGGAAGTTGTTGAGTTTCATTTTTGTAAAATATTCTGGAAACCAGGAATTGCACAACAATGTAAATATACTTACCAGTACTGAACGATGCACCTAAAAGAACTTAAATCCTTAATTCATAGGTGGATTTTCCATCTTTATAACATTGAGTCATTCTTCAAAAGCCTTATGAGTCTCTAGTCAAGGCTGTGTGTGTGTGTGTGTGTGTGTGTGTGTGTGTGTGTGTGTGTTGTGTACTGGAGTTTAAACTCAGGGTCTGGGGACTGTCCTTTAGCTGTTTCCACTCTAGGCTAGTATTCTACCACTTGAGCCACAGCTCCACTTTCCACATTCTGGTGGTTAAATGGAGAGAGAAGTCTCATGGACTTTCCTGTCCAGGCTGACTTTGAACCTCAATGTTCAGATCTTATGCTCCCTGAGTAGCTAGGATTTTAGGCTTGAGTGCTTTGTAACTTATCACTGACACTCCTCCAATGCATAAAAACCAACCCCCTACTTGCAAATTTCACAGAATCGCATTAAAATCAAAGCACCTCCACTCATTAATCACTTTCTTGGATTTTCATAGTATGTGATCACAGTTTTCTGCCATTGTGTGAAAGACGGAAAGGAAAAAAAAAACTTGTTTTGTTTTTGTCTTTGTGTCCTCGCTCAGGCATCCAAACCAATGCTGAACCATCACAATGACAGCAGAAAGTCTGCCTAGTCTCTATCTTTAACAAGAACATATTTGTTGTCTGCTGGCTTCAGCTATTTTCTCTCACGTTCATGAAGTGACTTATTTTGAAGGATGAGTGTTGACATTTTTTGGTGCTAATACTGGGGCATGAACTCAGGGCCTGGCCGCCACGGGCTGTGTGTTAGGGTGTGTTAGGGTCCGTTCTGAAGGGGAGGTTGAGCAGAGCAGAGGGAGGGGGGGGAGGAGACAGGAGTGGGCAGGACTCTTCCTCTCATCAGCGATACAAAGGTCGGTGCGCGAGGTGGCCAGCAGGGGGCCCCAGACGACCGACGATGTGCTGAGATGGAGACACTGCGGTGCGCGGCGGGGACCCCCCCCCCTTAGCCACACCCCACTTCCACACCACAGAAGCACCCAGTCTCCCGCTTGCAGACAAACGGCGGGGGTTGGGGGGCTGAGGGGGAGCAGGAGAGAGTGAGGGGAGGGGGGCGAGGAGGTGGGGGCGCGGGGAGCCGGGAGCCCTGGTTGGGAGGGAGCTGAGTTCTCCCCCACCCAGGGGCAGGAGCCCCCAGGACGCCCCCTTACGCGGGGCCTCGAATTGACCATGTGGAACTCGGTCAGATGAGTTTATGCTGGCGCTGACGGGCCCAGGAAGGCGGCCATTATAAAGTAAACCTTTTAAAGATGAAACCTTTGGAAAGATTTATTCCCCTCCCTTTTCTTTTGTGAACCTCAAAGCCTGGCTATCTAGAGAGCCAGGGCCCTCTGGCTCTCTATCTAGAGGGGGGGGCTCTACCCTGCGTGTCCAGCCCCACACCCCTCCTCATTGGTCCCCAAGCTTCTGGCTCCTCCTCCACCTACACCTTGGTCCATCACTTAACTTGATTCCAACTTCCCGCGTCCCCGCCCTTCACTGCCCAGCCTGAAATCCCGCTCTTCCTCCTCCTCTTTTCTTCTTGACAGTCAGCTGAGGCCCAGCCTCCTCTTCTCCCTCACCTACCCCTGAGCCTGGGAGGGAGACCTCAGGAGTCCACATCCACAGACGCCCATTTCTTCTCAAACGATTTCCACTTCTCAGCCATACTCTGCCTCTCTGCCCACCCCCCATCCCCGGATACCATGACAACCAGTGGACCATCTGGCCTAACTTCTTCCCAGAATTCCTGAGGGGGGAGGTCAGGGATAGACAGAGAGCAGGATCACCCGCAAAAGCAGGGTTCATGAGGACAGAGGGCAGAGGGCAGAGTGAGAGTTCTAGCTGTGGTCCACAGAACTAAGCAGCCCGTTGCTAGGTAACCAGATCTCCCCTCACCACCCCACCGCCTCATCCTGAGCTGCCTGCCCTTCGCCTGTGCCTGGCTTCTGCTAAGTCTCTCCATCTCCCTAACCTTGAAAGCAAGATTACCAAAGAATCAAGTGCCCTGTCACCACCCCTGAATCCCCCCATCTGTGGCTCTGTCACATTGTTTCTCTGTGAAGCATAGGCCTTCTAGGCCCTGAGGTAACTGCCACCATGAGCCTGGGCATCATGGAAGAAGAAGACCTGGCCGAGTACTTCCGGCTGCAGTATGGGGAAAAGCTGCTGAAACTGCTCCAGTGAGTGTCTAGGGCCTGGGACCACCAACACGCACCCTGTGGCTTTACTTTCCAATCGGCCCCCTTCTCCTATAAACCCAGCACCCCTAATCCCCTTGCCCCATCACCCTGACATGCTTTGCTCCCCTAAATGCCAGCATGCGTCTCTCTTTCTCAAAACACCGTTTCTTTCATTCTGGTTGGGGGTGGGGGAGAAGACCCCCCCCTTCTCCCTGGTCCCTCCTGCCCTGGCCTCAGACATAATCTACCTGCCTCTCTTGTCCATGTCTTGGGCAGGAAGTTCCCCAGTGTGGAGGAGCAGTCGGATTCCCCATCCATCCGACTACTGGAGAAGAAAAAGGAGGCCAAGATCATGCACCAGGCCATGGAGCAGAAAAAAGAGGTTGGGGGAGGGGGACTCAGGAATAAGCACAGAGGCTGCACAATAGCAGAGGGATCTGGCTGGGGTTTGGAGAGAGTCATTGGGCTGCCCTCCACTTTGTGGGATGGGGCCCCTGGAGCTGGGGTCCTGCTTGGTAATGCTGTTCTCTTTCCTCTGGGGAGAACAGAAATGATCTAAGACTTGGAGTTCCCAGTGTTCCCAGTGCTCTACTCAGAGCCGCTTAAGAGACCTCCTACTCCTTTTTGAGTCTGGAGATAGAAGTCGGGGGGGGGGGGGAAAGGGGGTTCTTGAGTCTTTCACATCAGGGTCTTCCTGACCTCCCTGTTCCTGCACCCCCAAAGACATTTAAGCGTAGGATGGAAAACCTGAACCTGCGCTGGGAAGAACTTGGAGTCAAGGAAGAGCAGCTAAAGGCCCACATCCAGAAATTTGAGCAATTTATCCAGGTACAAAGAGGGAGAACTGCACATGGGGGTCCACAACCACCTCCTCCTCCTCCTTTTCCTCCTCCTCCTCCTTTTCCTCCTCCTTTTCCTTTTTCTCCTCCTCCTCCTCCTCCTCCTCCTCCTCCTCCTCCTCCTCCTCCTCCTCCTCCTCCTCCTCCTCCTCCTTCTCCTCCTCCTCCTCCTCCTTCTCCTCCTCCTCCTCCCCCTCCCCCTCCTCCTCCTCCTCCTCCCCCTCCTCCTCTCCCTCCACCTCCTCCCCCTCCCCCTCCCCCTCCCCCTCCTCTTCCTGGGCTCCTCACCTTCAGTGTCTAACCATGCTTGGCAGTTTCAGGCATTCGTGTCTCCCCACTTATGTTTGCAATGTCCTATTTACTTATCAGTCTCTGCTCTCTCTAGATGTTCCATAGTTCCTTGCAAGTACCTGGGGCAGAGTTTTATCCAGTGGATGGATGAGTGGATGGATAGATGGATGAGCAGATGGATGGATGGATGGATGGATGGATGGATGGATGTGACCCTGTCATGGATAAGCATCAGGATGATGGATCACTAAAGGTTCATGTAACAGAGAATGGTCTAAGACAATCCCCCTCAATCGGTCCTCCCAGAACTGATTTAATCATCTTAAAATCCAGATTTCTTGTCAGGCACCATGGCTTATGCCTATAATCCTAGCTACTCAGGAGACTGAGATCTGAGGATTGCAGTTCAAAGCCAGCCCTGTGAGAACCTTACCTCCAATTAAACACTAAAAGAGCTGGAGGCTGTGGCTCAAGTGGTAGTGAACTAGCCTTGAGCATAAAGCTTAGGAACAGTGCCCAGGCCCTGAGTTAAACCCCAAGATCAGCATGCACACAAATACACACATGTGCACACACACACACACACACACACACAGATTTCTTGATTAAAACTTCTGTGCTGCTTTCTAAAAGAGCCCTGAAGGGTCTAGTGTGGCTGTGGGGGGCTAATTACTTACTGGATCTTAAGACACTTTGTCATACTGTGTGCCTGAGTATGTAGGCCAGGAATCTGGGCATCTGGGCATGTTTCTCTTGTGGTCCAGTTCATCAGGACCAGAAAAAAGCTGGTGTGATATGAGATTTGGGGAAAGCGTTTCTCCAAATGACTTCCAAAGAGGGGGGGCAGGTTGTAGCTTTTTTTGTTTGTTTGTTTGTGTCCCAGGACTGGGGCTTGAATTCAGAGGCAGGGCATTCTTCTTTAGCTTTTCACTCAAGACTTAACTCTATTTTACCATTAGAGTTACTTTCTGCCTCCCCCCTCCCTCCTCTGGTTAATTGGAGACAGGAGTCTCACAAGCTTTTCTTCCCCAGCTGACTTTGAACCGTGATCCTCAGATCTCAGCTTCCTGAGGAGCTAGGAGTAGAGGCGTAAGGTGACTTCAAAGTCACCTACTGATTTTGAACTGAACTTCTGTGCTTACCCCTTTTAGGCCCCCATCAGAGTCCTCAGTGCACAGAAATCCCTTAGCTTCACCAAGTGCCTTCAATAACCAGAATCGAGCTTCAGGCAGCCTGAGCTCTGAAGATGGAGGAAACTGAGGGTATATCACCAGCCCCAGGCAGGCCAGAGCTCCAGGAAGGTCGAAAGACTGGTTGACCACATTACCTCTCTCATCTCAGGAGAATGACCAGAAACGGATCCGAGCCCTAAAGAAAGCCAACAAGGAGCGGGACCTGAAGAAGCAGCGGCTGCGGGAACTGACCAAGGCCAAGCAGGAAATGGCTGCCCTGCGGCAGGAGCACCAGCGGCTCAGTGTCAAACTGCAGGACTATGCCATTTTCAAGAAGTACCTGGAGAAGGTGGTAGAGAACTCTGAGGTGGGTCCCAGGGGCAGAGGGGTTGGACCTTGGCCCCCTCTTCTGCACCTTCCTTTATCTCAGGAGCTGGGGTGGTGGGGTGGTGTCTGGTTTCAGCTAGATGGCCTGGTCTCAGAGACCCCAGAAGCGCTGCAGGAATGGTCTCTGTGCTCTGAGGAGGCAGACGATCATGGAGGGCAGCTGGCCCTGAGCCTTGCTGAGGCAGGGTTTGCTTCTCAAAAGGTGGGGAACCTGGGGGGATCCTTCATGTGCCTTTGTGTGTGTGATGGTAAAATGTGCCTGCATGGTTTGTGGGTTTCTTTATGTATGTATGTGCACGTGCGTGCACACACATGTGCACGCATGTGCCAGTCCTGGGCTTGAATTCAGGCCTTAGACACTGTCCTTTAACTTTAATACTCAAGACTGACACTCTACCACTTGAGCCACAACTCCACATTTGCTTTTTGTGTATGTGTGGTTAATTGGAGATAAGAGTTTCATAGACATTTCTGCCTGAGTTGACTTTTTATTTTTTCCCCTTCTGGGATTGGCTTTGCACCAGGATCCTCAGATTTTAGTCACCTGAGTAGCTAGGATTACAGGCATGAGCCATAGGTGCCAGGCTTGGCATATGGGTTTCTATCAGTGTGTGTGTGTGTGTGTGTGTGTGTGTGTGTGTGTGTGTGTGTGTGTGTGTGTGTGTGTGTGTGTGTGTGTGTTGGGATGCAGATTTAGAATACTAACACAAGCTCTACTTGTATCAGCATGTGGCTTGTGTCTCCTGCTTACTCCCTCCTCCTCTTCTTCCTCCTCCTTCTGGTGACTTTTGTTTATTGGAGACTAAATTGGGGAGGGGATAGGGGAGACACTGCAAAAACATCCAACCCACCACAAAACCATTACCCGTTTAGTGTCTGGCCACATAGCAGCCTACGTCAGTCCTCCTCCTAGCCTCTGGGGAAAAGCAGAGAAAGAGATAGAGACTCAGAGAGGTCAAGGAATCTGCTCAGAGTCTCACAGCTTGTAAGTGGCAGAACCCTGTGATTTTTTTCCCCCTTCTCATTCTTCTGTGAGCCCCACCATGCCAAAACAGCTGCTCACATCCAGGCCCTGAGGTCAGAGGTCAGGGAACTTCTCAGCCCTCTACCTGTTGCCCTCTTGCGTATTTGATGTCATATTGCTCCTCCAAGACATGCAAGTGTGTTATGATGCTAGGATCCCTTTTGTCTCCTACCTCTGCCTCCCCTGAGGCCCACTCTCCCAGACCCTCCCTTACACAGGGTCTTTGTCTCAAGATAAATCAATTCCTGGGCCTCCCTGATACTAGAAACCTGCTCTCCCAACATGGGACCAGCAACAAGGTCAAGCCTAGTGTTTATTTGAGGGGTACAACCAATGGTCTGTGAGAATATCAAAGGCCAAAGGTACATGGTTTCTAAAAGTCCCTGCAAAAAAGCCAGTGCCATAGCCTAGCTACATAGGACACTGAGATCTGAGATCACAGTTGGAAGCCAGTCTGGGCAGGAAAGTCTGTGAGACTCTAAATCATCCATTAACCACCAAAAGCCAGAAATAGAGCTGTGGCTTAAGTGGTAGAGTTCTAGCTTTGAGCAAAATAAAGCTGAGGGACAATGCTTAGGCCCTGAGTTCAAGCCCCAGGACTGGCACCCAACAAATTAATAAAAGTCTCTGCAAAAGCCAGGCACTGGTGGCTCATGCCTGAAATCCTAACTCCTCAGGAGGCTGAGATCTGAGGATCACAGTTTGAAGACAGGTAGGTCAGAAAAGTCCATGAAACTCCCATCTCCATTAGCCAGAAAATACTAGAGGTGTGGCTCAAGTGGTAAAGCACCAGCCATGAGAGAAAAAGCCTTTCAAGAGACAACATGAGGCTCTGAATTCGAGTCCCAGATCCAGCAAAAAAAAAAAAAAAAAGCCCCTTCAACTTCTATATGCTTATTGGCTTATTTATTTATTTATGCCTGCACTCTAAATCTGTGTCCTTCCCTCCATGGGGGTAGAGTGCTTACCTAGCAACAGCAAGGCCCTGGGTTCAATGCCTGGTGCCCAAAAAATAAACAAATAAAGTATCGCCTGCTGAAGACAAGTCATTGGCTGAATGATTAGGGGTTTTGTGGTGAAGGAATGTGGGAAAAAGCCACCTTATTAGAGCAGCAGATAAGTTCTAAGATAATGTCTCAGAATCAGAGCTAGTAAAATGAGCCAACTGGCCCTCCTAAGCTTAATCTTAAGCCTGGTACCCAACCCATCCACAGCCATCTGCTTCCTGCCTTTCCCAGGTCAGCCTGGTAGCTGGGTCCCACGCTGGTAAATGACAGGCCCAACCAGCACGCTCCACCAGAGCTCCCTGACTCCTCCCCCTCACTCAGTCCCACGGTTCATTATCAATCAACAGATCTGGTCAATTCTGTCTCCTAAGTATTTCTGGAATCCAGCCTGGCCCCTTCCTCCTCCAGGGTCCATATGGAGTCAGCTCTGGGCCATTCCTGGCTAGCCTGCTGTTCAGCTGGCATTTGCAAGCCAGCTTGAGACGTGTGTGTGCACACACATCAGTGTACACTCTCTCTCTCTCTCTCTCTCTCTCTCTCTCTCTCTCTCTCTCTCTCTCTCTCTCTCTCTCTCTCTCCTTCCCTCCTTGTCTCTCTGTCCTTTCCTCCCTCCCTTCTTCCCTCCCTGTCTCCTCTCTTCCTCTCTCTTCCTTCCTCCCTTCTTTCTCCTCCCCTCCCCTCTCCTCCCCCTCCTCCATCTATTTCCTCTTTCCTTCTCTCCCTTCCTTTCTCCTGGCTCTCATTCTCTTCTTTTTCCCTCTTTTCTCCACTCTTCTCTCCTCCACCCCCCACCCCCCCCCCCCCGTCTCCTCACTCTTGTCCTCTTTATTTTGTTCAAAATACTTTAGGATTCTAGACATACAGTAAGATCAAAAGGGGATAATCTAAGGAGAAAATCACCAAGTTGTGTATATGAGGTAA
This sequence comes from Dipodomys merriami, assembly GCF_024711535.1. Lineage (NCBI taxonomy): Eukaryota > Metazoa > Chordata > Mammalia > Rodentia > Heteromyidae > Dipodomys > Dipodomys merriami. Next base: position 1,941,629 of record NW_027206168.1, read on the forward strand.
AGAATCATCAGAATCATCGGAAAACCAAAAGACAAATTAAGAAAAGGTCCTTTGTATATATATTATACATACTGAAACAAACTCTTTGTTTCCTTATCTGTGGAGTTTGATTCTGATGATTCTTTACCTCATATACAGTGTACACACATGCCTATCTGAGGGAAGGTGGGGGGAGGGCACAGAATCAGTGGAAAGCAGATGAAAATACGGAGTGGTGGGGCCCCCTGGCTACACTGGACATTGATGAAAGTGAACCACACAACTCATGGATAGAGGTGGGAGGGAGGGAATGGGAGAGAGAATGAGGGAACAGATGATACTATGCAAAAGGAAGGAAAGGTACTTATTACCTGACGTATGCAAAGGTAACCCTGCTATATCTCTCCTCTAAAACAACAACAAAAAAGTAATTAAAAATGCGTTAGGCATACTGGAAGTATACAGAAACAAAACAACCCTAGGCACTCCCCAAATCTTAATATTTTCCTGGTTCATTTTTCCTAAAGGAAACACTACCGGCAGTTGAACCTCCCATGTACTCTTCCAACTCTCATTCTTCAACCTTCCCGGTAGCTAGGATTACAGGTGTGACCTGTCGGCATCTGATTTCAATGATCCACTTTTTAAAAAATATTTTTATTCTAGGAAAATACAAGCATATACAAAAGCGTAGAGAAGAGCTTATTAAATACTTATAAGTACTTAGATTTTATACTTCTATGAGTATTTTTACTATCTTGAACCTCTCAAAGAAGCCCCCACACCCCCATTCGTCATTACCTATGCTGTTCCTCTACTTACTTTTGCCCGACTGCCTTCTATTCATATCTCCAGAATTACTTCAGATATCTTTTCTCCCATGAACCCTTTTTCCCACCTCCTCCAGCACTAGTTGGAAGATATTCTCCCCAAAAGGTTGTGTTGTGTGTGTGTGTGTGTGTGTGTGTGTGTGTGTGTGTGTGTGTGTGTGCATGCACACTAGTACTGGGACTTGAACTCAGGGTTTCATACTCTTACTTAGCTTTTTCACTCATGCTGGTGCTCTACCACTAAGCCACATCTCCACTTCTGGCTTTTTGGTCATTAATTAGAGGTAAGAATCTCAAGGGATTATTATTTTTTTTCCTGTCTTTGCTGGCTTTGAACAACACTCTTCAGATCTCAGCCTCTTGAGTAGCTGGGATTACAGACATGAGTCACTGGTGCCTCTAAAAGGCATAGTTGAGGGAAAACTACGTGGTAGTTCCTAGATACCAGTCTGTCACTTGGAAGAGTCACGATATGAGGAAAGTGCTCAGGGAGTGTGCCCTGGGTGGCTGGAGAGCACACTTTGATGAGCTCCTGGGGTGGGGCTTCTTGGAACTGGAGCTCAGATAGTAGATGGCATGGCTTTGGTGGTGCTGGCTGAGTCTCTGGGTCAAGGCCAGAGCATAGCATGGTTCTGGACCACACTGGAGGGGACACGCTGACTCTAGCAAGTCACCTGCCCTACCAGTGGCCCCTCTCCAGCCCCTACTTCTCCCACCGGGAATATTGAATACCCACAGAGCACTAGGCCTCAGACTCCAGTGGGCCCCAATGTCTGAATGCCAGATGACTTATTTGTGCCTCTGTCCTCCTCCACATCACTCCTCCCTATCTCCCAGCTGTAAACTTCAGAAGAGCAGAGGCTGGCTTATCTCCTGCTGGCCTGAGCCTTTCCACACAGCTAGGGGCTTGCAAGTAGTTCTCTGTCCATGCCTACAATCACATGGGTGAGGGGGTCTTTTGCAAAAATCAAGATACCTGAAGCCACCTCAGACCTGTTATCAATGTGAGCCTCTGGGGGTGAGGCTCCCTTGGTAAGGGGCCTCAAATCCTTCTAACTATAGCTAAGATTGGGTGCAGGGGTTCAAGAGACTCCAGTGGTGGAACCCCAACCTCCTCATAGCCCTAACTTTGACTGTGGTCCTGGGCCTGCCTGCCCTAGGTGGCCAGGCCTGGGGATGAGAGGCTCAGGTGGGTCCCCTCCTTTGGTTTTTTGGGGAGTGTGTGTGTGTGTGTGTGTGTGTGTGTGTGTGTGTGTGTGTGTGTGTGTGGTGTATGATTACTTAAACTCAGGGCCTACGTGCTATCCTTTAGCTTTTTCACTCTACCACTTGAGCCACAGCTCCACTTTTGGCTTTTTGGTGGTTAACCGGACATAAACATCTCATGGGTTTTCATGAGATCCTCAGATCTCAGCCTCCTGGCTAGGGTGACAGGCGTGAGCCTTGGGGGTGGAACCTCACCACGGGCCCTTGAGAGTCCCGGGTGCCACGACCCAAGGCACGCCACGCCCTCCCCACTCCAGTTCGAGGAGATCCACGAAGTGATCGCGCGTTACAAGACGCTGGTGAGCATGCGCCAGGACCTCATGCTGTCGGCGCAGGAGGGCCAGGAGAAGATCGAGCGCGCCAAGGCGCGGCTGGCCCGCTACACCGAGGAGAAGGACGACGAGGTCCTCCAGCACAACAACGAGCTGGCGCGGCTGCAGATGCGCTTCGACCGAGCCCGCAGCGACGTCATCTTCTGGGTGAGCAGCGCCGGCCTGGCACCGCTGGGCCCCCCCCCCATCTGGGTGTGGGATGTCCGCAATGCGCGTGCACGCACGCACACCTGTGATCTCGCACACCTGTGATCTCGAACATATATACTGTGCTCACACATACCTGTGATCTCTCACACACACACTTGTGCGCACGCGCACACACACACACACATCCCGTCCATATCCCCTTTCCCCAGGAATCGCGCTGGGCACACATCCAGAACACCGCCGCCAAGAAGACCCTCCTCCTTGGCACCATCAAGATGGCCACACTGAACCTCTTCCAGATCGTGAGCAAGCAGCAGAAGGAGGCCTCCCTGGTGGCCCTGGAGGATACCCACAAGCAGTTGGATATGGTAGGAGGAGGCCGGCGCTAGGGGCCAGGTGGATGGAGGGAGGGGACCAAAGAGGCCCAGCTCTCCGCTTCAACCGGAAAGAACAGAGGTTCTGGACTATTCCTACCAATAAAATCCCCAGGTGGGAGCCGCAGGCCAGTGTGACTCATGCCTGTAATCCTAGCTACTTAGGAGGCTGAGATCTGAGGATCAGAGTTCAAGGCCAACCCCGGCAGGAAAGTCTGTAGGACTCTTATCTCCAATTATCCACCAGAAAACCAGAAATGGAGCTGTGGCTCAAAGTGGTAGACTGTTAGCCTTGAGCAGAAAAGCCCAGGCCCTGAGTTCAAGACCCATGACCAACAAAACAAAACAAAACAAAAATAGAATCACCAGGAGGGGGGAATAAGGAGTTTTATTGGATCCCACCCGCCTTCCTCAGTAGATCTGCCATGAAAACCTCTCACTACTCTGCATAGTCAGCAAGTTCCCAAGTAATGTGGAAATGTTTCCAAGGGTCACTGCACGGCTCTTTCTGGCCCCAAACTGCAGGGGCCAGGGCAGGGACCCACTACTGAATTCATTATTTGTGCGAAGCAGGCTTTATTAAACTCCAGGGAGTCCCTGTGGCTTACTGAAAGCTTGAGGTTAGAAGCCCACTCTTTTGTTAAAAAGCTAAATTGGCAAGTTGAGACAAGCATTAGTCATGTTAGCGCCAAACTAAGGATGTTCTTAGAAGTAATGAAGGAGAAAAGCGAAAAGGAAATAGATTTGTCATTGAATGATTCAGAGTTCTTTCATGCCATCCATGCCCATGAGCCACCTAGAAATCACAGCCGCAGTGAAACACAGCCCACTCTGAGGGAAAGTGCCCCAGATGCCCCAGTAGTTCTTCTGGAGTTTAGAGACCCATGATGGATTATTTGCAACTTTAGAACACTCCCAAGAACTGAGAGTTGTTGTTGTTGTTCAGATATTGCCTGGCACAAAAGTAGGCACAAGAGTATTTGGTGAATGGATGTGAAACCCAAGTCAGTCAAAAAATGATTGCTCAACAGGTACTTGTGCTACTTACAGGGTGAATGTGAGGAATGGAACTCAGGGAACACAGAATGCTTCCCCCAACAGCTGGCTGGGAAGAATCAAATACTCAGCTTGCACCCTAAGGCAGAACTGTGTGGAACCATTTTACATTCCACAGAAGGGGATTTGCAAGGGAGTTTCTTCTAGAGGCAGATTTTTATTCCCAGATTTTTATTTTTATTTTTGGTAACAGGATGCTTTCACATTCTAAAAATTCAGCAATGACCAGAGAGCATTTCTTTCTATAGGTTATAGCTAGTGATAGTTACCAAATCCTGGATTCAAAGTTTTAAAGTATTTATGTAACCAATTCATTTCAAAACAATCATAAAAGTTAAAAAACAAAACATGTTAACTGACCAGGTGCTGATGGCTCATGCTTGTAATTCTAACTATAGGAGGCTGAGATCTGAGGATCTTGGTTTGAAGCCAACAGGGGCAGAAAAATTCATGAGACTCTGATCTCCAATAAACTACAAGAAAAAAAAAACTGGAAGTGGATCTGTAGCTTAAGTGGTAGAGAGCTAACTTTAAGCAAAAGAAACCCAGGGACACCACATAGGCCCTGAGTTCAAGTCTCAGGACAGCAAGGAAAAAAAAGTTAACTGAGATAACATTTTATTTTTTTTAAATAATTTTTATCCAGGCAAAAATTCATTTTAGCCAGGCACTGGTGGCTCACACCTGTAATAATAACTACTCAGGATGCTGAGATTTGAGTTTGCAGTTTGAAGCCAGCCAGGGCAGGAAAGTCCATGAGACTCTTATCTCTAATTAACCAGCAAAAAGCCAGAAGTAGAGCTATGGCTCAAGGAGAGTACCAGTCTTGAGTGAAAAAGATAAGGGACAGTGCCTAGATCCTGAGTTCAAGACTCAGTACTGGCATGCACAAATTAAATTTTTGTGTGAGGAGAGTGTCAGTGTTGGACACTTAGACAAAACCCCTTAACATCTAGCTTAATAGGTGGGATGTCCTGAATGCTCTGGGTCCATTCTATTATGGCAGCCCATCATGGAAACCCTACTAAAAATTGAATCCAGTCAGGTACTGTGGGCTCACACCTGTAATCCTAAGCTATTCAGAAGGCTGAGATCTGAGGATCATGGTTCGAAGCCAGCCTGGGCAGAAAAGTCCCCATGAAATTCTGATCTCCAATTAACCACTCAAAAAACTGGAAATGGCGCTGTGGCTCAAAGTGGTAGAGCACTAGCCTTGAGCAACAAGAGCTCAGGGACAGCACCCAGGCCCTGAGTTCAAGCCCCACAACTGACAAAAAATAAAAATAAAAAATTGAATCCAGGGCCTCACACATTTAAGTACACACTGTACCTCTGAGATACACCTTTGAAAATGTAGAAACTGGGCTGGGGATGTGGCTTAGTGGTGAACATGTGCTTAGCATGTGTGTGGCCCTGGGATCCATCCCAGACACTGCAAAAGGAAGATAAAAACAATGAAGGGGGGGGGCGGGGAAGGGAAGGATAGGATAGAGGAGAAGGAAGGGGGAAAGGAGGGAGGAGGAGTTCCAGAAGAGTGAAGTAATTTCCCCAGAGCTGCTTGGGGAGCCCAGCTGGGTCTCCTGACCTGCTGGGCAGTGCTGTGTCATGCTCACTGCAAGCTCATTAAAACAGAAGTTAGTGAATAGAATTTAAACATCCCTTGACGATTCAAGAGGAATATAACGACCATCAGGTCTGGGTTCCAAGTCCATGACCACCTCCGGGACTTTGAAGTTGTTCAGGACCATCTGTGGGCCCTGCCTGTAAATGCTTTTTTATTTGTGGCCCATCTGGGATGGCCTCCCTCCCTTCTCCCTGGGCTGATTCATACTGTCTTTGCCTTTAGGAAGTCCTGACTCCATCCTACTCTGGATATTAGAGATTGAGTAGTAGTAGCCTTACTCAATTTCTCCTAGAAAAACTGTCAAATAAGGTGGTATGGCCTCAGGTGAAGGCAGATGTGGGAAAGAGATGTATGGATGTCAAGGAGATGTTCTGTCTTGGGATGGAGGAAGCCTCTGGCTGGTGGGGTGATCCCCGATCTCCGTATCTTCTCAGATCCAGCAGTTCATCCAAGACCTATCAGACATCTGGGCAGAGGTAAAGAAGAAGGAACAACTGCAATCCCGGTAGCACATTTCTAGAATGTTCTGAAATATGATACTGACAAAGTTCCTGGTGCATCTGTGATCCAGCCACAGAGGATCTGATCGCTTTCTGCCAGCGAATACCTTGCTGTCCCCCCCCCCCCCCCCCCCCCCCCCGCCAGGCTTCTGCCTGTACCAGCCCTGAAAACATTAAAGGTTATAAGAAGTTTGTTCCAAAGTTCTTTTTCTTTCTCTTTGGCCATTTGTTCATGGAGAAGACTTTTTAAGCTGGTTACTTAGGCAGCTGAGGAGCTAGAAACCAGGCCTTAGGTCTCATTGTCTTTTGACTTAAACATAGTAAAAGTCTGGGATAGGGTAATTACAGTTTAAATGACTTTTCTTTCCCCTGCCATTTCGTGTGTGTGTGTGTGTGTGTGTGTGTGTGTGTGTGTGTGTGTGTGTGTGCGCGTGTATGCGTGCATGTGTGCACACATGTGTACAAGTGTCAGTACTGGGGTTAAACTCAGGGCCTGTGTACCACTCCTCCACTTCAGTTTTTTGTTTTTGTTTTTGTTTTTGTTTTTGTTTTTTTACCAGTAATTAGAGCTCAGGTCTCATGGACCTTTCAGCCATTGCTGGCTTCAAACCATGATCCTCAGATCTAGTCTCCTAAGTAGCTACAATTACTTGTATAAGCAACCAGTACCTGGATTTCTTCTTCTTTTTTTTTAAGTTGGTATTTCTAAACAGGATATACTCACTAGAAACTACGGAGGCAGACTCCCAAGCTAGAGTTCTGAAGGGGCCAAGTTAAAACCTCACTCCCTGACTTGGGAGTGAGTACTATTCCCTACCTCCTATTTGCACCTGCAAACATGCAAGTCAGTGCCAATTCACCAAAGGCTTCTGGATGACCAGCAGGGGACTACTAATGTGCCAAAGGATAGCTCAGAGGCTCAGAAGCATCTGAGTAAGAGAGGCAAGCCAGCAATGAACCAAATAGGGCTAAATAGATAAAATCTGGACAGAGTCAAACCCTGAATGGCTCACTTCTAAATCATCAGTAGTAAAAGCTTAAGAGATGGATGTACAGACGTGTACCGTCTGTACACTGATATCATGAAAACCTTGTGGGAGTCAGGAGCCAATGGCTCACACCTGTAATCCTAGCTACTCAGGAGGCTGAAATCTGAGAATCAATGTTTAAAACCAACCTAGGCAGATAAATCCAAGAAACTCTTATCCTCAATTAGCCAGCAAAAAAGTCAAAAATAGAGTTGTGGCTCAAATAGCAGAGCACCAGCCTTGAGTGCAAAAGCCAACAGAGAACATGTGGCCCTGAGTTCAAGCCCCAGTATCAGCACCAACCAACCAACAAACAATAAAAACGGACCATTTTACATACTGGACCTTCAAATTAGAAATGTTCCATCTGTATCTAGATGCAGATTTTTTCTCTATATGTGTAGGCATGGTATCTTTTTTCTTTTGTTTTTACTAGTCTGGGGCTTAAACTCTGGGCCTGGAAGCTGCACCCGAGCATCTTTTACTCAAGGCTAGTGCACTACCACTTGATCCGCAGCTCCACTTCTGGCTTTTTTCTGTGATTAATTGAAGATAAGAGTCAGCCCAGGCTGGCTTTGAACTACCATCCTCAGATCCCAGTCCTCTGAGTAGCTAGGAGTTCAGGGAAGAGCCACTGGCATGGTATCTCTTACTGTGCACAGGGCTTTATTACCACAAGGATCTGAGCTCAGGCAATAGTGGTGTTGGACTGCTGCCTTCACTCCTGGAACTTGAAGTCAGTGACAAGGGAGGTAAGTTGAAAAACGAGGGGGGGGATCAAGAAAAAAGGCAGAAACCTTGGGGCCTCCACCCTGGGCAGGGGAGGGCAGGGGACAGAACACCACATCTGTTCTGAGTCCTTCTGAAGGGGGGGGGGGGTTTAGCGATGTCCTGCTTCAGCTGAACTCCTTCATCATGGAACTGACAAAAACACACACACACACACACACACACACACACACACACACACACACACACACACACACAGTGGGAGGAGCTGGAGGAGAATGACAAAGTAGTCATAGGCTCAGCCTTAACCTGAGACTCAGGTTGATGGAGCAGCAGGGCCCTGCATAGGCTACACCAGGGCTACTGCCTCACTTCTGCCCTCCAGACTTCCCACAGGAAGCCCTCCATGACCTACCTTGATAGGACACATCCAAGAAAAGGGCTCCCATCCAAAGATCACCCTCTCTACTCTGTGAGGAAACTGTGGATATGGCCTGTCCAATCAGACCTCTCTCTGGACGGGGTTCCAGGTCAGTCCTCTCCCCAACTTTCAGGATGGTGCCCAGAGAGGAATAAATCAGAGGCCTCCAGAAAACAGCTTCCCACACACACTGGAACACTGGTTCCTGGGTGGGGGGAGGAGGAAGGGAGGGGGACAGTGGAGCACTGGCTGGATCTCCAACTCCCTGATAAACATACACACCACCCCCACCCGCAGCCTCTGCTGTCCCAGTGAGGTGGTGTTTGAAAAGCCCAGCCTGTTAGAAATGAACACACTTCCTGGTGGGCCCTAGCTAGCTCAGAAGCCATCTCTCTCCTCCCTCCTCTCCTCTCTCCCCTCCCATCCCCCTGCAGAGTCAGATTTCTGGCTGAAGTGAGGAATCCAGAATGGTCACCCTTGGAATTTCTGTGATGACACACAAGCTCATCTTGACCCCTGCACGTTTACATCCATGTGTAGAGCTCATTCTGATAAATACATAAACATGTATTTATATTTAGATATAGGTTTAAAGGGAGCATGGCCAAATGAAATTCTGTGGTTCTAGGCAGATTTCTTGAATACAAGGGAAGCCACAAATCCACAAACTCATCTCCCTCTCTCCCCGAAGTCTACAGAAAGAGGGAGGACAAATTCTAGAAGGTTCAGGAGCTGTCAGGGACCTAAGGGAGAGAGAAGGCTTCTCTTTAACAGTGAAGAGGATGAAACCATCATTGCTTCTTGCTGAATAACCCTCCCCAGCTGCTCTTCGGTCCCTCAGCATGACTTCTGGGGCCTGCATCCATATTAAGAAGCCCAAGACTGTTGCTGATGGTGCACACCTGTAATCCTAGCTACTCAGGAGGATGAGATCTGAGGATGGAGGTTCAAAGCCAGAAAATCCATAAGACTCTAATCTCCACTTAACTAACAGAAAAGCCAGACGTTGAGAGTACCAGCCTTGAATGAAAGAGCCAAAGTGAATGCAAGGCCCTGAGTTCATGTTCTACTACAGGCACACACACAAGAAAAGGAAGGAAGAAAGGAAGGAAGGAAGGAAGGAAGGAAGGAAGGAAGGGAGGGAGGGAGGGAGGGAGGGAGGAAGGGAGGGAGGGAGGAAGGGAGGGAGGAAGGAAGGGAGGAAGGAAGGAAGGAAGGAAGGAAGGAAGGAAGGAAGGGAGGAAGGAAGGGAGGAAAGAAGGAAGGAAGGAAAGAAGGAAGGAAGGAAGGAAGGAAGGAAGGAAAGGGAAGGGAAGGAGGGAGGGAGGGAAGGAAGGAGGAGCGAAGGGAAGGAATAAAAGAAGAAAAGAGAATGAGGAAAGGAAGGAAAAGAAAAAAGAGGAAAAGAAAGAAAAGCCCAAGAGTTTGCAATTGAAAGAGATTGAGACTCCCAGATGGATGAGGTTGAGTTCCAAGAATAAGCAGATGAGGTTAAGGCCTGATTGGAGTTTTCCCAGCAAGAAAAGACATGAGCTCATTAGAGCAGAAATAAATGATTGGTTCCAGAGATGAATAGTCCTCACCAGGCAAGGCAGAAAGCAGGGCTCTGGATGTTTTATGGTAAAGAGAGGGAAAAGGAAGGAAACCCTTTGGGAGCTAACTCGTGTGCTCTGCATCAAAACCTAGCTTTTCCTGGGGGAAAGGCATAGAGGGAGGGAGGAAAGGAGAAAAGAAGGGAAGGTGAGAGGAAGAAAGGGAACCAAACATGTAAGCAGCCAGGTGGATAAACATGGCATGGAAAAGGACACATCAGGCACACGGCTGCAGGGGAGGGCAAGATAGAACTGAAAGTCTTTGAGCCTGAGTGATCTCAGTTTCTGTGGTTTAGCTGAAGAGCCCCATTTTTGTGGGATCAGCTATCCATTCATAGATACTTTCCTAACACAATTTTTACCTTTAGAACCTTTTTTCCCCACACTTGATGCATTAGGTTTTTGGTCAGCTGGAGCGAGATCCAGAAACTTCTACCTCTTATTTCTAACCATCTTAGGGTTGATTGCTCAGGTACTTAGAATGAGTGCTCCTGCTCCCCCAACTAACTTTCTTTCTTTTTTTTTTTTCTTTCTTTCTTTCTTTCTTTCTTTCTTTCTTTCTTTCTTTCTTTCTTTCTTTCTTTCTTTCTCTTTCTTTCTTTCCTTCCTTCCTTCCTTCCTTCCTTCCTTCCTTCTTTCTTTCTTTCCTTCTCTCTCTTTCTTTCTTTCCCTTCCTTCCTTCCTTCCTTCCTTCCTCCCTCCTTCCTTCCTTCCTTCCTTCCTCCCTCCTTCCTTCCTTCCTTTCTTTCTTCCTTCCTTCCTTCCTTCCTTTCTTTCTTTCTTTTTCTTCCTTTCTTTCTTATTTTTGTCCAAAACTGGAACTCAAACTCACTATCTGACACTTGCATTAGCACACCGGCTGGTGCTCTACCACCTGAGCCATACACCCAAACTTGAGCTGCTCCCCAACTTTGCATCTCAGCAGTGTTGATTAGTCTCTTGTGTGCTCAGCAGGGTTTCAAGGCCATTGAGAGTCCCATGAGACTCCTGCTTCTGGAAGCTTCTCTGCTCCTGAGAGAAAGCCCATCAAGAGCTGTCACACTAGGCAAGTGGAGGCTTTTCTCTCTGCAGTGGCCCAGGGTCCCCTTCCCTTTCACTTGTGAATTCCAGTGAGCAGGTGCCCAGTACAGGCTGAGTCTGGAGCCTAGAATGGAAGCCAGGCTTAGAGATACCTAGGGTGGGACATCACGCAGGACTGGTTGCTATTGCATGTGTGTGCTGGTGCTGGAGCTTGAACTCAAGTCCCCTCACTCTCAGATTGACTTTTTCTGCTCATAGCTGGTGCTCTACCACTTGAGCCATAGCTCCACTTCTGGCTTATTTGCTAATTCTTTAGAGCCTCACAGAGGTTTCTCCTGGGGCTGGCTTTGAACCAAGATCCTCAGATCTCACCTTCTTGAGTAGCTAGGTATTACAGGCTAGGATTATAGGCATGAACCCCACCGTGGCTCATGAAAGAAATCTCTTTGAAGAATTTTTTGAGGAGAAGAACTTGATGTAGAAGCATTCAACAGAATAACAGTGTGTGAGGCTGATTGTATTCATTTTGTAGTGTGTGTAACAAATAATCATAGATTTAGAATCCTAAACTCAAACCCACCTACTATCACATAACCTGTAGTCAGTCAGATGTTGAAGCAGCTGGATTAGGCTCCTGCTCAAGGGCTTGCAGGCCTGAAATCAAGCATCAGCCAGCAGGGTGCTCATGTGGAGAATATGGGAAGGATCAATCCACTTCCAAGTTCATTTAGGTTGATGACATGGTCGTCATGCAGCTCTAACAGCTGTGGGTCTGAGGTTTTAGTGTCCTGGCTGGCTGTCAGCAAAGGGCCACTCTGTTCCTCATGGCCAACTGCACTCTGAGTTGCACAGCCTATTCTATCTTCAAAGGTAGTGACAGACACATGGAATCCTAGTTAGGCTTGAAATCTGACTCTTTTAATACCAGCCAGAGCACCAGTGTGCTTTGAAGAGCTGGAGACCCACCCAGATAAGCTGGCTTTTTACCCTCATTCTGTGTGTGTGTGTGTGTGTGTGTGTGTGTGTGTGTGTGTGTGAAAACCAATCTCTAATCTCTGCTTATCACAATGGCCAAGAAAGGATGTCAAACTAGCAGAAGATGCAAGAGGGATCTTACAACAAAGTAGTTAAAGGCCAAGATGAAGCACTGATGAATGTGAGTTCATGAAGACAAGGTCCCCCTGGGTTTAGATCTTGAAAGCAGTCAATGAATGGACTTACCAGTGTGAATTTCCGAGTGTTTTTCACGAAACTTATATGCAGGTGTAGGCCGTTTGTTCATTGTTTTGCAATACTTAGGTTTGAACTTAGGGCCTCAGACTTGCCAGGCAGATACTCCACTGCTGAGCCACTCGTCCAACCATTTTGTTGCATTGGTTATTTTTGAGAGAGGATCTTACTTCCCATCCAGGCATATACTAGGACTGTGACCCTCATATTTAAGTCTTCAACCCATCATTCTCCTATCTATGCTCACCTCTGGACTGCAGAGCCCATTGATCAAGAAACAATGGCCTCCTGGATGCCATGTACAAAACAAGCAAAAAGAACAAGCTAGTAAGCAATTGATCTGATTCCTACCTCTTAGAGTTGAGAAAGGCATTAAACCCATTGTTCTAAGTAGTTGTCACTAAACAGGGTCACTGCAATGGTGATCAAGATAACCAGGACACTTTGAGATCTCAGATGGAGATGGAGCAAGGAACTATCTCTCTCTCTCTCTCTTTTCCTCACTCTCCCTCCCCCCTCCCTTTCTCTCAGAGGCTCTGATGTAATGTTTAGGAAAAGACATGATTGAACAGGTGGTTTTTTTAGCTAATGATGAGATGGGAGGGAGGGAGGAATCGTGTCCTAACACAAGATGGGGAAAGCCTGGATCCGGAAAGTGTGGGTCAGGAGGAGTGTGCAGAAAAAGCCCCTCATTTTATGTGGCAAAGAAGAGGAGAGGCAAAATATCCCCTTCAAGGACATACTCCCAATGACCTATCTTCCTCGCATTAGGCCCTACCATTTTCTAATTGTACCATGGTTTAGAGACCAAGTCTTCAACTCAGGCCTTGGTGGGGGCAGTGAGCATCTCAAGATCCACACTAAAATAGTAGCTCATGAGTTTGAAGTGATCAAGGAACATAATCAGATTGCTGTTAGAAAGGATGACTCTAGCTCTTCATGGAGAATAGGAGACTAGATTAAATTGGGGTGGAATTGCAAGAAAGGAAGAAAACCTGTGTAGATGTACGGGACAATATTGTTAAACGATACGTTTATTTTTCCCAAGGGTACTGGTGTTTGAACTTGAGGCTTTGTACTCGCTAGTTGCTCTACCCTTGAGTCACATCTCCAACCTTTTTTGCTTTTTGGTTACTTGTACCACTTCCCACCATAGCTAAGATGAAAGGTTCTTGCTACTATGCCCAGCAATAGGTTGAAGTTCAAGATCTTTTTGGCCAGGCTGGCCTCAAATTACAATCCTCTCCCCTAGTGGCTAGGATTACAGACATGAGCTACTACCACTTTGCTAAAGGGTTTTTTTTTTTTTGGTCGTGGGGCATGAACTCAGAGCCTGGGCCCTATTTCTTGAGTTCTTTTGCTTAAGGCTAGCCCTCTACCACTTTAAGCCACAGCTCTACCTCCAGCTTTTGGAGGGGGGGTTGTTGTTGTTTTTTCAGTGGTGGGGCTTGAACTCTGGGCTTGGGCACTGTCCTTGCGCTCTTCAGCTCAAGGTGAGCACTTTACCACTTGCGCCACAGTGCCACTTCTGATTATCTAGTGGTTTATTGGAGATGAGAGTCTTACAGACTTTCCAGCCCCGCTGGCTTTGAACCAAGATCCTCAGATCTCAGTCTCCTGAGCAGCTAGGATTATAGGCATGAGCCACCAGCGCCCAACCACCTCCAGTTTTTAGGTGCTTAATTTGGAGATAAGAGTCTCACCACCTTTCCTGCCTGGGCAGCTTTGAATTGAAATTCTCAGTTCTCAGCCTCCTGAGTAACTGGGATTACAGGCATGAGCCACCGGCGCCCAGCTTACAGGACCATTTTTTAAGTAAAATTATGATTGCATACAAATATAAAATGGACATGTATGACATTATTGCAAGAGTCAATGTGAAGGAGAATACAAGGAACAGCCACTCAAATCAATGACTGGAAATGCTAAAGCTAATTTGCTAATAGATGCAGAAATTATCGCTCCCACAGGGCAGAAATCAGCGGCTGTTTCCCTGTACAAAACTCATTTGAATTTCTATAAAGAGGAATCGGTGACATTATCTTCATAATTTAACTTTTGTCTCTATAGAGAATTTCTTTGTTGTGGTTTTGCCAGTACTGGGGCTTGAATGTAGAACTTTACACGCTGGCTATTGCTTAGCTTTTTTCACTCAAGGCTAATGCTCTACCAGTTGAGCCACACCTCCACTTCTGGTTTTTTCATGGTTAAGTCTCTCATATCTCAGCCTTCTGAGCAGGGAGGATTACAAACACAAGCCACTGACACGTAGCAAGTAAACATCATGATTATAATAATGATCATAATAAATCTTATAGAACATTGAGAGTTTCCAGCTATCTACTCCTCAAGAGAAAGGATGAGTCTTCTCCCTCAAGAGTGTGGGGTGGGCTGAGTGTCTCTCTCACTGCTGACAAACAGAATACAGCACAGTAAAGAGCTGATGCCAAAAATCAGGTCCTAAAAGGCATTGTGGCTTCCTCCATGCTGTCCCTCAAGATTCATCCCCATCTGGGGAAAGCCAGCTCCCTGTCATTTCAAGTGTCCCAAGGGATAATTCCCCTTAGTGTGTGAGCTTGGGTCACAGAGGCTTCGATCTTTGAAGCCACCAGACGACTTCACAACCTAAGAATTTTTGGCTGTACCTTGTTATAGACCTGGAGTCAGAACCCTACCAGGGGAGCTGCTCTTGGATTCCAGATGCTCAGAAATCACACAGAATAATGAAGTTACTGATTTAAACACCTCACCTTGAGGTATTCTTCCATCAGTGTATTACTGCCAGGGCTGCCTAACAAAAGGCTGCAGTCTGGGTGGCTTAAGCGACAAGAAATGTATTTTCTTGCAGATCTGAAGTCTGAAAGTCCAAGATCATTTGGTAGGCCTGTTCTCTCCTGAGGCCCATTTCTTTAGCCTAAAGATGGCTACCTTTGTGCTGTATCCTCTCATGGCCTTTCGTCTGCACACATACCCCTAGTTTCTCTATTCTTTTAAGGGCATTGGATCAGGGCTGTGCTTGGGGCTCATGCCTATCATCTCAGGAGGATTGCAGTTCTGGGCCAGGCCAGGCAGAAAGTTAGTAAAATTCCATCTTAGCCAACAAAAAGCTAGGTACAGTGGTTCACACCTTGTTATCCCAGCTATAGAGAAGCATTAAAAAATTGCTGTTCAGGGCTGGGAAGGTGGCTCAGTGGTAGAGCGCTTACCTTGCATGCTTGAGGCCCTGGGTTCGATTCCTCAGCACCACATAAGCAGAAAAAAAGCCGGAAGTGGCGCTGTGGCTCAAGTGGTAGAGTGCTAGCCTTGAGCTGAAGAACTGAGGGACAGCGCCCAGACCCAGAGTTCAGGCCCCACGACCGGACCCAAAAAAAAAAAAAATGCTGTCCAGGCTGACAGCATTTTTGGATTGGATTGGTGGTCATGGAACTCAGGGCCTGCACACTGTCCTGTCCCTGAGCTCCTTCTGCTCAAGGCTAGTGCTCTACCACTTTGAGCCACAACACCAGTTGCAGTTTTCTGGTGGTTAATTGGAGCTAAGAGTCTCATGGGACTTTTCTGCCTGGGCTGGCTCTGAACAGCGATGCTCAGATCTCAGCCTCCTGAGTAGCTAGGATTCTAAGGGTAAGCCACCAGTGCCCTGCCAAGATCCTATTTTTTTTTAATGGTGAAATAAAAAGGGCTGGAGATGTGGCTCAAGTCATAAAGTACCCGCCTATCCAACAGGAAGCCCTGAGCACATCAAACCTTAGCACTTCCACAAAAAAATAAAAGAAGAATTTCCAGCATGTTGAATACATGCTGGCCATGTGGCAGGCACCATGCCAAACACTTTAAATCTAGGGTGTCATTTCATCTTCTCAGCCTCCCACGAGTCAGGTGTTTCTGTAAACCTCATTGCACAAGAGCGATGAGTCAGAGGTTTGGCTGGCGTCTTCTATTTATTTGTTTGTTTTGTGCTGACACTGGGGCTAGAACTCAGGACCTTAGCTTTTTTCCCCACAAGGTTGGGGCTCTACCATTTGAGTCACTTCTGGCTTTTTGTCTGGTTTGTTGGAAACAAGAGTCTCATGGACTTTCCAGCCCAGCTGACTTTAAACCATGATCCTCAGATCTTGGAGTAGCTAGGATTACAAGCATGAGCCACTCATGCACACAAATTTAGTTATATTTTTAATCGTTAGCATGAGTTGTATGGGAGGAGGGGAGGCTCATCATTTTCCCATGAGCACATACTATATCTTGATTAGCCAGGCACTAGTCAATTTGATTTTTGCATGTTCTTGGTTTTAATATTGGTAAAGACTTATGGAAACAACCTGATGCCCTACAATGGATCAAAAAAATGTGGTACCTATACACAGTGGAATTGTACACAACCATTAGAAAGAATAATATTATGTCATTTTCAGGGAAATGGATGGACCTAGAACAAATCATATTAAGTGAGGTAAGCTAAGCTCAGTGACACACATAGTGCATGTTTTCTCTTACATGCAGAAGCTCGATCTAATATACACTGGAACATAATAAATTATAAAACTTAAGGCATTCAAACTCAGTGAGACCAAAGGAGGATATTCTTAGGAGAGGAACACAAAGGCACAATGCCTATGTGTCTCTGATCATATTAAATAATATTTATTGACATGAACTCCAGGATATGGAAACAAGAGGTTTTTATTCTTTGTTGCTGTTTTGTCCTCTTTCATTTTTGTCTTGTTTGTTCATTTATCTGTCTTTGGAATGGTAAGGGGGAGGCATAGAAATGAAAGAAGCAAGGGAAGGGGTGATATTGTCCAAAATGAAACGTACTCATTACCTGCCATATATAACTGTAACCCCTCTGTATATCACCTTTATAATAACAGTTTGTTAAAGATTGGTGAAGGCAGTCTTTACATGTTTTATTAGCGTACATTAGTTGTACAAAGTGGTTTTCATTGTGGTATTTCCATACATGCATACAATGTACTCATCCACCTCCTCTTCCCTTTCCACTTTCCTCCTCCTCAAAACAATTTCCACTGGTTTCCTTGTTCTGTTTTCATACCTGCAAACAAACTATTCTGGTCATACTCACCCTCATTGGTGAAGGCCCTTCTAACACAAACAGCTTTTGAGTTAGATGCATCCTGCCCACACTCTATTGCCTCTTAAGACTCCACGTTTTACAGGGATGAAAACAAAACCGGATTGAATCATAGCTTAGGAATCAGCTATTTTTCACCTAGTGGTCAAACCTCAGGCCTCTGTCAAACATGGGAACGGATTTGCAGGGTCACCAGTTCCTTCCCAGGTTTATATGATATCATCCCCGGTATTTTCATGGCCTTTGAGGTCAACAAGCTCTTAGCACAGGAAATGGGGAGACTTCCTTCAGGAATGCTGTGTTGGAGTCTCTCCTGCCCTGAAGCACAAAGATGAAAGGGAAACACACACACAAGTGAGCAGTTAGATCTGCTCTGAGTGACTTTGAACCACAGTTCTCAGATCTCAGGCTTCTAAGCAGCTAGTACTACAGGAGTGAGCCACCAGTGCCCATCTGCAGCTTCTCTTTTGAGGAGCCATGGAGGCTGGTAGAAGTGATAAATTCCCATTTCTCATTCATTGATTCAACAAATATTGATTATTTTTGTCTTATAAACAGGTCATTGTTTGCAAATAGTTCACTGGCCCAATGCCAGTGGCTCACACCTGTAATCCTAACCACTCAGGAAGCTGAGATCTGATGATTGTGGTTCAAAGCCAGCTCTGACAGGAAAGTCCATGAGGCTCTTATCTCCAACTAACCACCAAAAAACTAGAAGTGAAAGTGTGGTCCTTAAGTGATAAAGCTAAAGAACAGAGCTCAGGCCCTGAGTTTAATCCCCAATACCAGCACGCACACACACACACACACACACACACACACACACACATGCACGCGCACACACACACACACACACACACACACACACACACACACACACACACACAGCTTACAGAGAATAGTAGGTGGAGAGAAATGAGGCAAAAATTTTAAGTTAAGGGATGAGCATTGTGGCTCATGCCTGTAATCCTCATTATTTGCCAGGCAAAGATTAGGATTATTTTGGAGGCCTGTCTGGGCAAAAAGTTACCAAGACATCATCTCAACAAATAAGCCAGGGCAAAAGCAAGAGACCCTATCTGCAAAACCAACTAAAGTAAAATAGTTGGAGATGTGACTCAAGTGGGAGAGTACCTTTCTAGCAAGCATGAGGCCCTGAGTTCAAACTGCAGTACTACCAAAAATGGGAGGGGGAGAGGGGGAGGTGGTAAACTGAAGCTAAATGGTGACCTGGTCACAAGCTAAG
The DNA here is from genome assembly GCF_024711535.1 of Dipodomys merriami. Classification (NCBI taxonomy): domain Eukaryota; kingdom Metazoa; phylum Chordata; class Mammalia; order Rodentia; family Heteromyidae; genus Dipodomys; species Dipodomys merriami. Next base: position 1,960,095 of record NW_027206168.1, read on the forward strand.
CTATTTGAACTTGGGTTCACAGGTAGTGGAGAGCCATGGGGAAAACATCTAGCCAAGTTTTTTTTGTTTTGGTTTTTGTGCCAGTCCTGGGCCTTGAACTAGGGCCTGGGCACAGTTCCTGATCTTCTTTTGCTCAAGGCTAGCACTTTACCACTTGAGCCATAGAGCCACTTCCTGCTTTTTCTGTTTATGTGTACTGCGGAATCAAACCCAGGGCTTCATGCATGCTAGGCAAACACTCTACCACCAAGCCACATTCTCAGCCCCAGCCAAGTATATAGATAGATGAAAACAACTGGAAGAGCTCTGCAGAGTAACCAAGGCTTGACATAGATTGCCTAAGTGGGTCAAGCTGGGGACAGGGAAGGGGGGTTGATCTAAACACAGATTTAGATCTAGCTAAATGGGGATCTTTCTGGACATTATGACTCTGAAAGTTTAGCCCTTTGGGATCTCTTCAGAGCAGGTAGAAGAAACAGATAGATGGTAAGAACTCAAGGTGCTGAGGTAGGACCCAGGTTGGAATCTGGCTCTTTTTTTGGGGGGTGGGGTCTGGTCATGGGGCCTGAACTCTGGGCCTGGGCGCTGTCCCTCAGCTCTTCAGCTCAAGGCTAGTCTACCACTTGAGCCACAGCGCCACCTCCGGCTTTTTTCTTTTTGCTTATGTGGTGCTGAGGAATCGAACCCAGGGCCTCAGGCATGCAAGGCAAGCGCTCTACTACTGAGCCATCTTCCCAGCCCCAGGATCTGGCTCTTTGTCTCTAGTCCCCTCATGTGCCGTGCAATGAGCAATAGCTCCCAAACAGTGTCAGTGTTAATTCCAAATTGTACATTAAGTCCATCACAGGACTTCAACTCAGAAAGTGCCCCATTAGGGTGGGTCACCTATATTCTTCCAGCCAAGAAAGACACAGACCTGAGCCATATAGGTTAGATTGGGGCTGGAGGTAAAAGGGAAATGAGGGCTTGCTATTTTCTTCCACCGATACTCTGAGTTGCTTTGAGTATTTCTGGGTTAAAGGTGATTTTGAAAAGGTAGCAAGGGAGAGAGAAGAGCTGTGATGATGAGCTCTTTCAAAGTGCTTAGTTTGAAAAGACACAAAGGTAAAAAGAAAAGAAGAAGAAGAGCCAGCCTGGTTGATCTCAGTTTTAGTCTCTGGCTGCAAAGTGACTCCCAGCACCCTCTCTCCATGATTCTCCCTGTTGGCAATTTGTATTTTCTATTCTTCTGCCACACTTCATGTTAGCAGAGCGTTCTCAAAAATTGGAGTCTAAATTTAGAATTGGCCTCAGAACTTCTGATCTTTGAGCTCAATTTGTCGGAGTTGGCCCTGCCTGCCACAGTCACCTCTTATCACCATTTGTGTTGGACCTATTTGGTTCCCTGGTTGTCTTAGAAACCGGAACGGGTTTGATCTGTAACCGCCTAGAAATCTGAGCCAGAGCCCACAGTCTCCCCTGTAGGACCATGGCCCTACTCATTTCTGATAAATAATGTTCTCTCTAAGCAGAAAACATTTCCCTTCTCCTCAAGCTGGGCCCCTTGGTCCCCTTCCAAATTCTTTCTGTTCTCCCTTCCGTGTGTTACAAGTTCCTTTCCTGCCTTTTCATCCTTGGAATCATCACCAGAGAGAAGAGAGGGACAACCCCTGGTTTGTGCCTGAGCCCAGCTGTTCACCATCTGGACTCAAGCCTATTAATCCTTGACTCTCAACCACAATCCTGTCCCTCCAAAAGCCCAACTCAGGGAAGGACCCAAGAGATAAGGGACTCCCCAGATGCCACCAGTTTGTCCTCCCTAAGTCTAGTAATTAAAAACAAATTTTTATTCAGGCACCAGTGCCTTGCACCTGTAATCCTAGCTACTCAGGAGGCTGAGATCTGAGGATCGTAGTGCTAAGCTAGCCTGGGTAGGAAAGTCCGTGAGACTCTGATCTCCAATTAACCACCAGAAAACCAGAAGTGGCGCTGTGGCTCAAGTGGTAGAGTACTGGCTGTGAGCTGAAGAGCTGAGGGACAGAGTCCAGGCCTAGAGTTCAAGCCTCATGACCCCCTCCCCCCACCATACACACACACGAATATTATTTTGGGGGGTGGGAAAAATGTGTATTTATAATTTGCCAGCTGGATTCAGTTTATATGATTCCAATTTTATTGGCAACATCTAAAGCAAGAGCCAGTCGAACATATGCCTTCTCTCCATCAGGTCTGATCAGGGTATTGACCTTAGCCACCTCAATGTCATAGAGCTTCTTCACAGCCTGTTTGATCTGATGCTTGTTGGCCTTAACATCCACAATGAACACCAGTGTGTTGTTGTCTTCTGTTTTCTTCATGGCTGACTCAGTGATCAGGGGGAACTTGATGATCGCATAGTGGTCAAGCTTGTTTCTCCTCGGAGCACTCTTCCGAGGGTATTTGGGCTGTCTTTGGAGCCGCAGCGCCTTGGGCCGCCAGAAGGTGGGTGAAGTGTGGATCTTCTTTTTGTGGCTGTGGACACCTTTCAGCACTGCTTTCTTGGCCTTCAAAGCCTTTTCCTTGGCTTCAGCTTTAGGAGGAGCAGGAACTCCCTTCTTCAGCAGGAATTCCCTTCTTCGCTTTTGGCGCCATCTTGGTGAAAAAGCAATATTTTTATTTTGTACCAAATACTTGAACTCAGGGACTTGCACCCTCACTTGGATTTTTCCCTCAAAACTGGCACACTATCATTTGTGCTATAGCTCCACTTCTGGCTTTTTGCTGGTTAATTGGAGCTAAGAGCCTCATGGACATTTCTGCCAGGGCTGGCTTTCAACTGTGATCTTTAGATCAAACTGGCAAAAGCCAATGGTACCCTGGTACCCAGTCTATGCCTAGTTCTAAGCCAAGAGTCCAAAGATCAGCAGCCAGTTCTGAGTTTGGGTATCTGCTCACTTCCATATGCTCTAGAAGGAATCTAGCATTTCTAGCTGAGCTCATTCTCTCATGTGAAAGGCAGAGATGCATTTTATTTGGTGTCTGAAATTAGTTTCTCACCCTTAGATGCACCATTATTCCATATCCCTACTACCATGCACGACTGGGAAAAGGAACTTTTAGCATTTGGGCAGAACTTGTCACCAATGACATCCCTGTTCCTGAACACATTAGAGTTTCGGCATGCCTCAGTGAACTCCAGAGACACAGGTCCCAACCCAAAAGGATTTTACAGACCCTCAAAGCCATCTGGGTTTCATTGTGGTGGTTTTGAAGGTACGCAAGTGATCTAAAGATAAAAGTGAAATTCTTACAGCTGTGTTTCCCAAATCACTTTACCAGGATCCCTTGTGGGGCTTTGCTGCACAAACCTACTGCCAATTAAGTTGGGCAAATTTTGGCTTCTTGCCTATAGGATTTTTCAGCACTTTTAGCAAGCCAAAGCATCCGGAACTTAGAGCCACTACTAGAGGCTTTGTGTTTAACCTTTCATATGACAGCCTGCTTGCTTAGGCTATTTTGCTACTTCTGTGTTACAGATGACCAAACTCCCAAAGCTCTAGTGACTTGCTTAGGGTCCAGCAACTTAGAAGTGAAGGAGCTGGGATATAAACTCCAATCTAGTCTGAATCTAGATCCCATGGTCCTCACACTTTGATATATTTTCTGCCAAAACACAAGCTTCCTTGACAAGGCAGCTGTGCTCAAATTGGACTGATTTGAAGAGGAGAAATCAAGGCAACAGATATGATGGTCAGAGGGAAGTGGACTTTCCACAATAGAGAGGGGTCTATTGGGGTTCACCACCAGGGAGGTCTGGGGGAGGTAGAAAGATCATTGGACACTGGATGCAGAGAATCACTCTATGCTTCAAGAGTGTCGTGTGGTGTGCACAGTTTGTGCAAAGAAAGAGGACAGCAAACTGACCCTCTTCATAAGACATATACCCATTTGTTGTTTGTTGTTGTTTTCTTCTTGGGGGGTGGGGGTCGGTTGTGGGTGCTATCCCTGAGCTTTTGCACTCAAGGCTTAGCTCTATACCTCTTTGAGCCACTTCTGGTTTTCTGATAGTTAATTGGAGATGAGTCTTATGGACTTTCCTGCCTAGGCTTGGCTTTGAATCAGGCTCCTCAGATCTCAACTTCCTGAGTAGCCAGGATTACAGGTGCAAGCCACAGGTGCTCAGCTGTTTTCATTTTTTTGTTGTTTTGCAGGAATTTAAACCATCCTATAGAACATCACGGAGAATAGTGAATTCCTGCTGCTCATCATCTTCACTAAAGCCATGAGGTGGGACAATCTTTAGGATATGAATGGACACACACACACACACACACACACACACACACACACACACACACGGTCTTAATGGTGTTATGTATGTTATAAGTAAAATAGTTATATATGGATAATGTGAGTATATATATCCATGTGTTTATATGCATATATACATGTATACACACATGTACACATACAAATATATATGGATACATATATCCATATGGATACATGCATATACACATGGATATATCCATATGCATCCATATATATCCATATATCCATATATATATCCATAAACATACATACGTGTGTATGTGTGTGTGTGTGTATGCATGTGTCTGTGTATTTTTTAGTGCTAGTACTGAGGCTTGAATTCAGCCTGGGTGTTGTTCCTTAGCTTTTTCACTCAAGGCTGATGCTCTACCACTTGAACCACAGCTCCACTTCTGGCTTTTTGGTGATTCATTGGAGATAAGAGTCTCACAGATTTTTCTGCCTACATCGGCTTCAAACTGTGACCCTCAAATCTCATCATTCTGAGTAGCTAGGATTACAAGTGTGAGCCACTGGCACCTGACTCCTTTTCCTCTTCGTTTCACTTCCAGCCTATTTTTGAGATGAGTGTGGTTCCACTCTGCCTCATGCTCCTGCCTTGCTGCAGGACCAACCAATCAAAGCCTGGGCCCTCCAAAGCTGTAAGACAGAAGAAACCTGTTCTCTTTGTAAGTTCATGACAAAATAGCAAAATAGCTGACTGACACAAAGGACCAAATATTTGATGTACTTTGGTTTGAGATCTTTTTTTAAATCTCTTGTATAAACATTAATCCCTTTATAACATACAGACCCAGAGTGCAGTCTGTCTTCCATGCTGGGCTGAAGCATTCCTTCTGGGACATCCCTATCTTTGTTAGTTATTTATGGCTTCAAGATACTTTCAAACTTAGTGACTGCAGTAACCATTCTCCAAGAATCTCCCTACAATCCAGGAGCTCACTTGTGAGTCTGAGAACAGGAGGATCACAGCTCAAGTCTAGCTTGGGCAGAAGTTTTTGAGACTCCTTCTAAACCCATATCAGAACACAATGGCACGTGCTTATCATTCTAAGCCATGTGGGAGGCGAAGATGGAAAGGATCAGAGTTCCAAGGAAAAAACTCTCCAAGACTTATCTCCCCAGTAGGAAGCTGGCTATGGCAGGGTGCACCTGTGATCCCTCCAATGATAGAAAGCCTAAAGTAGATGTTCCACAGTCCTGGGGAGAAGTGGGACCCTATGCTAAAAATAACCGGTGAAAAAAAGTGATGGAGGCATGGCTCAGTGGTAGAGTACCAGCCTAATAAGCTCACTGCCCTGAATGCTGCAAATAAATAACCTTTAGGGTTCCTCATCCTCCTTTCACACCTTACCCTGTCTCCTCCCAGTTTGTTGCTATGAATGGAATAGAGTAGAAGTGATCATCCATGACTTTGGATGCTGGGACATAGAAAACCTGGCACCTCTCTTGCTCTGTGTACATCCTGTTGCATTTCATGGTGATTTTTCAAGTGATCCTACAGGACAGAAGATAACCTGGCTCAGGGCCTATAGAAGTAAAGTCTCAACTGAAGCTTATATGTCAAATCCTTTCCTCAGACTTCTCTTCCAATTAGACATAGGCTGCTGAAGGCCTATATCATAAATTACATTCATCCTGTTAAAATGTCTGGAGAAAGCTCATGTGTTAAAGGCTGATCTTGTGTAGCACTTTGGGGAAGTGAAGGCCTAAGCACTCTGACCTCATCAGTGGGTTAATCCATTGATGGGCTGCTAACTCAGTGGGATGTGGGAGATGATAGAAACCTTATGGGAGGGGCAGGCCTAGCTGAAGAAAGTGGGAAACTGGAGGATCGTGCCTTTGAATGGCACTTGGATTGTAGATATCACTCAAAATTCCCTCGAAGGGGATCTTGTCCCTGGCACCTTCCTCTCTATCTTGCTCTCACTTTCTTTTGGCTTCCTGACTGCTGGAAAGTGAATAGCCGCCCTTAGCCATGTCTTTGCACCATGGTGTACTACCTCAACACGGGCCCAGAGCAACAGGGTCAAGTGACCACAGGCTGGCAACCTCTGAAACCATGAGCCTTGATTACCTCAGGCATTTTGTCATAGCTATGGAAAACTGACAAGCACAAAGCCCTTCAGTACAGGCTCTCAAGGTGCCAAGGGATGCATCTGCTTAGTGTGTATACCGCAAAAGGGATTGTCAGCAAAGGTCTGGGGTTCAGTTTCCTTCTGGAACCTCCCGCAGCCACTGCCTTCGTGCTCTGTGGGAGCTCAGAGATGCTAAGCTAAAGGAGGTGCATCAGTCCCCTCTGGGGTATTAGTGAGGGGCACAAGAATCACCTCCTCCCAGGAGCCTCCTGGATGCCATGTAGCTGACTGGATACCCTGCAAGGCAGGTGAGGACTACAATCATGTCTGTCCTAAGCATTCCTGTAGCATCCACACCACCGCCACCACCAGGTGGGGAAATCACTGCAGATCACCCTATGCAGACAGGCATTGGGGTCTGACTACTGAGAATAGAGGGAGGGAGGAGAGAAGGGAGGAAAAAGTATAGGGGTGTACAGCTAAATTAATCTTGGGGAGGGGGTTAAGGATCAAGGGAATTGAAGGGATATCGGGGCCTCATGAGCCCAGGTAGGACTCTCTCTCTCTCTCTCTCTCTCTCTCTCTCTCTCTCTCTCTCTCTCTCTCTCTCTCTCTCTCTCTCTCTCCTCTCTCTCTCTCTCTCCACCTGGATATTTTCTGGAGAGTTATCCCTCTTTTTCTAATCTTCCTGGTTTAAGGCCCAATTCACTGACAGTTCTGGCCCACCCCCCCCCTCTAGCCCCTTCCCTTCAGTCCCCCTCTCCAATGCCCCCAACATCCACAGCTTCTAACAAGCACTGAAGTCAGCCCTGCTTGGATGCGTGTTTGAAGCCGGCTGAGCGGTGGCCCCACCCCCGGTCTTCCCCAGCCAATCGCTGAGCCCCTTCCCAGGAGGCTGTTAGGGGTGTCGAGCCAGGGGCTGATGTAACCGCAGACTTCAGCTTCTTTTGATCATTTATATCATTTTGCCATATATGGTCACTGAGAGCTACTGGCTGCGAGGCCTGGGTCCAGAGGGTGGGCTCCTAGAGTGAAATGAGCTACATACCAGCCCAGAGCCAACAGCCCATCTCTCATCCGGGCCCGGACAGGTGGGTGGGCCAAGAAAAGGGTTATATATAGTTCTGGTCACATTCTTTCCCTAATGCATCTTGGCCCCTGAAAGCGCAAACAATCTCCACTTCTGGCTTTTTTTTTTTTTTTGACTGAATTTGCTAATTGCTATTCTTCCATAACCAAGGGAACAGAAAAAATTCAAGGAGGAATGTGGTATGTGTGAGGGAGACCTTCTGGCCCTTTCCTTCCCTTGATCTCCTGGCCTCCTCCACTCCCTCCTCTTCCTCTTCTTCCTCCTCCTCCCCCTCCTCCTCTATCTTTCCCTCCCCAATGGTGCCCTGAAATCTTTCCCATCCTCACTGCCCTGTCCGGGTCCCCCTCCTCCCTAACTTTCTTCTTTCCCCCCTTGCATAAACTTCGTGCTTCCTTGCGGCCTCCAGCCCAGGTGGAGCTAGCCAGGTACAGAGGGGCTCCAGAGCGGGATTCAGAGGAGTCACAGTGGACAAAGCCTTCCATTTTCCAGTACCTTCCCTTGTCAAATGGCTGCAGGCTTATCTTTCCTCACTGGCCTTCTACTTTCCCAGGGTGCCGTTGGACCTGTGTGTGTGTGTGTGTGTGTGTGTGTGTGTGTGTGTGTGTGTGTGTGTGTGTGTGTGTGTGTGTGTGTGTGTGTGTGTGTGTGTGTGTGTGTGTGTGTGTGTGTGTGTGTGTGTGTGTGTGTGTGTGTGTGTGTGTGTGTGTGTACTGGGACTTAAGCTCAGGGCCTCTAGCTCTCAGCTTTTTTCCTGAAGGCTGGTGCTCTACCACTTGAGCCACAGCTCCAACTTCTAATTTTTTTGCTGGTTTAACTGGGGGTGAGTTTCACAGACTTTTCTGCCCCAGCTGGCTTTGAACTACAATTCTCAAATATCAGCCTCCTAAATGGCTAAGATTATAGATATCAATCCATAACTATAAAAGGCCTGATGGCTCACACCTGTAATCTTACTCAGGAGGCTGAGATCTGAGGATTGTGGTTCAAAGCCAGCCCAGACATGGTAAGTCAGTGACACTCTTATCTCCAGTTAACCACCAGAAAACTGCAAGTGACACTGTGGCTCAAAGTGGTAGACCACTAGACTTGAGCAAAAGAGCTCAGAGATAGTTCCCAGGCCCTGGGTTCAAGCCCCATGACTAACAACAATGAGAGAGAGAAACAGAGACAGAGAGAAGAAAGAAGGAAAGAAAGAAAGAAAGAAAGAAAGAAAAAGAAAGAAAGAAAGAAAGAAAGAAAGAAAGAAAGAAAGAAAGAAAGAAAGAAAGAAAGAAAGAAAGAAAAAATAAAAAAGAAAGAAAGGAAGGAAGGAAGGAAGGAAGGAAGGAAGGAAGGAAGGAAGGAAGGAAGGAAAGAAAGAAAGAAAGAGAAAGAAAGAAAGAAAAGAAAGAATAGAAACCAATTCCTAGCCACCTTGTGGCTTCTTTTTCTCTTAGGGCCAGAATCAAATGACTCTTGCTCTGGTGAAAACCTTACCTTTTTGTGCTCACCTCTCCCACTTATTGATTCAATGGTCACAGCTCCCTGGAGAGCTCCACCCCTGTAATTCATATTATTATAGTTAATTCTGGTGTTTTGCTATCCTTCCACCCATGGAGTTGATGGAAAAGAAATCCAGGCAAGTGGCCCTAATTGGTAAAAAGAATGGGTATAAGCTAGGGTTGGTGGCTCATGCCTAAAATCCTAGAATCAAGGTTCAAGTCAGCCCAAGCAGGAAAGTCCATGAGATGCTTATCTCCAGTTAACCATCAAAAAGCCAGAAGTGGAGCTGTGATTTGTGTGCTAGAGCTCCAACTTTGAGTGGAAAAAGCTAAGGGACTGAGAGCCCCAGACCTGAGTTCAAGCCCCAATACTTGTACAAAAAAGAAAAAGAACTGGGCACTGATGGGGGGCTTAGATCCGAGGATCATGATTCAAAACCAGCTCAGGCAGGAAAGTCCAAGAGACTCTTATCTCCACCAGAAAACTAGAAGTGGCACTGTGGCTCAAGTAGTTGAGCGCTAGCTTTATGCTGAAGAGCTGAGGGACAGAGCCCAGGCCCAGAGTTCAAGAAAGGAAGAAAGAAAGGAAGGAAGGGAGGAAGGAAGGAAGAAAGGAAGGAAGGAAGGAAGGAAGGAAGGAAGGAAGGAAGGGAGGGAGGGAGGGAGGGAGGGAGGGAGGGAGGGAGGGAGGGAGGGAGGGAGGGAGGGAGGGAGGGAGGGAGGAAGGAAGGAAGGAAGGAAGGAAGGAAGGAAGGAAGGAAGGAAGGAAGGAAGAAAGACAGAAAGAAAGAAAGAAAGAAAAAAGAAGTCATTGCCAATGATGTTAAATGTAAGCACCAAAGTGCCTCTCTGGTTTGGTTTTCCACTTCCCTTTCACAAGGAAAGCCATGGGAAAAGTCAGTATATTCTTTCTTGATCTCATCAGATTTACTCCAAAAGAAATAAGAATCCACCCCAGGCAGAGTACTGTCAATATCCCTGTGAAGCTGGATGGGGAAAACAAGGCTTGAGATACACTTGGGTCTTCAGATCCTAGGCCTCCTGTCATTCCTTACAACATTTTCATTATAATGTTCAAATATACACAAAAGTCAAAAAAAATCTGTTACCCATCACACAAAGTCCTGAGAGTTTTGTTGTTGTTTGTCTACATGCTTTTTTTAAGACAGGGTCTTACTGTGCGCCCAAGCTGGTTTCAAACCTATAATCCTCCTACTTCAGTACCTGAGTGCTAGAACTACAAGTATGTGCTGCTGTTCCTGGTACCCTACAGTCAGTTTTAAGTTATCAATACTGTTGTCCTTTCTTCAACACTTCTCTCCACATTTTTTAATTTTTTTTCTTCCAGGGTATTCAAGAACACATTTTACATAGCTTATTTCACCCATAAATATATTGATATTTATCTCTAGCAGATAAGGATTTTGTATTTTTATGCAATTATCATTCTAGCATAGTATCCAATTCAAATAATTCCTTAATATCAAATGACCTGTGTTATTTCTCCCCTTACTGGCTCATAAATGCTTCTTCGGGTTCTGTCCAAATCAGAATCCATACAGATTTGTCCCTTGCATTTGGTCGACATGTGTCCAGTCTTCTCATTTATTACTGTTTCCACTCCTCTGCACCATGTATTTTGTGACATTTATTTGTTGAAGAAACTGGGTCATTTGTCTTGCAGAATTAGTACCATCAGTTGATGGTATCCACAAGGGAGGTGGGTTAAGGGTTCTTCAAGTTGAGTTGTAAAAATTCAAGACCCAGGGTGGTTTGCTCAATGCTGAGTGCAAATTAGAATCATCTGGAAGCATTTTAAAAGTAATTTAGAACTTAGCCTGGCACTGGTGGCTCATGCCTGTAATCACAACTACTAGAGAGGCTTAGTTCTAAGGATCACTGTTCAATGCCAGCCTGGGCAAGAAAGTCTATGAGGTTCCTATCTCAAATTAAGCACCAGAAAAGCTGAAAGTAGAGATGTGACTCAAGTGGTAGAGTGCCAGCCTTGAATACAAAAGCTCAGGGGCAGTGCTCAGGCCCTGAGTTCAAGCCCCACAACCTGTTACCCGCCCCCCCCAAAAAAAGGAATCTTGATATGAACGGATACCCTTTATGTTTGCTTATAATACATATTTTATGATTCACAGATATAGGTCAATTGATTTACATAGAAAAAAACCCTATAGGAAAAAAATTTGATTCATTAAAATATAACATAGGCTGGGCGCTGGTGGGTCCTGCCTGTAATCCTAGCTACTTAGGAGGCTGAGATCTGAGGATTGAGGTTCATAGCCAGCCCGGGCTGGAAAGACTGTGAGATTCTTATCTCCAATTAACCACTTGAAAACTGGAAGTGGCACTGTGGTTCAAGTGGTAAAGCACTTGTCTTGAGCTGGAGAGCTGAGGGACAGCATTCAGGCCCAGAGTTGAAGCCCCACAACTGACATAGATAGATAGATAGATAGATAGATAGATAGATAGATAGATAGATAGATAGATAGATAGATAGATAGATTAGATAGATAGATAGATTTAGATAGATAGATAGATAGATAGATAGATAGATAGATAGATAGATAGATAGAGATAGCACTAAAAAATTGCCACAAACAAAGCTTAAGTCAAAAGCAACCATTTAAAAGAAAATATTGGCTAATATTTCACTTATCTACTTTTTTCTAAAATGAATAAAAATGTCCTACAAATCAGTATGAAAAATGCAAGCAATGAGTGGGGCCAGGGAGGGTGGGGAGGGAAATGGAGCCAAATATGTAAACAAGTAACTAAACAAGTAACAGAAAAGGATTTCCAAATGGCCAAACAACAAAACACGATCGCTATGATCTGAATGTGGTCTACCCAAATCTCCACGACATGTCGTAAACTTAACCTTCCAATCAAGCACTGTGGGAGTTGGGAGCTTTGGAGAGGAGTTTGGATGAGATGAATGCTAATATAAAAAGATTTAATGTTGTTTCTCATATGTGAAAGTTAGATCTAAATTATAAAAATATAAAAACATGTGCATATAAACACAAACTGTCTAAAGTATACTATATCCAGGGGACGATTACAATGCTGTAACTAACTCCTTTGAATAACTGACTCATAGGTTAACAAAATAAATACCAAGGCCAGGCACCAGTGGCTCCTATCTGTAATCCTAGCTTCTCAGAAGGCTGAGATTTCGGGATCTCAGTTCAATGCTAGCACAGGCAGAAAAGCCTAGGTGATTCTTGTTTCCACTTAACCATCAAAAACAAACAGAAGTGGAGCCATAGCTTGAGTGGAAGAACAATAACTTTGAGCAAAAAAGCTAAAGGACAGTGCCTAGGCCCCGAGTTCAAGCCCTAGGACCAGCACAAAAGAAAAGAAAAAAAATTGAAAAGAAAAAGAATACCAAGAAACTAAAACATGTTGTTGGAGTGAATGAAGGTCAAAATGAGGAAATAGAGGAAAATGTGTGAATGCAGTCATAATATGCAATGTACGTATATGAAAATGGAACTGGTAACTTGAGGGGAAGGGTGGGGTTGGGAGAGATGGAGGGGAATGATAGAAGGGGTGACATTGATCAAGATGCTGTGTACTCATCAACTGACTTGTTGAATTGAAACCCCTTTGTGTAACTTTTTAGAGTCAATGAAAAGTATTTTTAAAAGTAAAATAAGTTTCCCCCCCCCAAAAAAAAAGTAAAATAAGTTTTAAAGGATTTGAAAGACTTTCAACCACCTATTATGTGAGGGCACAGGCTCAAGACGCCATCTTGAAAACTAAGACTGAAACCTCACCAGCCAGCCAAGCCTGCTGCTTCCTTGATCTTGAACTTCCAAGCTTCCAAAAAACATTTTTTTTTTCCAATTGCATGTCTGGCCAGGAGCTGGTGGCTCACGCCTGTAATCCTAGCTACTCAGGAGTCTGAGATCTGAGGATCATGGTTCAAAACCAGCCTGGAGAGGAAAGTCTGTGAGATTCTTATCTCCAATAAACCACCAGAAAACCAGAAGTGGCGCTGTGGTTCAAGTGGTAGAGCAACTTGCCTTGAGCTGAAGAGCTGAGGGACAGAGCCCAGGCTCCGAGTTCAAGCCCTACAACTGAAAGAAAAAAAAATTATGTGTCTATCTCAGCCAGGCACCAGTGGCTCACACTTGAAATACTAGGTTTTTAGGAGGCAGAGATCTGAGCATCGAACTATGAAGCCAGCCCAGATAAGAAAGTCCACGAGATATTTTTTCTCAAATTAACCATCAAAAGACCTGATGCAGCCGGGTGCTGGTGGCTCATGCCTGTAATCCTAGCTACTCAAAAGGCTGAGTTTTGAGGATTGTGGTTTGAAGCTAGCCCCAGCAGGAAAGTCAACGAGATTCTTATCTCTCCAGTGAACCACCAGAAATCCAGCTCAGGGACAGCACCCAGGCCCTGAGTCAAGTCCCACAACTGACCAAAAAAAAAAAGAAAAAAAGCCTACAGCAAAGCTATGGCTCAAGTGGTAGTGTGCTAGGCTTGAGCATAAAAGCTCAGGGACAGTGCGCAGGCTCTAAGTTCAAACCCCAGGACCAGCACAAAATGAATAAACAAGCCAATCTCAGTATTCTATCATGATAGGACAAAATGGCCCAAGACAATGACCTAATACAATAACAATCAAAGATGTACAAGTTAGAACAGTAATCAAAAACAGTTTCTTTTATTCATAAACTAGTTAAAATTTAAATTTGCTAACAATATACTTTGGCAAGAGTGTAAGGAGATGCTCTTGTACAGCACTGTGGAACTAGTCAGACTACAAGTCAGTTCAATGTTATTGATGCTTTAAAGGCCTACATCTGGTGACTAGGTTCTTTGCTTCTAGAACATAACCTGAAGAAACAATAGTATGTTTGGTCAGACAGCTACTTACAAAGGTAGTCCTGCATTACAAATGCTATCATTCCTCTCTTCAGTGAATATTTATTGAGTACCTCCTATGTGCATAGAGAGCTCAGTCATTGCAGGAAAAGGACAGAGAAAGGTCTAATTTTTTTCTTTGAAATGGGGTCTCCCAGCAGCTCATTTCTGGGATTATAAGAATGTGTTACCACACCCAGATTTTTTTTTAAAGTCTGGCTTTGAAGAAGTTGAAGTTCCAATGGGAAAAAAAATTAACAATAAACAAATGAGCAATTAAACCAAATGACTAAACAAGATAAGATCAAGCAGTAATAAAATGCTATGAGAAATGATTTTGTTCATCATAACAAAGGAGAAAATTAGAGCTCACTTAAAGAGCCTTCAAGTGGGAAACAGTTTTAAATAAAAATATCTATTCTAGTGGCCAGGTACCCGTGGCTCACATCTGTAATCCTAGCTATTCAGGAGGCTGAGATTTGAGGATCCCAGTTCCAAGTCTAGGAGAGATTATCTCCAATTAACCACTCAAAAACTGAAAGTAGAGCTGTAGCTCAAAGTGGCAGAGTACTTGCCTTGAGCAAAAGTGCTCAGAGACAGCACCTAGGCCCTGAGTTCAAGCCCTACAGCTGACAATAAATAATACATAATAACAATAATAATATGTTATATCTATCCATTCTAAGCTGAGTATAGCAACACAGTCCTGTGATCTCAGCACTTGGGAACATCTTGAGTTCAGGATCAGCCTGGGTTACATAGACCTTGTCACACAGACCGAAAAATATACAGACACACACATACACATACACAAAGACACCCATGCATACATTCTATGACATCTTATATATCATTTAAAAAGGGTGAGAAAGTTTTCATTAACAGGGTTCATGTACTAACATGGTTAATTCTCCAAGATATAAATTTAACTCCTCAAAAACTCCATGAAATGCCAGATATTGGGGGCTCCAGACTATAATTCTAGCTACCCAGGAGGCTGAGATCTTAGAATCAAAGTTCAAAGCCAGCTCAGGCAGGAAAGTCTATCAGATGCTTATTTCCAATTACCCAGCAAAAAAGAAAAGAAAAAAAAAATAGAAGTGGAGCTGTGGCTCAAGTTGTAGAATACCAGCCTTTGATCTGAGGATCAAAAAGTTAAGGGACAGTGCTCAGGCCCTGAGTTCAGGCTCCAATATTAACACATACACACACGTATACACACAGACACACACATACCTCCACAAAGCATAAACATATACACTTGTGTATGTAGGATTTTATTACATAAACAATAAAGTAACAAATTAATTGCAGGTACATATCCACATGGAATAGGAAGTTAAGCAAGAATCCCAGCAGAGAGCTTAAATTAGTCATTTTGGGGGGAGAGGGTTAGAAGGTGACAAATTAGGGGGACTTTTTTTTTTTTTTGTCTATGATGTGGATTCCAACTCAGTACCTGACACTTTGCTCATTGGCTAGCGCTCCACCAACTGAGCCACACCTCCAACCCCTTAGGGGAAATGTTGTCTTTTCTCCAATGGCTTAAATTTGCTATGAGAATGTTCTTTATAACTCCTTCACATATTAAAAGGAACCAAATAACTGATACAGAACACAGAAAATGATGGAAATTTTCCAATTCCATTTACTAAGCCCTCAGAACCCTGAGATCGAAACCCTACCATGCTTGTGCCAATAAAGAAGACAAGAGATCGATTTCACTTAGGAACACAGATGGAAAATTCCCATGTAGACCATTGTCAAGTGCAGTCAAGCAGTATAGAAAAAGCATGAGTAAGCAGGATTCATTCCAGAATCCCAAGGATGAATGAATATCAGAAAATCTAGTAATGCAATTTATCAAGACCATCAGTACTGTGCTTAGTCCTGGCCCTTAGCCCCACTTTAGTCTACTCCTTCCTCGGCCAAATGTTGTACCCAGTGTCCCTCTTCCCTTTTACTTACTATTTTCTGAATTTAACGTGGGGGGGCATGCAGGTCCCACCCACAAACACACGTGTTGGTACTAAGGTTTGAAATCATGATCGGGGCTCAGTCTCTTATTCTGTGTGTGTGCGTCAGTTGTGGTGCTTGAACTCAGGGCCTGGGGACTCTCTCTGGGCTTTTCAAGGCTAGTACTCTACCACTTTGAGTCACAACACCACTTCCAGTTTTCTGGTGGTTAATTGGAGATAAGAGTCTCACAGAAGCCAGGCATCCATGACTCACGCCTGTAATTCTAGCTACTCAGGAGGCTGAGATCTGAGGATCATGGTACAAAGCCAGCCTGAGAAGGAAAGTCCATGAAGAGGGTGGACACTAGACCCATGGCTAGGGCATCCTTGCCTGTTGCACAAGAGGCCATTGTGTATGGGATAGGGCTGAAATAGAAAAAGAAGGACAATCGAAGGTCATCTCTCCTCTAATCTCACCTGATTTTCCAAGAAGCATGAGAATTCCCAATTTGAACTTGGCTTTCCAAGTAGTTAAGAAGGCAAATGTCAAGGTGGATGACAAGGATGTATTTGTATCAAACAGCTAATCATTTTGCTTTGCAACTCCTAAATACTTTAAAATACAGCATGACGGGCTTCCGTTTAGACTCTGGTCCCGGGGCCCACAATCGTAAACGGCAGCTGAATAATACTAACACTCCGGAGAGAAAAAGCTCGAGACCTAATGCAGAAAAGACACGGGTGAGATGAACTGAATGGAAGGAAGAGCAAGTAGCATAAGAAGCAAGGGAAAATGGAAATGTTCTCTAAGTCCTTAGGATCTGCGGACTTAGGATCTGCTTACCTGTGCCTTTTCTAGGCAAGGTGGAGTGATGAATACCAGAGCACAAGGGATGGAGAAGAGTCCTTATAGATCTCAAAAGTTTGAGATGAGAACCAGGTACCAGTGGCTCACACCAGTAATCCCAGCTACTCAAGAAGCTGAGATCTGATGATCACAGTTCAAAGCCAGCCCAAGCAGAAAAGTCCCCATGAGACTCTTATCTCCAATTAGCCACTCAAAAACTGAATGTGATGCTCTGGCTTAAGTGGTAAAGCACTAGCCTTGAGCACCAGGAGGTTGAGAGATAGCATCCAGGCCCTGATTTCAAGCCCTACCACCACCACCACCAACAACAAAAATCTTGAGGTAGGAAGTATGGGGACACTCAGATCAGGGCAGAAAAATCCAGAAGTGTGTGGGCAGGGAGGAATGGAATGTAAGGACAAATAGAAGGGCATAGAGAGATCAATTTTTGTTTTTTAAATGACAGAAGTGGCCACGTGCCAGTGTCTCCTGCCTGTAATTCTAGCCACCAAGGAATCTGTCATTTGAGGATGATGTCTGGAAGCCAGGCCAGGCAGGAAAGTCCCTGAGACTATTATCTCCAATTAACCAACAAAAAAAAAGCCAGAAGCAGAGGTGTGGCTCAAGTGGTAGAGAGCCAGCCTCAAGCAAAAAAAAAAAAAAAAATTCTAAGGCACAGCACCTAGTCCCTGAGTTTCAATCCCCAGTATTAGCACACACACACACACACACACACACACACACACACACACACACACACACACACACACACACACGTGTAGAGATGATCACCTAAGTGCTGAAAGTAATTTTTGCTCTAGAAATGGGTGCTTCCATTTGTATTAAGGCTGTTTTATAAAACAAAAAGTCAGTAAAGTTTTACCCTCATTGATCAACCATAAAGCAGGTCCACATCTTTGATTCCCAGAAAACTGATGTCAGCTAGAACTGAATGTGTTTGTTGTTCTGTTGTCTTCCTATCAGTCTGTGTGCCCAAACTTCTGTCTCTCAAGCTGCCCTGCTCCAGCAGGCCTCAAAATTGTGATCCTCCAGATCTCAGCCTTCTGAGGATTACAGGCATGAGCCACTGGTGCCTGGCTTAGATAAAAAAATCTTTATATAACACACTAGATTTCTCATTATTTAAGGAAAACTGGGAAGAAGGGAGGTAAAGGATTAGAAGGAATTTTATACTAGAATAACTTCTAACATGATTTCTTTAGTTTGAAACAATTGCAAATTTACCCAAAAGCTACAAATAGAGTAAAAATATCTTTTTGTGCTAAACCATTTGAGTAAATATTGATATATAATGTCTGGTAACCTCCAGATACTTTAGTGTTCCTAGTTAACATTCTCTTACATAGCACAGTGCCATAACAACAGATATAAACCCAGGAAATGAATGTGGACATACTTCCACTCTTCAAGCATCATCAAATCTCCTGTAGTGAGTTGTTGTCTTTAGCAGTCTAGAATGGTACTACAAACCTGTGCTTGTGTGTGTATGTATGTGTGTGTGTGTGTGTGTGTGTGTATATGTCTGTGTGTATGTCTGTGTCTGTGTCTGTCTATGTATATGCCTGTATTTGTCCTTGAATTCAGGGCCTCAAGCTCTCAGCTTTCCTTGCTCACAGCTGACACTCTACCAGCTCAGCCTCCATTTCTGGCTTTTCACTGGTGGTTAACTGGTGCTGACTTTGAGCAGTGATCCTCAAGATCTCAGCCTCCTGAGTAGCTAGGATTATAAGTGTGACCTACCAGAGCCCGGCTCAGGTAAGGATTTTGCATTGCAGCCTCTGGTAAGGGGGACCCTTGGAGGGCAAAGGTCCAGCCCTTAGTAAGTCCTGTCATCATCTCCCCCACCCCACCTCAAGAATAATTTGCCTTGGTAAGAAATGTTAATGAAAACCAGAACAAAACAACAACAAAAAAACAAGCTTACCTGAATACACCCACATCTATAATCCTAGCTACTACCCAGAAACCTGAGATCTGAGGAGCAAAGATGGAAACCAAGCTGAGCAGAAAAGTCCTTGAGATTTTTATCTCCAATTTACCACAAAAAAAAAAAGCTGAGGGGCTGGGAAGGTGGCTCAGTAGTAGAGCGCTTGCCTTGCATGCTCAAGGCCCTGGGTTCGATTCCTCAGCACCACATAAGCAAAAAGAAAAAAGCAGGAAGTGGCGCTGTGGCTCAAGTGGTAGAGCGCTAGCCTTGAGCTGAAGAGCTGAGGGACAGCGCCCAGGCCCAGAGTTCAGGCCCCACGACCGGACCCAAAAAAAAAAAAAAAAAAAAAAAAAAGCTGAAAGTAGAGCTGTGGCTCAAGTGTTAGAGTGCCAATCTTAAGTGAAAAAGCTAAAGAACAGCACCCTGGCCCTGAGTTCAAACGCTAGTGTACACACACACACACACACACACACACACACACACACACACACACACACACATACACACACACACACACACAGAGCTGTGACTTTGCTAGTAGCCCTTCCTAGAGGGTGGTCATTAGCCTAGTATTGGAATGCGGGTATAGAGAATGTTACAAATCATTGTTGAACTCTTCCTAGACTCTATTTTTTAAATGCAGGAAATATCTGCCAAATTCCACAAATTGTGTCTAATCTCACTCATTCTCTCTCTCCTCCCCACTCCCTCCCTCCCTCTCCCTCTCTCTTCACTCTCTCTCTCTCCCTCCCTCTCTCCCTTCCTCTCCCCCCCACCTCCAGCCTTTCTCTCTCCACCTCTCAGCCACAAATCTCTGGAGTCTGCTTATCATTCCTGTATGCACAGGGTATTTTAGGAACTGTATGTTGGCAGTTCTCCTTGGCTAGACCCCAACCCACCTCAACAGACAGACACGTTCTACAGATTTCTAACAACGCAAAGATGTTGATTTTGGCCTAAGTTTGCCCCCACAACTTATCAGACTCTATGGCTTGGTTGACTAGGAGAAAATATCTAGAGAAAACATATTTTATGACTTTAATTGTTATTATAGGTGCTTTCAAAAAAAAAAAAAGAAAAGAAACTCCATCTGTGGCCTGTAATATATCGTAGTGAAAGAACTCACATCTGGTTCCCATTAGTTCTGGAGTCTGCTGGCTGACTTAACATGGGAGCAAATCAAGTCTGTCTAGGGGGTTTGTTTGTACCCCAGAGGCACAGTGGAGACCTTGTTCCAGCACAAAGGCAGGATCTGTGAGCTTGACCTCTGGTGAATACAACTTTGCTACCAGGGCTCTTCAAGTCTGAGTCTTATCCTAGAGGATGGAGACAGACAAGGCAGAAGGCCAGGCTAAATGAATGGACCTGGGGGGCAGGGGGCAGGGGAAGCCCGATTCAAAATGGTTTATCAGATCCAGAACTGGATGTTGTCACTTTGATTTTCATTCACAAGAAGATGCAGTAGAAGCTGGATCCTCCTTCTCAGTGGGAAAACTGAATCCAAAACAGACATTGTCATGTGGTATCATTTAAAGCAGACACCCTTAGAATACTGTACTTTCTTCCCGTAAGATAAGAACTGTGATCAACGTGTATGTCTTAGTTTCCTGATGAGAAACAGGGCAGAATTTATGGTACAACGTCAGGTGTTGTAGCACATATGCCTGGAATCCCGGCTACCCTTGGGAGGCTGATGCATGAAGATTGCTTGATCCAAGAGTTTGAAACTAGCCTGGGTAGCATAGCAAAATCTCATCTCAAAATCAGAAAACCATAACTAAAAAAGAATGATGAAAATGTTTGAAACGAAGACTGTACGTCCACTGGACTCATGTCTCTGAAGCCTCTACAGTTGTATGCAGAATTAGAGGCTTGGCCTTAAACCTTGAAGTCTGCAAGCAATAGCAGCTTCTGTCTCATGGGCTTTCCGGGGCTTCTGAATCCCTCAATGGACGCAGGAACAACCAAGCCCTCAACCACCAAAAGGCCCTCCTGCTCCCACTCAAGACGGAGAAGGCATAGCTTCCCCACTCCAGAGTCAGGTGGGAAAATGGCATCCTGCCCTTCTCCTAGGGCAGCAAGGGGGTCTCCCCGGGGTGGCTCTTCCCCCATCACCTCTACACTCTCCCCACGTCTCAAAGACCAGCTTTTATCCGTTAGATCACTGAAGGAAAAGCTAAGTGAATCCTTGAACCAACTTGACTTGGTTGCATGTATGTACACAGATATACACATTTATAATGTATATATACATATATGCAACTAATATACACATACATATATGTATACATGTGATACATATATATGTACATTATAGGCATGCACTATATACACACATAATGCATATATACATACTTGCAACCACTATATATATACATGTATATATACACACACACACTCTGTGTGTGTGTGTGTGTGTGTGTGTGTGTGTGTGTGTGTGTGTGTGTGTGTGTGTGTAGAATAGTCTACAGCTTTCACAATGCCTTGACAAGGCTCCAAGCCACTGAATGGTTGGGTTTTGATATTGTTGTTGTTGTTACGTTATGGCATAGCCATAGGGTCTGGGATCAATGAATATTTTGGGGGAAAGAATGTATAAGTCATCATCTTGAACATAACCGACAACGATGATCGTTGCTTCAAAATATGTCAAAGTAAATCATTTCATCTTTCCCACAGCCCCCTAACATTGCTACCTTTACCAAAGCAATTTTACAGATAAGGAAATAACTACAAAGAACTTAAGTGCATGAACTTGAGTGAAATCACTCAAGTCATGCCCTTGTTTGTTTTGGTTTGGTTTGGTTTTTGCTAGTACTAAGGCTTGAACTCAATGCCTAGGCTCTGTTTCCTAGCTTGTTCACTCAAGTCTGGTGCTCTAGCACTTGAACCACACCTTCACTTTTCACTTTTTTTTTTTTTTTTGGTCATGGGGCCTGAACTCTGGGCCTGGGGGCTGTCTCTCAGCAATTCAGCTCAAGGCTAGCACTCTACCACTTGAGCCCAGCGGCACTTCTGGCTTTTTCTGCTTATGTGGTGCTAAGGAATCGAACCCAGGGCCTCATGCATGCAAGGCAAGCACTCTACCACTGAGCCACCTTCTCAGCCCCTACTTTCTACTTTTTGCTGGTTAATTGGAGATAAGAGTCTCACAGACTTTCTTGCTCAGGTTTGGCTTTGAACCACAATTCTCAGATCTCAGCTTCCCTAAGTAGCTAAGATTCCAGGCGTGAGCCACCAGTGCCTGGCTCAGTACTTTAAAAACCATTGGTGACATACTCATTCTCTTTGATTTTATAATTGTAATGTTTGTGAAGGACACAAAATATTTTGAAGCACTGAAAATCTCTGAAAGCCAAGCACCAATGGCTCACACCTGTAATCCTAGTTACTCAGGTTCAAAGCCAGCCCAGGCAGGATCCCCAATTAACAACCGAAAACCTGGAAGTGGTGCTGTGGCTCAATTGGTAGAGTGCTCACCTTGAGCTGAAGAGCTCAGGATCAGTCCCCAGGCCCAGAGTTCAAGACTTATGACCAACAAATTTGGAAGAACAAATTGCAGAAAGATTCTGTTGGGATCCTGGTCACATTCTTGACTCTGCCACAGACTTTGACAATTCTAACCCTGACTCATCCCTCAGCAATGTCTCCTCCTCACTAAGCCTTGCTCACCAACCTTATCCAGGCCTCTGTTCTATCTGCCTTGAAGTCTTCTGATGGCCTGTGAACTGGTTCCCTGGCTCTCGTCACCTCCCACTCCAATCCATTTATCACGTCAATGGCAGCTTTAATGAACACAGTATACCTCTGTCCTGATGCTAACCAGCTCAAAGCCCACTAGGATCTCTATACAGTACCTACCCTAGACTGGCATGGCCAACCTTCTCAGTGTTGCTTAACCATCCTACTTGTCTTTTTATTTCTGTTGAGATGTAGTTTTGCTAACCTTGAACACAAAATCTTTTGCCTCCATCTCCCAAGAAGCTAGGATGCTAGGTAGATACTTGGCACCAAACCCAACTTTGTGTTATTTGAAGTACACTCTCTTGGATCAAGTGACTATCTTTTTTTTGGGGGGGGGGGGTCCGGTCGTGAACCTGGGCCTGGGCGCTGTCCCTTAGCTCTTCAGCTCAAGGCTAGCACCCTACCACCTGAGCCACAGCGCCACTTCCGGCTTTTTTCTTTTTGCTTATGTGGTGCTGAGGAATAGAACCCAGGGCCTCAGGCATGCAAGGCAAGCACTCTACCACTGAGCCACCTTCCCAGCCCTCCATGAGACTCTTATCTCCAATTAATCATAAAAAGCTGTAAGGGGAATTGTGGCTCAAGTGACAGAGCATCAGCCTTGACTGAAAAAGCTAAGGGAGGGCTGGGAAGGTGGCTTAGTGGTAGAGCGCTTGCCTTGCATGCCTGAGGCCCTGGGTTCGATTCCTCAGCACCACATAAGTAAAAAGAAAAAAAGCCGGGAGTGGCACTGTGGCTCAAGTGGTAGAGTGTGTGCCTTGAGCTGAAGAGCTGAGGGACAGCGTCCAGGCCCAGAATTCAGGCCCCACGACCAGACCCCCCCAAAAAAAGAAAAAGAAAAAGCTAAGGGATAGTGCCCAGGCCCAGAGTTCAAGCCCTAGAGTTCACACACACACACACACACACACACACACACACACACACACACACACACACACACACACACACACACACACACAGAGATTTAGCTTTTGCCTTTAAATTGCTTCTCATCATAACAAGCAGACTTGTAAATCAATGCAAAACAATAAGCTTATTATTATTAATAGATGTAAGAATAGATGCAGCCCCCATGTATCCAGAGGTATCAAAAAAAAAAACCCTCAGAGAGGGGAGTTTGGGGCTGAGAATATTGGAAGAGAAATCCCAGGGGGGCAACCAGAGGCCCATTGAAGCAGAGGATGTAGCAACCCAGGGGAAAACCAGGCAGAGAAAATGTGCAGTGGCTAAGTCTGCTGGAGTGCAGAGTTTGATGGAAAGTGGAGAATGCTGAAAACATAGGTGCTGGTAAAAAGGCTTTCACAGACTTTGTAGAATAGCTGGAATTCAAACTCCAAATGGATTTTAAAGTTTCTCTACAAATAGAAGTGGGAGAATAGAGAAGAATCTTTGTAAAGAAGAAGAATGAGGAAAGGGGGAAAAATGGTTGTTCTGTCCCAGGTCTATAATCCCTGTTACTCAGGAGGTGGAGATAGGAGGATCACAGTTCCAGGGCAGTCCAGGCCAGCAATCCTATCCCAAAGAACAATCTGGGCGAGATAATAGCCTATAGCTTGCTACACAGAAAGCAGAGGTAGGAGGAACATAGTCTGAGGACCCTACCTATAAAATAACAAAGTAAATTAGGGCTGGAAGTATGTCTCGAGTGGTAGAGCGCTTGTAGAGGGCATACAGGTGGCCTTGAGTTCAAATCTCAGTACTGCTACACACATACACACACAAAAACAATGTTCTGTCAACATCAAAATATATATATTTTTGGGGGGGGGTCCAGTTGTGGGGCTTGAACTCTGGGCCTGGGCACTGTCCTTCAGCTCTTCAGCTCAAGGCTAGCGCACTACCACTTAAGCCATAGCACCACTTCCGGCTTTTTTTCTTCTGCTTATGTGGTGCTGAGGGATCGAACCCAGGGCCTCATACATGCAAGGCAAGCACTCTACCACTGAGCTACCTTCCCAGCCCGATTAAAATATATTATAAGCAGGCCACTAGTGCCTGACACCTGTAACCCTAGCTACTCAGGAAGCTGAAATCTGAGGACCAAAGTTCAAGGCCAACCCAGGCAGTAAAAACTGTGAGACCTTTATCTCCACTTAACCACCAAAAAGTCAGAAATGGAAATGTGGTTCAAGTGGTAGAGTACTAGCTCTAAGCACAAAAGCTCAGGGACAGCACCCAGTTCCTGTGTTCAAGCCCCAGAGCTAGAAAAAAAAAAAAAAAGTGAGCCAGGCATTGGTGGCTCATTTCAGTAATTCTAGCTACTTAGGAGGCTGAGATCTGAATCCAGCCTGGGCAGGAAAGTTCATGAGATTCTTTTTTTTTTATGCCAATTGCGGGGCCTGAACTCTGGGCCTGGGCACTGTCCCCCAGCTCTTCAACTGTAGACCAGCGCTCTACCACTTGAGCCTCAGTCCCACTTCTGGCTTTTTCTGCTTATGTGGTGCTGAGGAATCGAACCTAGGACCTCATGCATGCAAGGCAAGCACTCTACCACTGAGCCACCTTCCCAGTTCAGTTCATGAGATTCTTACCTCCAATTAACCTCCAGAAAATTAGAAGTGGATCTGTGGCTCAGAGTGGGAG